>NC_066316.1:30452902-30755846 GCF_022539315.1 Serinus canaria
CTTGTTCCCACTCTCCTTGTTCCCACTCTCCTTGTTCCCACTCTCCTTGTTCCCACTCTCCTTGTTCCCACTCTCCTTGTTCCCACTCTCCTTGTTCCCACTCTCCTTGTTCCCACTCTCCTTGTTCCCACTCTCCTTGTTCCCACTCTCCTTGTTCCCACTCTCCTTGTTCCCACTCTCCTTGTTCCCACTCTCCTTGTTCCCACTCTCCTTGTTCCCACTCTCCTTGTTCCCACTCTCCTTGTTCCCACTCTCCTTGTTCCCACTCTCCTTGTTCCCACTCTCCTTGTTCCCACTCTCCTTGTTCCCACTCTCCTTGTTCCCACTCTCCTTGTTCCCACTCTCCTTGTTCCCACTCTCCTTGTTCCCACTCTCCTTGTTCCCACTCTCCTTGTTCACTCTCTCCTTGTTCCCACTCTCCTTGTTCCCACTCTCCTTGTTCCCACTCTCCTTGTTCCCACTCTCCTTGTTCCCACTCTCCTTGTTCCCACTCTCCTTGTTCCCACTCTCCTTGTTCCCACTCTCCTTGTTCCCACTCTCCTTGTTCCCACTCTCCTTGTTCCCACTCTCCTTGTTCCCACTCTCCTTGTTCCCACTCTCCTTGTTCCCACTCTCCTTGTTCCCACTCTCCTTGTTCCCACTCTCCTTGTTCCCACTCTCCTTGTTCCCACTCTCCTTGTTCCCACTCTCCTTGTTCCCACTCTCCTTGTTCCCACTCTCCTTGTTCCCACTCTCCTTGTTCCCACTCTCCTTGTTCCCACTCTCCTTGTTCCCACTCTCCTTGTTCCCACTCTCCTTGTTCCCACTCTCCTTGTTCCCACTCTCCTTGTTCCCACTCTCCTTGTTCCCACTCTCCTTGTTCCCACTCTCCTTGTTCCCACTCTCCTTGTTCCCACTCTCCTTGTTCCCACTCTCCTTGTTCCCACTCTCCTTGTTCCCACTCTCCTTGTTCCCACTCTCCTTGTTCCCACTCTCCTTGTTCCCACTCTCCTTGTTCCCACTCTCCTTGTTCCCACTCTCCTTGTTCCCACTCTCCTTGTTCCCACTCTCCTTGTTCCCACTCTCCTTGTTCCCACTCTCCTTGTTCCCACTCTCCTTGTTCCCACTCTCCTTGTTCCCACTCTCCTTGTTCCCACTCTCCTTGTTCCCACTCTCCTTGTTCCCACTCTCCTTGTTCCCACTCTCCTTGTTCCCACTCTCCTTGTTCCCACTCTCCTTGTTCCCACTCTCCTTGTTCCCACTCTCCTTGTTCCCACTCTCCTTGTTCCCACTCTCCTTGTTCCCACTCTCCTTGTTCCCACTCTCCTTGTTCCCACTCTCCTTGTTCCCACTCTCCTTGTTCCCACTCTCCTTGTTCCCACTCTCCTTGTTCCCACTCTCCTTGTTCCCACTCTCCTTGTTCCCACTCTCCTTGTTCCCACTCTCCTTGTTCCCACTCTCCTTGTTCCCACTCTCCTTGTTCCCACTCTCCTTGTTCCCACTCTCCTTGTTCCCACTCTCCTTGTTCCCACTCTCCTTGTTCCCACTCTCCTTGTTCCCACTCTCCTTGTTCCCACTCTCCTTGTTCCCACTCTCCTTGTTCCCACTCTCCTTGTTCCCACTCTCCTTGTTCCCACTCTCCTTGTTCCCACTCTCCTTGTTCCCACTCTCCTTGTTCCCACTCTCCTTGTTCCCACTCTCCTTGTTCCCACTCTCCTTGTTCCCACTCTCCTTGTTCCCACTCTCCTTGTTCCCACTCTCCTTGTTCCCACTCTCCTTGTTCCCACTCTCCTTGTTCCCACTCTCCTTGTTCCCACTCTCCTTGTTCCCACTCTCCTTGTTCCCACTCTCCTTGTTCCCACTCTCCTTGTTCCCACTCTCCTTGTTCCCACTCTCCTTGTTCCCACTCTCCTTGTTCCCACTCTCCTTGTTCCCACTCTCCTTGTTCCCACTCTCCTTGTTCCCACTCTCCTTGTTCCCACTCTCCTTGTTCCCACTCTCCTTGTTCCCACTCTCCTTGTTCCCACTCTCCTTGTTCCCACTCTCCTTGTTCCCACTCTCCTTGTTCCCACTCTCCTTGTTCCCACTCTCCTTGTTCCCACTCTCCTTGTTCCCACTCTCCTTGTTCCCACTCTCCTTGTTCCCACTCTCCTTGTTCCCACTCTCCTTGTTCCCACTCTCCTTGTTCCCACTCTCCTTGTTCCCACTCTCCTTGTTCCCACTCTCCTTGTTCCCACTCTCCTTGTTCCCACTCTCCTTGTTCCCACTCTCCTTGTTCCCACTCTCCTTGTTCCCACTCTCCTTGTTCCCACTCTCCTTGTTCCCACTCTCCTTGTTCCCACTCTCCTTGTTCCCACTCTCCTTGTTCCCACTCTCCTTGTTCCCACTCTCCTTGTTCCCACTCTCCTTGTTCCCACTCTCCTTGTTCCCACTCTCCTTGTTCCCACTCTCCTTGTTCCCACTCTCCTTGTTCCCACTCTCCTTGTTCCCACTCTCCTTGTTCCCACTCTCCTTGTTCCCACTCTCCTTGTTCCCACTCTCCTTGTTCCCACTCTCCTTGTTCCCACTCTCCTTGTTCCCACTCTCCTTGTTCCCACTCTCCTTGTTCCCACTCTCCTTGTTCCCACTCTCCTTGTTCCCACTCTCCTTGTTCCCACTCTCCTTGTTCCCACTCTCCTTGTTCCCACTCTCCTTGTTCCCACTCTCCTTGTTCCCACTCTCCTTGTTCCCACTCTCCTTGTTCCCACTCTCCTTGTTCCCACTCTCCTTGTTCCCACTCTCCTTGTTCCCACTCTCCTTGTTCCCACTCTCCTTGTTCCCACTCTCCTTGTTCCCACTCTCCTTGTTCCCACTCTCCTTGTTCCCACTCTCCTTGTTCCCACTCTCCTTGTTCCCACTCTCCTTGTTCCCACTCTCCTTGTTCCCACTCTCCTTGTTCCCACTCTCCTTGTTCCCACTCTCCTTGTTCCCACTCTCCTTGTTCCCACTCTCCTTGTTCCCACTCTCCTTGTTCCCACTCTCCTTGTTCCCACTCTCCTTGTTCCCACTCTCCTTGTTCCCACTCTCCTTGTTCCCACTCTCCTTGTTCCCACTCTCCTTGTTCCCACTCTCCTTGTTCCCACTCTCCTTGTTCCCACTCTCCTTGTTCCCACTCTCCTTGTTCCCACTCTCCTTGTTCCCACTCTCCTTGTTCCCACTCTCCTTGTTCCCACTCTCCTTGTTCCCACTCTCCTTGTTCCCACTCTCCTTGTTCCCACTCTCCTTGTTCCCACTCTCCTTGTTCCCACTCTCCTTGTTCCCACTCTCCTTGTTCCCACTCTCCTTGTTCCCACTCTCCTTGTTCCCACTCTCCTTGTTCCCACTCTCCTTGTTCCCACTCTCCTTGTTCCCACTCTCCTTGTTCCCACTCTCCTTGTTCCCACTCTCCTTGTTCCCACTCTCCTTGTTCCCACTCTCCTTGTTCCCACTCTCCTTGTTCCCACTCTCCTTGTTCCCACTCTCCTTGTTCCCACTCTCCTTGTTCCCACTCTCCTTGTTCCCACTCTCCTTGTTCCCACTCTCCTTGTTCCCACTCTCCTTGTTCCCACTCTCCTTGTTCCCACTCTCCTTGTTCCCACTCTCCTTGTTCCCACTCTCCTTGTTCCCACTCTCCTTGTTCCCACTCTCCTTGTTCCCACTCTCCTTGTTCCCACTCTCCTTGTTCCCACTCTCCTTGTTCCCACTCTCCTTGTTCCCACTCTCCTTGTTCCCACTCTCCTTGTTTCCCACTCTCCTTGTTCCCACTCCCTTTTCCCACTCTCCTTGTTCCCACTCTCCTTGTTCCCACTCTCCTTGTTCCCACTCTCCTTGTTCCCACTCTCCTTGTTCCCACTCTCCTTGTTCCCACTCTCCTTGTTCCCACTCTCCTTGTTCCCACTCTCCTTGTTCCCACTCTCCTTGTTCCCACTCTCCTTGTTCCCACTCTCCTTGTTCCCACTCTCCTTGTTCCCACTCTCCTTGTTCCCACTCTCCTTGTTTCCCACTCTCCTTGTTCCCACTCTCCTTGTTCCCACTCTCCTTGTTCCCACTCTCCTTGTTCCCACTCTCCTTGTTCCCACTCTCCTTGTTCCCACTCTCCTTGTTCCCACTCTCCTTGTTCCCACTCTCCTTGTTCCCACTCTCCTTGTTCCCACTCTCCTTGTTCCCACTCTCCTTGTTCCCACTCTCCTTGTTCCCACTCTCCTTGTTCCCACTCTCCTTGTTCCCACTCTCCTTGTTCCCACTCTCCTTGTTCCCACTCTCCTTGTTCCCACTCTCCTTGTTCCCACTCTCCTTGTTCCCACTCTCCTTGTTCCCACTCTCCTTGTTCCCACTCTCCTTGTTCCCACTCTCCTTGTTCCCACTCTCCTTGTTCCCACTCTCCTTGTTCCCACTCTCCTTGTTCCCACTCTCCTTGTTCCCACTCTCCTTGTTCCCACTCTCCTTGTTCCCACTCTCCTTGTTCCCACTCTCCTTGTTCCCACTCTCCTTGTTCCCACTCTCCTTGTTCCCACTCTCCTTGTTCCCACTCTCCTTGTTCCCACTCTCCTTGTTCCCACTCTCCTTGTTCCCACTCTCCTTGTTCCCACTCTCCTTGTTCCCACTCTCCTTGTTCCCACTCTCCTTGTTCCCACTCTCCTTGTTCCCACTCTCCTTGTTCCCACTCTCCTTGTTCCCACTCTCCTTGTTCCCACTCTCCTTGTTCCCACTCTCCTTGTTCCCACTCTCCTTGTTCCCACTCTCCTTGTTCCCACTCTCCTTGTTCCCACTCTCCTTGTTCCCACTCTCCTTGTTCCCACTCTCCTTGTTCCCACTCTCCTTGTTCCCACTCTCCTTGTTCCCACTCTCCTTGTTCCCACTCTCCTTGTTCCCACTCTCCTTGTTCCCACTCTCCTTGTTCCCACTCTCCTTGTTCCGCCACTCCTCTCCTTGTTCCCCCACTCTCCTTGTTCCCACTCCTCCCTTGTTCCCACTCTCCGTGTTCCCACTCTGAAATGGGATGTAGAGCTTTGGGTAGCAGTAAGGAGAGATTGGATGGGGGAGTGACTGCTGTATTTACTGTCTCAGACACTACTGCTTGCTTATTTCATGAGTAACAGACTTCCTGAAGGGAAGCATGCCTTAAGGAAAGAAATAACTTTTCAGAGACATAACAGGCCCTAGAAGATTACCCTGAGTGACTTTAAATTTGGTTAAACTCATGCCAGGATATTGCTTTCAGATACTCTGTTCAAGAGGAAAGATTTAAAAAGTGTAAGGAATTTGGGTCACAAAATAACATTTTTTTTTCCACTGTTCTCCTTTCTCCCTTGTTAATAAACTGCAGCATGATTTGGAGAACCCATCGTGTACAAGATCTGCAGAAATAGCCCATATTACCATCTGGTGACTCTTTCATGCAAAACACGCTGTTTGTGATATTCTTTCTGCTTGATCTCAGTCACCAGCTGTGTAACCTCTATGAGAGAGACTCTTACTGAACATAACTCTACAGGTGATGTGCTCATTTCCACTTCTGTTGTTCCCTGATTTTTTTCCCCCTATGGGCATCACTGAAATAGATATCTACATAATGTTGGCTTCCATTTTAACTCTCAACAACATAAACACAAAGGAATCTATTTTATTGCAGTCTTCTAGTATCTATTTGCAAAAAGCTATAAGAGGAAAATGCTTTTGATATGACAAAAAACCACCCAATATATCTTTTTTTCAGGTATTTTATTCTCCCACTACCTCTCCAGAGTACCTGGACAAGAACAGGGTAGGTGAGTCCAGCTGAGGTTGAAGTGCAGACTTGTGGCACAGCATAAACTAAGTTCAGGTCTCTCATAAAAGAAGCAGATACATTTATTTTTCTAGACTTGAAAAAAAGTAGCTTCATAATTGCTTCTTATCTTTAGAAGGTGCATCTTGGATGTTTTCCATTAGGCAAAAGCATAAGCTGGTGTTAATTTGGGAGGGGGGTATAAGAAAAGGAAGAAACAAAAGACGTTTTTCACAATCCCTGGAAAGGTTTTTAAAAAAAGAAAGTATAAATGCACTGGAGGGAGGGAGTATGAAGAAAGCACACACAGCTGCTATCAAGAAAATTATGCAGGCTTGATCAGATGACAAAAATGTTGGAATATGCTTCAGGGACTGCAATAGCATCACTGAAGGAAATCTGGTAGAAGTTCCATAAGCAAGCTGGAGATTTTGTTGATGAAAAACTGATCTGCTGATGCACTTTAAGTTATAAAATAATGTTCAAGCTCTTCCTACATCTGGATCCTTACCTAGGGAAGTTTTGACTGGAATTTAGATGAGTTTCTGGCATGAAAGCAAACTGTAAGTAACACTAAGGTTTGCAAATTCTGGTGTACAATTTTGGTACCCATTTATGGGCAGAATCTTCAGATCCTGAGAATCTGGGCAATTCCAGTCCTGTTGTACTGACATCGAGTCAAGGGCTTTGTCCTTTGCAGAAGAAGGCACTTCTCCACATGCTCTGAGCAAAGGGAAGGGCTGGGGAAAGCATGGCTTATCTGTGCCCTCAGGGCTGACTGTCACCCAGCAATGCCACCAGCCCTTCAGAGCTGGGGCTGCAGCTGGCTGTGAGGTGCAGCTCCTGACAGCCCTGAAGCAGTGTCCTGGGAGAGAAGTTTCTCAAGGGATACTGTGTTTTTTGCAGGGTTGCTGTGCACAGCTTCCAGTGTCCTTGTAATAGTCACCTCTCCAGTGCTGCGGCCATAGGAGGAATAGACAGAATTTATTTTATTAGACCTTGTTGAATTAACTATCTAAAAGAAAATTCAGGAGGAAATGGGGAAACAAAAAGAAAATTAAAATTATTCCATTTAAACGTAATACCAGCACTTTTTATGTGAAAATGGTCAAGCACTTGAGTGGGTTCCCAAACAGGCTGTAGTCTCCAGCTTTAGGATTATTTAAAACCAGACCTGACCAATCTGCTGTAGCTGATTCTTCTTTGAGAGGAGGGGTGTTGGACTAGATGATTTCCAAAAGTTACTTCACAATTCAGCAATTCTGTGGGGTTTTTTTAGGAAGGCAGGATATGGCACAAGCACTCAGCATCATAATCATCTATTGAATAACCACTCCTAGTGATATTTCCATGTGTCAGCATGTGGAAATAAATAGGAATAACTTTTGGCCAATTTTCATGTGGTAACAGAAACATATCTGTGCCTTCAAGTTTCCCTCTCCAGTGACAGATTCTGCCGAGTCAGTTTATGGGAAAGTGAGAAGTGCCATTAATTCAAGATTCTTGGAGTTAGTGTTTTGACATCAAAAGCAGGCTTCCAGTGCTATTTCACCACCTAGATCAAAGACAGCAAGAAACAGACAGTCCACTCATTATCTGCCTTGCCAGAGATGTGTAAAACCAAGGAAGTTCCTGTTTGGTCCAAAAGCTGTGCGTGCCAAGCTGGATGTACAAATACACACCAGTATTGCACATCCAGCAATGTGTGGAGAACTGGGTCTCTTGTGACAGCCTTTGCAATCCACAATGGAGGGAGTGTTTGCAGCTGAAAGCTCCTGAGTTGTTGGCTCCTCTCACTGTGCTCAGAGCACACACAAACACAGACCACACTGCTGCCCATGCTGTGCTCAGTCAAAACTGCAGAGAGGGAAGTGATGTTCACCTCTTGCAAAGGGACTTGGCAGCCCCTTGCAACCCCTCCCTAGGAAGTGATAGTTCTGCTTCAGCTGTTTCTGCAGTCTATCTCTTTCCAGCCACATCCCTAATTCACAAACTGGGAAACTGTCCAGGCTGGACCTGGACTCTGGCCTAGTTTTGCAGCAAGGAAGTGATGAGATCAAATTATGGCCCAGTAAAGGCAGCATAATGAAAGATTGTACAGGTTTTGAAAAACAGTAGGAAAGTATTTCAGGTTTTTCCCAGGATGGCATAGGCTGTGGTTTTGGTGTCTTGGGGCAGAAGAAGCTTTGATAGCAGTGGGAGAAGCTCATCTTTCTATTCCATTCTCTTGTCTGGTAACAAATGCCAGATGGCACCAAGCTCTGCAATTTCCACTCATCGTCACAGCAGTCATGGTCATAAGCCATCCTGTTACAGCAGTCACCTGTTTATCACTTCATTAGAACAAACAGATGTCAGCCTGATGTTTCTGCTGCACACAAGGGTGATGAAATAATTAAGACTCTGTCACAATAGCAATGACCAGGAACCCCATAGCCACGTGAAAGCACAGGGAGGCAGGTCTCCCTGTACTGAACTACTCTGCTGGCTTGGGGTGGTTGTAGTTTTGGTCTGACATTGACTTTCAGCTGCTTTTTTGGGGGTTTGTCTGTCCGGAGCAATAGGAGTTGCATATTCTTCATATAAGTTATTAACATCAAGGCGGATTCCCTGACATGGATTGTATGTATTAGACTGAGCAAACTGTTCTCAGCCTTCTGTTTGAAAGACACCTGGCTGATGGGTGCCTGATCCAGAACTGAGGTTTCCAGGTAGGGTGGCAATCGGGTCAGCAGTTCTGTTTTTGAGCAGAATACTGGGTGAGGAGGCAGAAGGGGGTTTTCCTTCACTGCTTTCCCACTTTGCAGTGGTTAATGATAACTCAGTTAATGACAGTACAATGTTAATCTCTTCAGTGGTTATGTAGGTTGTATTCAGCATTTCTCTACCTCTAATGTCTTTAATTAATTAGAAAAAAGGAAAAAAACCTCACCCTAACCAGCAGGCAAACACCTAAGAAATATTCTTATATTCTTTTGTAATTTCTGACAGGCTTGAAGGAAGATTGATAGTGTTCTGTCTACGCATAGCTTAAGACTTCTCCATTTACATCTGCAAAAACTGCCTAATTCAAGGGGGTCTGTGGTATCCCCCCCTTGCTGCTTCCCAGGGCTGACTTGTAAGAACAGCACTGGGGCGTTATGTGTGGCTAGGTATCAGATCTGGCTGGGATTCCTGGTGGGAGAAGGAGAGCAGCTATCTCTCTGAAGGCAAGACAGTGCCAGCGATTTAAAAGCAGACCAGAACAATAAAAGGAGACTGTATCTCTTACAAGGCAGGTTTGGTCTGACACCATTTCATACCAAGCCTGACCTGTGGGTCATTCAATAGTATCAGAAAAGTCACGTGCTTACTTATGTGAGAATATAACTTTTTAAAAAACAGTAGGGTTTGGGCTTCATTTTCCTGCATTGTTTTTTTTTTTTTTTTTTTGCAGTCATTGCTGGCTTACCTGGGCTATAGAATTAGGTCAATTGCTTTGTGGTATCCTGGTGGAATTCACTTTACCATGTGTGTTCATATGATGGCCATGATCTCTCTTACCCAGGAGGACTGAATAGCAGAACCACAGAGCCAAATACATTTTTTTTTTTAATCTTGAAGTAAGATTTAACAGTCTTGTTTCCTGTGCAATAAGCAAATTTTTCATTCCTGACCTGATATTAAAACAAAATTAGATTTTTTTTTTTCCCCTATTGAGGTTTACAAAGCTGCGCTACTGAAAGCTGCAAGAGTGATTTGGATGGGACATGAGCTAAATGCTAACTCATGTTTAAACAATCCAGTTAAAAAGACACTTCAGAACTACTTATTGAAGATTTTTTTCCTTATGTTTCTCTAGAAGCACACAGATTTGGTGTAAGGCAGTAATTCTTGTGTAGGAATTATTTATTTGTATATGCAACTGCTCATTTTCCATTCTAAATGGACATCACTGTCTGTGTAATACTTAATTCAGAAGAGAAGCAGTCAGATATCATAGAATCATGGCAAAATTTGGGTTGGAAGGGACTTTAAGGACCATTCATTCCAACCCTCCTTCATGGGCAGGGACATCTTTCACTAGACCAGGTTCCTCAAAACCTGTCTGATGTGGCTGTGAACACTTCCAGGGATGGAGCATCCCTGTCTTCTCTGGGAAGCATGTTCCAGTGTCTCATTATCCTCATAGTGCAGAATCTCTTCCTGGTGTCCAATCTAACCCTGCCCTGTGTCAATTTGAAGCTGTTCCCCCTTGTCCTGTCACCACATGCTCTTGTAAGAAGTTCTCCTCCAGCTTTCCTGTAGAACATTTTTAGGAACTGGGAGACTGCTGTGAGGTTCTGTGAGGCAGATGCATTGGAAATATAATACAGAAGGAAAACTAAGCTGAAATTGTAACACACTAGAGCAGACATTGCACTCTCCTAAATGCCCTTAATGCAAAATACAGCAGAGAACTTGGAGGTTTCAAATTCACCCAAAGACAGAGAAGCTAAAATGAGACTACAATGTTTTATGTAACCACTGTGTATGCATTTTTTTAACAGACTCTCTTAACATGTTTTGCTAAATAAATGGCTCAGTGTATATCTATGAAACACAGAAAATGAAAAATTTCTGAGGACCATTTTATGCTCAGTGGCAAGTTTAGAGCTGCATGACAAGACATGGGTAGAAGAACTTTGTTAGTCTTTTATCTAACCCTATTTCTAGGACTGTTGACCAGGGCATTTTATAAAAAGGAGTGACACCAACTTTTACTGAGATGGAAGCTGGGCATTAAAGTTACATGAAGGTTGTATGCCAAGACTGATGGACCAAGGAGTGAAACCATGTCACTATTTCCTGTCCAAAGCTGGGCCACTTGACAGTTACAACTCTGACTATTTATTTGAGGTGTGTGGAGGCTAAATTGTTGTAACAGATGATGTAGCTCTGTTTTCTTGCTATGTGATAAAGGAGATAATGAACTATAGAGGTTTTATATCCAGTTGTTCCTAATAAGGATAACATCAAAAGAAATTACTGTTGGGGATGAGCAAATACTCATTTGCTTAGGATATGTGGCACCATTTACATCTTCATGTTATGGTAGAGGGATTTTTTCATGGAAGGCTGGGTCTGTAGAGGACTGGGTCTATCAGAATTAGCTGTGAAGTCACACTAAATGTGATGGATAGTTCTTATTGTCTAAAAAAAAGTGATAAATAATTCAGGGAAGGATGGAATTTTCAATTTTAATTTCGGGATTTTATTTTTTCTTCAGGAATATATTTAAAGCAATCAGGAAAAATAAACTTCTCAAAATTAATAAAAGACACATTAGAGACTAATCTTCAAATTAATTTCTTTACATTTCTCTTTAGCAATAAATCCCAGACCCACTTATTTTCCCCCCATCTCTAGCTTAGAGAGTTGAATCACTAATTTATCAAAAAAAGCAAAGGGCCCCTGTGGTGACTGTTGTGATACTTAGACCCTCTTGTGAATCAAAGCCAGACTTCTCAAAGCTCCAGCTGTGCTGAAGGCCTGGAAAATATTTTTCTTTGGCATCTAGCACCCCTGGAGCCCCTTGCAGCAGAACTGCTCCAATTAATGTCCATCCTGGTGGATTTGGACAGCCTCCACCTGAAGCAGGACAAAATGGGGAGCATGTTTTCTGTCTTGGAGGAGAAGATTGGTCTGGTTCATTCAAGTGTCGCCCCCTCCACCTGCAACAGGCTCGTTTCAGGAAGAAATGCAACATTTCTGGCTGACTTAGCACTGAGTAATCTTGCTGGGCTTGCAGAGCTACTTGGAGAACGGAGAGCTGTAGTCTGTTAAATGGAATAGTGCCCAGTGTGGCTAGTAAAAGTAAGAACACTGTTAAAGTCATTACCAGAGAAAAAACACCAGCTAACTTGGAGTAGGCTGACTGGTTTTTGAAACAGGGCCAAGCTTCTTTTGATACTGAGAATCCTGCCAGTTACCAGCCCTTGATACATGTATATATAAAAAGTTCCTTTTCAGCTGGAGCTGCAAAAGCAAGGCATGGGAGCTCACTGCCTGGTTTTCCATCCCCATTCCTTTCCCTTTCATAGATTTTTAGCCCCGCTGCTCAATTTCCACCAACTCTGAAAGAAGCTTTCAATGATCACTGAACTCTGATTTGGGGAACACCAGGAGCTGAGCTGAGGAAGGAGCTGCTGCTGGTGTTGCTTTGCCAGGAGAGGAGGGACAGCCCAGGACCCTGTGCAGCAGTAGCCCAGTGGGCTTGGTGGTCACCTGGATGGTGACTGGACACAGTGTGGGCTGCCTCTCACCCCAGAGGTGCTGGGTGGGTGCTGGAGGAAGCTGGGATGCTGCTGGGAATGGTGGTGGAGAAGTAAATCTTCAGTGTGCCAGCAGGAAACCAGGCTTTGCTAACTGCTGCTACAGAACAACTTCTAGGGAGACCAGGTAGGGAGAAGGACTGCTCTGTGCTTGGCTGGGCTTGCTTTGGCACTTGTGGAAAAGCAGGGCTGAACTTATTTCACTGTTCAAGGAATTCTTACACTCTGAAATAACAGCACAGCCTGTCTTGCTAGCACTGAAGCCAACAGCAAAACTCTGGCCTTCCTACTGTGCTTGGTTTCATTGCAAGGCTGCTGTCTTATTCCTTTAGGACCATGGGCCTTTGAAATCATTATACTGACCTTCCTGGGACAAAGATAACTGGGTTTGTCTTTAAGGGCTCCCTTTTCTGATGAAGAGGTCTGAGAAAGGAAGGTTTTGGGAGAGGATGACTGCATCAAGGTCAGGGGAAGCTCTCTGTGGTAGAAATCACAGGATCTTGTTTGGTTTGTCTCCTTCCTATTCCTTACAAATACAACAACCTTCTTAAAGGTGTCAACTTCTGTCCTGTAAAAGTTACAGACTATGGGGTTTCTCTTCAAAGACATGCACTATCTCTCAGATATTAGACACTAAATCTCTCAGCTTTTGATTGTAGCTTTTTCCTGCCTGATGTTGCCCCCAGAAATTCTCTGAAGAGAGACTACTTTCTGTGGGTGATCCTCATCTGGGAATGGGCTTCTGCTGGTCTAGTAATGGCTGTGTACTATCCAGGGCAAATGAGAGGAAGAAAGGACAATAGATCTTGCCTGATGTGACTCACCTGATTCCTTATCTATCAAGAAGAACCTACTGGGATGATTCTGCTTCCCTTCAGTTTCTGGACCCATATTTTAATGGGTTTATAATTTCTATGTATTTTTAATGTATGCATACAGTCCTTTCTTCATTCTCTTGGAGCAGTAGAACAGGCCAACCAATACTCTTGTTCTTGTTGAGATGGTAACATGACTTGCAGTCTTACTGCAAGTGGGGTGGGAAGACACGTGTTGAGGTGATTATGTGTAAAAAATCTTTTCCAGCATGCAGTCCCTGCACTCCTTTTATAAACAAACACTAATTCATGTGTGCTGTCTCATGAAAAACAGTGGTTAGGATTTAACAGGATTTTTGTGGAAAAAGTAAGTGGAAATCTAAGCAGGAAACAGTAAAGGAGCTAGATCCTGATGAATTAACATGAGAGAAGAGAGAGATATCATGAAATGTTTGCTGAAAGAATTGTCCTCCTAACTAAAGTGACTGAATACTTCACTTAGGCAGTCTCTACTTGCTCTGAAACAAACCACTTTGAGCTGAAAATGCAGACACATGCTTTGAAATGAAGGTATTTTCTTTGTCACTATCGAGCCTGCAGCTCTAGTACCGCAGAAAGAGTCTGCTGTAAACCAGAATTTCCATTCGGGGGAAACCTTCTGTTCCAGCACTTCCTTTTTTATTTTCTGTGCCTTGGCTCGGGCTCCCCACACATTGCACCTCTGCACCAAGGAGTCATACCACAGCATTGGTCCTTTTTTTTGGCAAGCACATGGACATGATACCCAAAATATACTTGGGTTGCATTATCCTTGTCAGCAGAAAATTAAGGACCCTAAAGTGAAAACTATGAGATCTTTAATTTTTTAAAATAAAGTTTTTCACAACAGTTAAGAAGATATTAGTAAGACTGCTAGTATCTTGTAGTGAATTTGGAGACACAATGTGATATTTTATGGTTTTTGGGGGTCTTTTTTGGGTTTGTTTTTTCTTTTTAAGTCTTCAGTAGGTCAAAGGGTTGTTCTGAGGGTATGGGAGGACTGTGCCAGTACTGCTGCTGTGTCAAAGGTGAGGTTTGGAAAAAAAATAAGATGTTCAAGAAGTAACATCCTGGCATTTAAATTTCCAGGCAGCTGTGTGAGCTGCTGTTTCTTCCTACATCAGCAGTGTCTCACGGGAAATGGCTGGGACAGGCTGCTGGGTGTTTTTACGTCACTGTAGTGAATCTGCTCTTCCTGAAAAGCTGGAACCTATTTATTTTTAACAGTCCCACTTATTTCCCAAGGGTCAGCATGTTTTCACATACTGAATTTTAAAAATTTCTGAGGCAGAAATGATGATTAGATCTGTCAGTCCTCTCACAATGGAAGATTTTGTTGCTGCAGACACCCTTGCCTCCTTTCAGGGTGGTAAGTCATAAGGTTTTGAGAAAAGAGTAAAACAAGTGACATTTTTCACTTTTTGGCCGTCTCTCCATTTTGCTTTAATCATAAGCTAGTTCCAGTACCCTGTTTTTTGAGATAATTTGGCAATAAAAGTTAAACACCAGCATATGCAAGGTGAGCATGTGGATAGGCTGTGCAGGCTGTCTACCTGAGTACTGTTTGCAGGCTTTTGGGCTTCAAAAGCCTAAAATGCATGAATCTCTTACCTGCTAATTGATTTTTATTGCAATTAGTAGTCCTCCTTCTTCCCCTTGCTGCAGGCACATTTGAGGAAGGGTGCAGCTGGGGCACAGGCTCAGGAAGGAAGGAGGGTTAAAGTCACCTGAACCAATGTTCCCATGAAACACAGCAACTGATCAAGGACATAGGAATGAAACAGAGCACGGCGTGCTAGGCTGCTCCCTTAACTGACTGGTTTCACAACTGGTTATGAGAAAATCTGAAGTTGCAGTCGTTTGTTGTAATAGACAACAAAGCCACATGAGGATTTTTCAGGAGTTTGACTGGAATTTGAGTTCCTAACTAGCTGTAAGAGCAACTCTTTCTGTGCAGCATAATCCTGACGTGTGAAGTGTGGGCTCTCACTGCAGAGATGTTTATCAGTGACTGTGCTGCTCTTCTGACATGCATGGATATTTCTGTGAAACTGTGAGAGCATGTGACAGTCACTGTTTTTCCTCTGTCTAGATCTAAGGGAATTAGAGCTTCAGCAAAACACAGTGTTCCCTGACACCATGAGGAGGTACCCATCTAACCCTGCTATGGAAGAAAAACATTTAAACAAGCAGGTAGCACATAACTTTGCTGGCTCTGTCATCATTATCTTTCTTCTGAGAAATCTTCATTCCATTTAGGTATAAATACTTTCAAGGGGGCTGTAAAGATTTGAGTAAAACTGTTACTACTGCCCACAGAAACAGCTTTTATAAATTAATCATACTAGAGCTGTTCCACATATTTTCCCACTTTAATTAATTGTTCTTAGAACTATATTCAGGATGTATTGCCTTACTGTAGATGTATTAGGACATTTGATGACTATTCCAGAAGTTCAAATACAAGTCATTCCAAAGATCTATTAGCTATTTAAAATCATTTGTGGTTACAGTGAATTGAGACCTTAGTATTAGTAAAAATGGGAAATATTTATATATTTAAGAGTTCCTCTTCTGTAAATGCCAAGCTTTTGAAATGAGCTGCACTGCCACCCAGATAATGGGTTGCTTTTAATTTATTACTTCAGGTAAAGAACTAATCAAAGTACTTTGCTGCAGTGAGCAAGCTGAATGTTTTTTTTTAAATTCAACACAGACATCCTAGCTGGGTATTTACAGGGAATTGATAAACCACCCAAAACTTCCTTTTTCAGAAGCAGCCAAATATAAACTAAAATCTGGGATGGATTATTTTGGCTTAGTCTTTGCTTTGGTTGTTCTAAAAGCCTTTCTGGAGCAAACATTTCTTAATTATTTTATTAAAAATAAATAGTGGTAAAAAACAGGTGCAAAGGTTTTTATTTTTGTTTTTCAAGCTTCAGTAAAAGATCAAAATGAGTTATTTCAAAGGCATTAGCATCCTCCATTACTGATGAGAATGCAGAAAAGTTACTCTGCTGATGTAAAGTCCCAGCTCATTGTCTCTTTTCCATGAAAGTCAAGGATGCAAGGTGAATATCTCCTTGGAAGATGCCATTGACTACAGACTTCCCAAAGCCAGAGCTAGCTCTGAACTGGTTTTGTAAAGCAACTTGATAGTTAAAATGACTGAATAGCTACCTGAATATCCCAGATCAGGAAGAACATTTGCTTAATAATTAGAGTTTGGGAAATTTGAGGTATGTTTGTAACTCCATCTTTGGGGTTTCCTGCTATCAAAACAATAAATTCGTTCTTTGGATACTTAAGATCCTTGAAGGAATTTTCATGTATGAGTCTGAATGCTATTTTCATACACAGCATGAAAAGAATCCCTAAAAATCATTCCTTCAAGGGTCTTTAATGTGCAATCCCTCACCAGTAAAGGCATTTTCAAGGAAATAAGAAAAGTAGGCAATAATCCTGCAGACACAAACACTGAGCCAAAGTCAAGGCAGTGGTAGAACATCATTCAAATATCCTCCTGTTGCTACCGTGGGCATTGTCCCAGTTGGAGCAACGTGTAAGCTAGACTAAGCTTAAACAGCCTTGATTGTCACAGTGCAGTCCAGCAGGCACAGGACAAAGGTGCTGTGAATTCAGTCAGGTGATGAAGGTTCATTCATGGCACAACAGACAGTGATGGACTTGTGCGTGGCAAGGTAGTGGGCCAAATTTGCTCTGGGATAACTTGGCAGTCTAGATCTGAATTTACTACAAACCTGCATTTTTCTCTTCTAGGGAGACTGGGAGGAAACCTTGTGCTCTTAAGTCAGAAATGTCTTTTTTTTTTATCCCTGATAGAAGCAGCTGTCTATACAGTGTTTTAGTCTTCACTCTTATTAATGAATGAACAGGAACGATTGTTCTGGGTGTGACCCAACCTCAATTAACTTCAGTGCTCAGGGATTATGCTGGTCCATTGAGTTTCTCTCAGGTTTGGTGAGCTGCCAAAATTCATCATGGCAACATGAGGGCTTCTTACAAGTACAGCTTGAACTCAAATTCATTCATTTATCTTTCTTTCACTGGGAAGCCACATGATTGCTTACACTGGCACCTGTAAACAGAATGGTGAGAATCCTTCACAAAATCTTTTTCTTCACAGCTTTCTTGAAAATATATCCCTCAATTTTCTACTGCCCTAATTGTTGGGAAAATATTCAGCTTTAACTTTCTGGGTGAAGTTTAGTTCTTATGTTCACATTTTTCTTCTAGAATAATGGCCTTCATGATTAGCTCACTATGTGATTTCCTTTGATAAATTTAGCTCCAGTTCAAAGTGTTACAATTCAATTATATTACAGTAAATACATTTGATCTTGGAAGCTAAAAGGTTTCAGATCACTCTGAGACTTGGGGAGATATTTGAAAATCCTAGTGACAAAAGGCACAGAAAATCCTGGCAAAGCATTGGTTTGGAACGACCAAATGAGCTAGCAGATTTCATTTGGCTGTCTTGTTGCTCTTGGGCTGACAAAAGGAGGAAAGGAGAAGGGGAGAACAGCAACAAAATCAGCATCCCTGGAGGCTGAAATCGTCCTTTGACAGGAAAAGCAGTTTATGCTGCAGTGCAAACTTCCTTGCTTGATAAGGACAGCCTCACATTCATTCTCAAGGGATTTCTCAAGGGGAGAAAAGTACTTGCTTCTGCAGCTGCGACCTTGCTGTTTGCATTGTCAGAGTCACCTGCAAACTCAGCCAGTTTTGGGCTAGAGGTACCTGCCTTAGTCTGAGCTGTGGACTTGATGTTGTTCCTGGCATATGTGTGGGCTTCAGAAGACAAACTGCCTTCTCACCCACCAAAAAATAACACTGTAGATTTCCTTCTGCTGGTGATATCTCTTCCCTAAGAAAACCAAAACCAATCCTCTGCAGCAGCTGTTGTTTGCAGTGCATTAATGTTTGGTATGCATTAGTGTTTGAGCTTGGGCCAGTATTCTTATTATCCTTCCTTTGTCCTGATGTCCGAAATCTCCTATTTCATTCCAGATGCGCGTCATTATCTGAACACTGGCCTCACCTCCGTGGTAACAGGGATTATTTTGTGGTGATTAGGGAGTTGTAGCTAGGATAATCCCTGAACTTTTTCATGCAAAACCAGTTCAGTGCCTCCCTGTTCTCGTCTCTCTTGCAGAAGCCTAAGTGCAGAGTTGCCTGGCCTTTGTTTATCAGGTGGTGGTAGGGAAGAGCTAGGCTCCTACTGCAATTTTGGATAGTTCTCAAGCTGTGGAGTAAGAACTTGTGAGTGTAGAAAGTTTAGTTGCTGCTGGAGCTAGCACGTGCCTGTGTTTATGTGCACCGGAGCAGGCACAGGCTGAAGCTGGAAGATGAGCTGAGCAGTGAAGGAGCAAGGCTGTAGCATCACTGCCATATCCTGCTGCTGACTGCTGCAGTCCCAGAGCCTGTGACATCTGGCTGCAGCAGCTTGAGGCCATATGAAATGGGGGGCACACATGATGTTTCAAAGCCCTCAAGTAGGTACACATCAAATCTTAATTTTCTGTCCCTCAGCTCATGGTGTGTCTAAATCTGCCTCTGTATGTGGATTCAGTGGGCTGTGGGTCATGGGCAGAGCTCCAATGGTATCTCCACAGAGCAGGACACTGTGCAGCTTGCTCAGTCTCTCATCTCTGTGGGGATGCAGGTGTGATGTGCTGTGCATGGTCCCACCTTGCTGGGAAGCCTGTGCATTTTCTGTGCCTCTGGAAAGAGAGGAACTGAGGCTGTTTACAATGAAAGGGAGAGTTGATCACAGTATCACTTGCTGCTCTGCTTTTAGGCTTTGTAGTTAGGCATGGGGTGCAGCCTGAACAATACAGGCTTTTCAGTGCTGGATCAAGGAGGTGTTTTCAGCATTGTTTCTTGTGGTAATTTGCATGTTCAAAGCTGCTTTTTAAGACCGTGTAACCAAACTGCAAAAGTAAAATGCCCTCCTAAGAAACCAAACTGAAGGAATAAAAGGAAATAGGATTTTGTTAGGGAAGAGTCCAGAGAGAAAAAGAGGAAATATAAATAGTATGCATAATCTCTCCATCTCAGTTTTATGCTCCCACTTGGCAAGGGTGGGCTTGTTTGCTTTCTCCTAAAGAAGTTAGTAACTATAACTTCTCTATAGATCCAGGATTTCCTGATTCACCAATGCTGTCGGGAGACAGAAGGCAGCTAGATGTCTCCACTCCACTGCAGTTCTCACCAGATTTTTGTATGGACATTGGCTCAGTTTAATTCCATCTCTTCTGAATTTAGTAGGTGTGAGGGAGGACCACACCAAAGTCCCTTCTGAAACTTGTTGTTTTCTCTCTCTTTTCCTGTGAGTTTGAACTCTTGTCCACCAACTTACAGCCTCCTTGTGATACAAAGACAATGCAGTTTTGGTAGAGTATTTTTAAGATCTGTGTGCAAATCATAGAGATGCAAATGTACCCAAGAGGAGAAACTAAACTTTTCTTAAGAACACCTTACTTTAGAAGTAAAAGAGCAGAATAACCTATGCTCACTGCTCACCAGCTACTGAGGTGCCATGTGTTCAGAGCTGAAGGACCATTAGGATAACTGTGTGTCTTCCTGAGTAGCAGACCTGAGAGAATCCCTGCGGCAAACTTCTGCAGCAAGATTACAGTATCTAGAAAGATATCCTATCAGTCTTGAGTTGAAGACTCCAGATGGAGCAAACTGTGTCCAGGGAAGTGATTGCAAAGGCTCGTTAACTTCTCTAAAACTCAGAAGACTTTAACTTTGCTTTTTCAGACACTGCATCCCAGTCTGTCTCTTTAATATGTCCTACACTATTGTTTACAGCTTTTTAAATCAGTGTTAATGGAACTGATTTCAGAAGACTTACAGAAGCCTGTTACCTCAAGATGGTTCTCTTTCAACATTAACATTTACACACTGAACTGAAACACAAAATTCAAGTATTGTGTGGCGTGTTGAGCTGCTTCAAAAAAGTGATAGTAACTAGCATTGATCACATTATTATCCTCTATTTTACATAGTTACCACATCCTAAAATATTATAGTAGTGCCAGCTGAGTTTTAGTAACCATATGTACATGCTCTTAATCCATGGCAAATGAGAAGGAATGATGGTTAAGTTGGCCTGCATGAGAAAGAGGTAAGTACAGCTATTTTTGAGTTGTTGTAGTCTCTACCAATTCACATGACAACTGCAGTGAAGCCCAGTTGGTGACTCTATGTCTGCTCTTTTGCCCTTCCAGTTTTTGCCTACAGTCAGCGACAAGCTGAATGACCAAGAGCTACATTCTGTGTAATTTTTTTTATTGTCTCTACAGTAACTTTTTCCAATAATCTGGAACTTCCAATTGACTTTCCATTGACTTCAGTGCATTTTGGATCAGATGGTAAAATGAACATCTGGTTGCAAATTCACTAGCCAAGTCCGAACAAGACAGACTCTGTGAAACAAATACCTTCAGACTTCTTGCCTTGATACTCTCTGAGCATCTTACTTTGGAAATTTAGTGGTCTCAGGAACTGCACTGCATCAGCTCCCACAGCAACGTCAGTGTGGTGTTGACAATGTGTTCACCTGCTGTTCCCTGATCCTGTTATTTCCTCTTCAGAGCTACAGCTCAGCATATTTCTGGCTGGGTCGCCTGATACACAGGATTTACAGCTCAGCTGAACTGATGTTGGTATTGGAAGGTTACCTTCTTAATTTCTTCTCTTCCCTTTCCCTTTAGTCAAGAAATTGTGCTGCATTTTTCCACAATGATTCCAGGCATTAGAAAGAAACTTCCCCTGCTCTCCCACGACAACAGGTCAGCAGCAGACATTGGCATCACTGTTTTTATGTAAACATTGGGTCCTCTTTTAGGACTTGGAAGGGATCTAAATTGTATTTGAGGCCTTGAGAGCTCATTTTATCTGCAAAAGAGATACTTAGCTTTCTAAAATTCACCCAAAATGGGGGTCAGCCTGAGCTAGATATGTTTGTGTATTCTAAACACAAAGGCACATAAAGAAAGGGAAGTAAAACATGACCCATTTCATCTATTCTTTTTAATTTCCTTCCATTAGTTTGCACAAGTAGGAAAACATATGAGGACACAGGGGAAAATAGGCTTCTAAAGAGGTTTCATTTATTTGGGGGGAAAAAAATTAAAATCCCAATGCACATTAAGAAAGGCAAATTTGATATTTCATTCAGTAAAGACATCAGTCCTTGTAGACACAATTTTTATAGCTCTGTTGGATTTCACCCTTTAAAAGTTTTTGTTGTTGTAGAAACCATACATTTATAATTTTTGTTCTTTTCCTTTTTTGAACAATCTCTATTTAATTGTTTTAAAATACATGTGGTATATCTAGATCCCTCCTGGTGTTGATTTTTTTCTGACTAACAGTGCATTTATAGTTAAACAAGTGAGGCATTTGGACTGTAGTCATTTTGATTTATAGCAGCAGGAACAAAGCAAGAGAGTACAGACGTCAGTGCTGCTGCTGCTGATCTGGCAACAGAGACTTCCTAATGTACAAATTACGTCTTTCACCACACAATTCCCTCTCTACCCTAGCTAGAGACAGGGAAGCATGCTTATTTAATGCAGTGTGTGCCATCTATACAAAGGTGTGTGCACAGTATTAAGTACATGCTATAGCTTTCATTTGAGGCACACAGTTTATATTTCACTGTGCTTTTTTTTGTTTTAAAATGAATTGTCCATAATGGTAAATAGGCTGTGATTCACTTTTCTTGCCTCTTACACACAGGGCAGACACATGTGAGTTAAAGCTGCTTGTGGAGGTGGCTGTAGTGCTTTAGCCATACAGTCCACAAGAAATTGCAGTGAAAATATTAATTCATTTTCTATAGATCACCAAAAAAACATGTGTGGTGTTTTATTCACATCTGGCCCTGAGGAGGACTTTGAATAACTACCCTATGGGTGAAAGGGTCTATATGTTCAGGCTCAGCTCCCTATACCACTGAGTGAAAGGAAGACTGTTTTGATAATTAATACTGAATATGGGTGGTGGAACAAAGCAGGGCTCCAGAGGAGAGACTCTTGTCTCAGTGGTGGTGGTCCAAATTCCAGGGCTGAGTGTAACTGCCCATACCTACTTATCTGTATGTGAAGATCCTGACAGTCCTTTTCAAATGGCATGAGATATTTCACTAACTGAACACCAGACTCAACTCAGCTGGGTAAAGCAAAATCTGGCAGTCATCACACCCAGGGACCAGGCACCACATGACTCTGGTTAATATGTGGCTGCATTTCATTAGTAGCTGGAGTGATTCCTAAGCATATAGCACCATAGCCTGTGTATCTGCTGAGCCTTTAAAGCAATTCAGGATGAAAATAGCTCAATGCAAGATAATGGTCTCAATTTAGCATTGCAATCTGCAGGCAAAGACTTGGAGCAACTCCCAAGGCAGAGCAAAGGCTGACTTGTTTCAAACCTGCTTCTCCAAAGGCAGAGCCATTGAGTGCAGTGCCTTGCTCTAAAAGGCAGGGAGCTGCCCTGTCCATCAGGCATTCCCCTCTGCCATGCTGACAGGGAAGAGGGACTATTTCTGCATATAGACAGTGGGCCCCTTCCTGCTCCATGAGCATCATTCCACTGTCAGGATCATACAGCATGCACTGGCAGTGGCTGCCCTTGCTCTCTGAAGGTCACCTTTTAACGTGGGGAAATGAGCAGTAAAGTCACCCTTAATACGTGCTGGTTCAGGCTATCTGTCCCATCTCCCATTTCCATACTTGGAGATTGAGAGTTGGATCGCTCACAATGTGAAAATTATGCACAAATGGATACCAAGGTTGGTTTTGCAGCACTGCAAAAAAAAAAAAAAAAAAAAGGTAAAAAAGGAAAATAAACAGCTTATGAGAAAAGGCAGTCGAGTGGCAGAATGTAAATGACCATGGGTAATGTCAGGCTGCTTGCCATCTCTGGGACTCTGTGGGAGCCCTTCCGAATGCCTGGATTTCCTCAAATGTCCTGCTACTGGGGCAGATTGCTGTGCTGCTTGCTTCATATCTGGTATGATGAGCCAGAGCTTGGCTGAGACCCTGAAAACCTCTGTCCTGCATAGCTTTGTGACCTATCTGTTAAATGGATAGCTATTGAACATGCTCACTGACATAATTAAGTTAAATACAGCTGAAAAAAGAAGTGATGTAAATGCAGTTTTATGCATAAGCCAGGTATTAAAAGGCATAAGTGCATTCCTGTTGTTGTAGGGATCCCTACTGCCATCCAGCACTGTTTATATGACACTGGATTTGGTGGTTGGTTTTATTTTGGTTGGTTGGGTTTGGGTGGTTTTTTTTTGGTTGTTTGGTTTTTTTTCTCTGTAATAAATGCAAATAGTAAGTTTCAAATGCACAGTGAAGCTCTGGCTGTGCACAACTTATTCAGTTGGTAGATTTCTTCCTCTTTTCACAAATTTAGTTTGTGGTCTAATTGCTTACACTTTTAAAATTTGGGGGTTTTTGTGTTTAGGAGCATAATGGTTATTCAAAGTAGTTGCAGCTACAGAACCAAACTGTCTAACGCTTTTGGGATTTGGATTGCAAAAAAAAAAGATGTGCCATCATTTAAATGTTAATGGAGGGGAGCGGGGTGAGTGCAGTTGGGAGGATGCAGAAATGGCTGTGCCTTCTACCACTGGGACATGGACAACACCACACTCGTTTGCAGTATAAATTAATATAGTCTTTAGGCTGCTCTAATTTATCCAGCTGATCTCGACCTCGAAGGACCTTTTATCTGCTGGGGAGGTGCCAGGAGGTGGAAGCTAGTTTCTGGCTCCTTGCATGGCGGCAGCAGGGAGGTGCAGGATCTGTTCCAGCTGTTTAACGTCACCAAGGATTCCTGTATGAGAGGGCAGCGCTGCGCCAGCATCACAAGCCAGCTTCGCAGCAGCTTGGCACTGCTGCAGTTAAGCTGAATTGAAACGGGGCAGGGTTTGGCCAGAGCGTGGCTGTGCACGCTCTGCCAGCCAAATCCGGTGACGCTTGAATTCACTGATTGTCATTGACTTTAATAGGACCGGGATATTGTCCTCTCTGCCGAGCTAAGCACCGATACATTCTGAAGTAGGGCAAGGCCTGACCCCCACGGAAATCCGGGGAGCTTTGCCATTAAATTCTCCAGAGGAAAAGAAACGGGGTGGAAGGAGACAGTTGGGAAGAAAATGCAGATGAATAAGTTTTGGGTTTAACTGTGCCCTCAAGCCTTCTCTCTGACCTTGGTGTGCAGAAGAGGCACACAGACAGGAGGCTGGGGTTATGCATGCAAGTGAGGACGTGCACAGAGCAACCATTTTATAAACCATTATTCTTTAGAGCCCAGGACTTGATTAATGGAGGGGGTGGTGAAGAGAGTGGCAAGAGAAGAAATAACGGTGGGTGTGTGGATAACGTACAAATGCTGAATGAGTGGGCTATTAAACAGGAGGGAAAAAATAAAGGTTGCTTTTCTGGGAAGAGAGGGAAATCCGTTATGATATAGTAAGCTGAGTGTGTGCTGGTGCAGCCTCCTGCGTCCAGTCTCTGTGCTGCAGTGACAGGGAGAGAGGGAGAAGAAAATCGGGGCTGGGATTTGTGCGTGGGGGTTGGCAACTGAAGAGATCCGTGTCTAGAGGGAGCCGGGATGTGCGTGAAATAAATAAAATAGTTATTATTCCTCAAATCATTAATTTTTAAAATAAAGAAAAAGGTGGGGGGGGGGAGGGGGGAGAGGGAGGATGGAAATCCCCCCTCGCACAAAGAAACCGTAAACGCACCAACAGCACCGGCTGCATGCGCGGGATCATAAAAAATAAATAAATAAATGCCAGTAAGGCATCTCATTGAGGAGGGAAAAAAAAAAAAAAAGGCAAAAGAGAATTAAAAAAAGAAAAAAAAAGGCTTCCACGGGAGCGGCAGGGGGGTTGGGGAGCGGGAGCGCAGGGCCCCGGTGCGTGTCGCTCAGGCAGCATTGACGCAGGCAGCTCTGACGGCAGCAGCCGCCGCGGGCGCGGGGGGAGCGAGCGAGGGAGGGAAGGAGGGAGGGAGCGCCGCGCTCCTGCCCCCCATCCCCATCCTCAGCTTTCCGCAGCCGAGGGCGAGGCGCTGTCTGCCTGCCCTGCCTAGCGCTGCGGTGGGGCGGGGGATCGCCGCCTCGGTGCGCGGCGTGCTTTGGTGGGGGTTTTTTGGTGTTTTTTGCAGCCCCTTTCCCCATGCCTGCGTCAAGGGTAGGGGCTGTGTCCCTCCTGCCCAGCCCCGGTGTGTGCCTGCGTGGCCCCGCGGGCTCGCAGCATCAGCCTTCATGGATCTATCGCACGGTGAAGGCTGACGGCTGTGGGTAGGAAGTGTGGATTATCTGGGAGTTACTGCTTTACAACTCGGGAAGCAAATGAAAACCGCCTGCTCATCCCTTCTCTGCAAGTTTGTTTCTTGCAGCTTATAGGAAATTTAGGGTTTGTGGCCTTTAGGGATGAGAAATTAGTATTTCCTGGGAATTTCTCAAGGTTTTTCTTGTCTCTCTCAAGATGCAAAGAAAAACAATGATTGTATTGCTGATAATACCAACACTCAGGGTTTGCTTGTCTTTGCAGAGGGCTTTTTTCTCAGTTAAGGAAGGAGAACTGAAATCCCAATCCCAGGTTTTTCTCTGCAACTACAACTAGTAGTAGTCATTGGGATTTTCCCTTTGGCAAATTTGGGATTTTCCCTTTGGCACCAGCTGCCTTAGATGACACTAAGGCAGCTGGTGCTATTGACACACCTAAAGCATGGGGTGCTATCCAGAGAGACCTGGACAAAGGGGCCCGTGGGAATCTCATGCAGTTTTAACAAGAAAGACCAAGGGCAAAGTGTGGCACCTGCATTGAGGAATGAACAGATTAAAAGTAGCCCTGCTAAGAACTTGGGGGTGCTGGTGGACGAGAAGCTGGACATGACCCAGCAACGTGCACTCCCAGGCCAGAAAACTGATCGTATCCTGGGCTGCATCCAAAGCAGTGTGACAGCAGGGAGAGAGGGGGTTCTGCCCCTCTGCTCCACTTTGGTGACACCCACCTGCAGTGCTGCATCCAGCTCTGGAGTCCTCAGCAGAGAAAGGACATGGACCTCTTATACTGACTCCAGAGACAGATCACCAAGTTGATCAGAGGGCTGGACCATCTCTGCTATGAGGAGAGGCTGAGAGAATTGTGTTGGCTCAGCCTGCAGAGGACAAAGCTTTGGGGTGATCTGATCGTGGCCTTCCAGTATGTGAAAGCCTCCTATAAGAAATACAGAAAGGGACTTGTTACAAAGGCATGTATTGAGAGAACAAGACAGACTAGCTTCAAACTTACAGTAGGCTTAGATTAGATATTAGGGAAACAGTCTTTACTGTGAGGGTGGTGTGGCAGTTGTACAGGTTGACCAGAGAAGCTGTAGATGCCTTTTTCCTGGAAGTGTTTAAGGTCAAGTTGGATGGAGCTCTGAACAACCTGGTCTAGTGAGAGATGTCTCAGCCCAGAGCAGGGAGATTGGAACTGGATGATCTATAAGGTCCCTTCCAGTCCATGGTTTGTCTTCAGGACCAGAAGAGTTTTCATAAAATGATGAAAGGTGGCAACAATAAACTTTTTGCAGGTGGTTCCCTGCCTTTAGTGTTCCAATGACTGTTAAGCAACCCTGAAAATACTTTCTTGTCTTAATGACTGATGCTGTGCTGTTCCCAAACATTACTTAGAAAGGACTTCATGTGTTTGGGTCATCAGTCTGGTAACTTTCAGCTGTCTATCTCTCTATTCACTACAAAATTTTTATGAAAAGGACCATACAGGTACAGAATTTTTCTCCCTCTGTCAAGCAGGATGATTTCTAAAGGGAAGTAAAAAAAAAAAAAAGAAAAAACAGCAAAAAAAACCCTGATGCACAGGTCCTGACAGGAAAAATCAGAGGCTAATACAGTATCAGAATCTGACAGGAAACTCACAAGTTGGCTGCTGATGTCAGTGTGCTAGCCAGTGGCAAACTACAAAGTATGTTACCTTTCTCTAAAGCTGGCAGGGCATGCCTAGGAGCAGGCACAAGCCTATGTCACCTGATTGTACTCCCATCACCATCAGAGCAATCTGGCAGCTTTTTGGTCAACTATGCAGATTAACACTGGTGAAAGAGGAGAATCTGTTCTTTCCTCCTCTGTGTTCTCCCCAGAAGGGTTTCTGTCTTGTGTTCTACTAAGCTAGTTAAAGCCAAACTTCTGAAAGAAAAATTCTGTTCATGGAGAATGTTGAAGGTTTTTATGGAGCTTTTATTTCAGAAGTTTTCTGGGACATTGTTTAGATTTGTGACTATGAGTAGCGGTGGTTTTTGCCCTTCCTGCCTTACAATTTCACTTTTACACAGTTTCAAGTAGTGAAGTGGATGAGCTAGTGTAACAGCTCTTTCAGACAGCTATAGTGGGTTTCAATGGTCATGCAGAAAGAACTGAGGGGGTAACGTTTTGATTTGAAAAAATAATTTCCAAAACAACAAAATAAAACCTTCCCAAAAAACCCAGTGTGTTTAGAAGAGTCTGAATCAGTTCCCATTAAATTCACCAGTGAAGATGAAAGTGAAAAGAACTTACAAAGCTGAAATAGAGGTTCAGGTGAGGAGAGGCCTCAGCCAAACTCCTGCTCAAAGCCAAAGCTGAGAGATCAGACCAGGTTGCTCAGCCTAACTTGCCCTCTTCTCTCATGCACAGTACTTTTAGAGCACATCTAGCAGAGCTGCCACCAGTGATAGTTTTTAATCTCAGGAGTTGGATCCTTCCTTTTCTCACTTATACTAGTTTTGTACTTTCTGGGAGTAGACGCAGTCAATCCAGCTCTATATTAGAAAAAGGGGTAGAAAAAACTAGAGCTGTTGAATCAAAAAGGAAGAAAATTATTTGTGTATGGCCACTGAATTGCCTCTTAAAGACTATAAATATTTTGTTGTACCTTCTCCTTTAAATTTACAGTGTATTTTGATAGTACATAACATGTAGTGGATTTTTTTTTTTTTTTTAGTTTTTTGGGTTTTCTTTCTGCTACCAAGTATATGCAGTACATAGGAATACTGTCAATTATCTTTTGAGAGACAAGACCATAAGACTAGATTTGCTGCAGAATAGAATTCCTAATAGGAGTTGCATGTTTCTCAAAGAATTTGGCTTTATTCTGAATGCTTTAAATAAAGGGTTAAAAATCATTGAAAATATAAAGTGGAGCTTATCTTGCAGAAACATGCAGTTAGGATTGATTTTTTTTTCCTCCATCTTTCACAGAGTATTGTGAAGAAACAAAAACCCTGTAGCTTGGACACTGGTGGGGATTTAAAAGTATAACTCTTGTCAACCACTGGAACTGTTGAGATGATATACCTTAAAAGCAGAATGAACAGTAAGAGGAAATTGTGTGATTTTTCCAATACTGGAACTATTTATTTCAGCTAAAATATTTTCATCCCACCACAGTCTTGAAGTTTGTTTTTTTTTTTTTTAAACTGAAAACCAAGGATAATCTGATTCTCAGTTGCTTCTGCTTATTCCTACAGAAATTATATATAATCAAACATGGTTTTTTACCCCGATGAATTTGAGACCTCACTGCTCAAAACATTTGAGTACAAGAGCCATCAAGGTGGGCTCTGTGCTGCAAAATATGCAGGCCAGAGGAAGTGGGGAGGCAGAGCAGGTAAACCCCCTTGGTGTAGCACCCAGTGCAGCTCTGCAGGTCTGAGCTGCTCTTCACTGCCCAGGGATGCTTCCCTGGTCTGCCTCCCAGCCTGATGCTGCGCTGCCAGGAGAAGGTAACAGAGCCCTGTGTGGCAGCTCCTTTCCTATCACAGACTCTGCCAGCAACCCCCAGGGGCCTGGCAGGGGCCTCTGTGTCTTGCCAGAGAGATTTTGAGCTGTAAAGAAGGCTACAAGGAAGAGTGTTATAGAAGTAAATAAAATAAATGAAGAAAGAAAGACAGGCTCTGTGTAAGAGAGTGTGATGGGAAGTGGCAGGGCCACAGCCCAGTGTGGCAGTGTTTCAGGACCAGAGAACTTTGCAGGTAGTTTTCTCCTATTCCAGCTTTTTAGTTACCTAAAGTAGCACCAATTACTTTTCAAGCATGGAGTACTCCCATCATCATAGAAACTCTCAGTACCGACCTTCTGATGCTGGGCTAGAATCTAGGGAAGCTAGAAACATTTCAGTAGAACCGTCCAGTGTCTTTTACAAAATGAAACTTAATTACGATTTAATCTCATTGAAGTCATAGACACTGACAGGGCAGGTGTGTGCTTCCTCTACTGGATAGGGGACGTTGGATAGTATCTCCCAGAAAAAGGGATTTGTACAATTCCTGCTTCCTTCCTAGGAAGGAAGAATTAGTAGAATTCCTTCTTGGAGGAGCAAGAGATGGAGAAGAGGCAGCGAAGGGGAGGAAAAGTGTTGGAGAATCAGAGTTGCTGCCCACAGGAGGTGGGGAAGTTTCTGTACACTTTCCTCTGTCTTAAATAGCTACTGCCCTGAACACTTCCATTCTTCTCAACAAAGAGGTGTGTGAAAATCCAGTCAACAAATTCACAGCCCTAAAAATTGGTAACAGCTCGAAGAAATCACCAAACTTTTACAATTAAAAAGGCTACTACACAATGATAGCTAAGGTTTATGAGGAGACACAGTTCAGCACTTGGTGGGTCACGTATGTTGAATAAATATGAGGACTTAAAAGAAGTTGGAAGGAAAAGTGGACAAAGTAACTTGCTGCTGGAAGGTGAAAACATCCAGTTCCATCTAACTGAACAGAAGAAATTTAGCAAGACCTTTCTAAATAAATGTATTTTTATCTGTGTGTGAAAATACAAAGAGAAATGTTGTGAAATTAGAGTACACATTTCATGCTTAAAGAACAGCATTAAAAAAATCCCAGAGACATGGCTTTGTATCTTGAAACTGCCTTAGTATTACCTTCCTCCTGTGCTGAATTTCATAAGAAACTTTTCTATAAGAGATGTGCTTTTCACCCCCTTCCTTTGAATTGTTAAATTAGAAGATCAAGAAGGTGGTCATTTTCATAGCATAGGAAACTGGGAACTGCGTCAGTCCTGTGAGTTCTCTTTGTGTTATGTGTCAACTTGTATTGTGTGCAATGTCAGTACAGCAGGGCTACTTGATCGTTATTACTGCTGCAAATTAGCTTGGGCGGTGGAAAAATGACAGATACGGTGGTAGGTTCTGGGTTTTGTTTTTAAATTGGGGAAGTGGATGAAACAAAAGAGTGTTTGTTTGAGGAAGACATTTCAGTTCTAAACCTACACTAAAACTTTCTCCATGGCCTTGCTCAAATCACTTAGTGAAAGACACTGTGATTTGCAGTCCTATCAAATAATATCTTACTATGCAAGAATTCCCACTGAAAGCAGTGGAACTATCCAGGGATTAAGGCACTAATCAAATTTGATTAAAGATTTTAGAACAGACTCTTCACCTCTCTGCTGCTGTTTCCCAACTTATAAAATGAGGATAATAAAATACACGAGCTGTTCTTGGTGTTGGAAGGATACATTAGCTCATGCTAGCAAATCACTTTGAAGACAAACCCAAATTCTCTAAAAAGCTAAGGATTCTGTCAAGAAGTGCAGGGGTATATTCACAGTTCAGGGACACACACCAAAAACCAGTTTTGAGTGGGGAGAGGGCTTTTGCAAGAAATAGGCATCAATGATACAGATGTCTTCAATGTCTGAAATGCTGTGTTATAAATACACCTCATAAATACATACGAAGTAAAAAATTCCAAACTGCTTGAGAGAAGTGATAGTATGGCTGCATGAAAGAGAACTTAATCTCTCATTGTGCTGTTATATACTTGTTAAGTACTTTTGGGCCAAACAGTTCTGAACTGAGTCATCCATGTGAGAAGAAAAGTAAGAAAAAGCAAACTTGCAATATGAGATCTCCCTTGCTCTTTATGACCACTGGGTTTGATTATTTGCTGAGTCTGTACAATGTGTATTGTACAGAGGTGTGTTTGTCTTGATCAGTTGCTATTTCTTCTGTCCCTAAAGTTTTAATTTGGTGTACCTTTAAAATATGCTGTGTTCAAATTGACCAGTCACTGAAAAACCATCATGAATGGTCCTTTATGGACATGACTGACAGGCTAGGCTAGCAATGCTTCAAAAATAAAGCAAAAAGTAGAGTGTTTGCAAACTGAGTTATATTTATTGAGGAAGTTTTGCCTGACAGTTTCAATTATTGACTCACGTGAGGCAAACACCCAAGTCTAAATCAATAAACCTGAAAACACTTCTAGTCTATCTCTGTGTACAACTGTGTGACTTAACTCCAGGTCCCATGGCTGAATTGTGAAAACTCAGTGGGAGGGATGACAAAATGTGATGTACAGATTCCCATTTGCCTTCAAACATTTTAGATCAGGACCTTCTTATTGTCCACTGAAAAGACTCTGGGCATTATATACTGAATGCCACTGAACTTCAGTTTGGTGATATAAGCCCACTACAAGAAACAGTTCATGTAATTTTATCCAAATGAAGTTACTGCAGTCACTGAAAGTGGGTAGCATAGAGATTATTGAGTAATAGTATAGAAATTAATTGTTTCTCAGGGCATTAAAGATTAACTAATATCAGAGCTCTCATGTACATTATTAGGCATTTTTCCTTGAAGCCTACCTGTGTGATAGGTAATCACAGTGCTGGCAAAGGAAGGAAGGGAGGATTCCTCTGGAGGTGGGAATGATTACTGCTAGAATTCTTATACATATTGCAAAAAAAAAATAGTAAGTTTTAAAGTAATGGTGACTTACCAAGAAACCCAAAACAACTGGTAAATTATTTCAAAGTGGTACTATCCCTGCCCCAGAAGTCTTTGATTTTCTCCTCCAGGCCTTGCCAGTCAACCAGCAACGTGCCATCCTCTCCCCTTGTTTTGTTTCCCTCTAAGGGTATCCCAAAATCATTTGAAGTGCACAATCTCTTCTAGACTGTGAGTGTAGAAAGCCAGCTTCAGTATAGAACACGGAAACTGGTTCTGCATTCCCTGTATTTCTTCCTCCTTCTTTCCTGTGGTACATACGGTGCTTTATGACATGGTTTTAGTGAGCATGGTGGTATTTGGTCAAAGGCTGGACTTGATGATCTTGGAGATCTTTTCTAACCTTAATAATTCCCTATGTCAAAGGTTTTTAACTATGGAAAAGGTAGTGGTCCTCATCTTGTATGTAGTGTAAAGAAATTTTTTAAAGAAGTGCTAGAACTGACTGAATGGAAAGCTTTTCTTTGGCAACATCTAATAGAGAGGATGGAATAAAATCCCAAAGGGATTAGTTAGACTTAGTTTGGCTGGAATCAACCTCAAAGATTATTGTTTGTGGATTTATCTTGTCCACCCCATATCCTCCCCCCAGGAGATGATCTGTTCTGTATTTCCATCCCCGATTTCCATGATACTATAGTGAAAATATGACGTGTCATCAGGGTGAACAATTTAATAGACACTCCTGTGTTAAGGCAGATCTTGATGGGAACTTCCTAAAACACAGATGCAGAATAAGACGTCTTATTTTGTGATAGATATATTGTGAACTCTGTGTGCTGAATGGGTGGAAAAAAAAATCAGTTCAGCAATGTAGTACTTAAAATAAAATCAAATAGATTTAATTAGCATAGTGTAGAAGATAGCATAGGATTTCCCCCAAAGCTTGACCAATATGTACAATTCTGATCTCCGTAAATATTTTAGTATCTTGCTGAAGGGATGTACTACTAGGTCACCAAAACCTCTACAAATTATACACAAAAATAAACACCTTGCTAAACCAGACTGTGGAAGAAATCAAGCATCTCCTGCTAAGGATCTGAAAATCTCCTCCTTTACTCTGCAGCCAAGCTCACCAAAGCTTTGTGTGGGCGATTGTCTCATAGAAGATATCTCAAGGTCCACCACAGGTACCAAAATTAACATCCATGCTATCAAGAGTCTTTATGCCTCCTCTCCCTGCTTGGCACTCCGGTTTTCTGCCTTTTGCTTCTGACCAAAAAAAACTTCGAAAGGAGAAAGAACCTGGTTCCTCGTGGGTGCTTTCAACATCTCGTGAACCTGATTTGGGCTTGCAGCGATACCACTTACATCACCGGTATCTACGATCGTTCCAGCAAAGAATGGCTCAGTGGTTTGGGCAAGTAGCCACTTACTGCTTGGAATCATCTGGAGGCCAAACAAGCCCTGCCCCTTGAGGGCACGCAGAAGGAAAAATCTGGACACCAAGTGTGGGGCTGGGGATGCAGAGAGCAGACAGCAGCACTCAGGGGGCACCGCACACAACGACCCCGGCCCCGCCAGCTGGCTGCGGATGGCGCCTCAGCCACCCGGCGCCGCAGCCCCGGTACGGCTCGGTACGGGAACGAAGGCACCGGCTGGACCGCGATCCCCCAGGACCCTCCCCGCCCCTCCCGCGTTCACCCCGGCCCGTTCTCCGGCGGGGGCGGTGCGGGGCAGGGGCTGCCCGCCGCTGTCCCCGCCCGGCTGCGGCGCGGTGCGGACACGCGTGGGCCGGCGCAGGCGGGCGCGGCGCTGCCTCCCCCGCGGCGGGGCCGGGCGCGGTGCCGGTGCCCGCTGCCTCCGGAGAGCTCCTGCGGCACCCGCGCTGTCATTCCCCGGGCAGCGGCTGGCGGCAGGGGAAGCGTCCCCGCCCCCGCGGGGATTGGCAGCCCCGAGGTGCGGCCGCCCCCGCGCCCGGCGGCGCCGCCCGCCCGCCCCCGCCGCGGCTCGGCGGCGCTCCCCACACGCGGTCCGAGCCGCGGCACTGGCAGAGTCTGACCCCACGCGAGGAGGAGCCCCCCGCTTCGCATCGGGTTTTTTTAATTCTCATTTCTTTCTAAGTGCCTGCCAGTGCTCAGTAAAAAAAAAAAAAAAAAAAAAAAAAAGAAAAAATCCTTGCACCCTATACAGCAAGAAATTGCTACTTAAGAAGATCTAACCATACACCATAAACACTTCAGCATGTACCCGAGCCGAAATATATTTGGAAAGATGGGGGAGGGCACTTATACCCAGCTTTCATCAGTGCCTGCTTGAAGAGAGACAGAAATAATTAAGGGGGAAAAAAAAAATCCCTCCCCTCCCCCCGCCCGAATAATCATAATATATTGAAATTTCCCAAAGTCTAGTCATCTGCAAAAAATAAATGTTTTTGGTGCTGGAGGATCATGTTGCAGAAGCGTGTGACTGCAAGACCTAGATTCTTTTCCCTGTTTCCCCGTCTCTTTCCTTAGGTGTGTTTTAGCATTATTTGTTTTGGGAGGGGAAAAATCATCTTCGCTTCAGTCTCTTGCTAGAGGTCCAGACTGCTTACGTCTGAGCGCCCCTTATCATTTCAGTGAATGGCAATTGCAGCCTTGGTGCTGTTATAGCAATGAAGCTACAGACGTCATTGCCTCCTGTTGGACGTGAGATGTGTCCAAGCATCAGCCCCTTTTGCTTAAGAAAAACTCTTTAACTTCCACGCAGCCGACAGGCAAGCTTTTCTAAGATCCTGTGGACCCAACGTTGTATTGATAGAGTTATATATTTTTATTTATATATACATACACACATGCACAGGTGTGAATGTGTATGTGTGTAAGTACGTATGTATAGAGAGAGATAAATTAAAGCCGCAGCTATACTGCAAGCTCCTCTAAAATTTCCTGCTCGTCAGAGTAGCTCTCTGCATCGTTTTGTTAAATACAGCCCGGCGGGAAAGCCATCATCAATCAATTTCGGGTAACAAGGAAGACTTGTTGAACACCTTGTTCTCCAGACCCCGGGAAGATGCTGGGCTGCTGGAGCGTGGAAGAGCCAGGATTGTGCCCTGAACTTCACCCACTTGGCAGCAGCTATTCCTAAACAATTTCCCCTCTCCTCCCTTGCCTGTTTGCCTCTCGGACTGACTGAGAATCTGCTCTTTAAAGTTGATCTGAAGGGGAAAGCAGAGACGAGCTTGTGCATAGTTTGGAGGGTAAGTTGTGTCCTCGCCCCCTCCTCCCCCCACCCCCGCTAACAAATACCCTCTAGCAAGCTTTGAAATCCGCCTGTAAAGGGGGCAGGTCTGGGGGGCCGGGGGACGGGATGGGACGGGATTCCCCAGGGGAGCGGCACATCTTGTTCCCAGAGCCGAAAGGGTTACGTAGGGAGCGAGGAAAAGCGGCTGCGGGGGTACTGACTCCGCGGCGGAGTTTGCAAGGTGCGAGTTGCGGGTGCCGGCTGCCAGCCGGTTGCGGCGCTCCGCAGCCCCGCTCGCTCCGCGCCGCTCCCGTAGGTGCCGGGCGGGGTGGCCGCAGCCCCTGCCGAGCCGCCCCTGCCCGCCGGCAGCCTCCGGGGAGCCCACGATCTCCGGCTCCCGGAGCACATGACCCCTGCAGGGAATTTTGCCTCCCTGCACCTGCAGGCTCTTCTCATCCCTCCTCCTCCTCCTCCTCTGCTCCCGGTTTTCTTTTTAATCCTCCCGTTCCCCCAGGTCTCCACACACCACCACCACCCCCCTTCCAACTCCCCCCATCCCCCCCAATCCATTCAGCTTTTACCTTCCCCCCCCCCCTTTTATTTTTAACCAGAAGGAATCCCAGCAGAGGAAAATAATATCAGTCAGCTCCCTCCTTCCTGCCCCCCCACCCCCCCCATAAAAAGGAAAAAAAAAGCACCACCTGCTAACATTTGGAAAGCAGCAGAGGACCATTACCTCTATCTTTAATTTTCACTCACATAGTCAGATGAATAAGCAAGGAAGGGGGAGACCTCAACAGCCCCTCTAGACGTGGGGCTGAATTGATGGGATTGTGATTTGTAGGATTTCTCCACTTAGTCCCTGCCTCCTACTTGCTCTCCAGCCACTCCAAAGTCTCTTCCCCTCTCTTTAAGCAGCGATTTCTTTCAATCTCTCTCTCTCCCTCCCTGTGTCTCTCTCCCTCACACTCTCCCTCTCTCTCTACATACACTCATCTCCCCGGAGAGAGAGAGAGGAGAAACTCAACTCCCAAACACCGACCAGATGTCGAAGAAACGCAAAGCCCTGGAGGGCGGCGGAGCCCCGCTCCCCCCCGAGGACCCCAGAGCCTGCTTTGGGGCCGGCGAGGAGCAAGGTAGGGCGGCGGAGGCCTGCAGGTGGCCGGGCGGCCGGCGGCCCACGCACGGCAGGGGCGAGCCGGCCTGGCCGGCCTCCTGCAGCCCACCCACACTGGGCTGACCTGGGCGCTTAGGCCGGGCCGCTGCCACGGCCGGGCGCAGAGCTGCGGGGCTGCTCCCGCCGCGGCCACGCCGAACTCGTGGACGGGGGGAAGGGGCCGTGGGAGGGTGGCCGAGGGGAATGGCAGGTCTTCCCAGGCTCCCTTCCCCACTGCAGTTTGTCACTGGCATGGGCATAGCCGGAGTGCCTCATTGATTTGTAGCTCGTGTAAATGGGTTTGCGGGGCGCTCCTAGCCGGGGCGGCGAATGAGCTATGGGCACCTAACACAGCGTCGTGGCTTTGCGTGGGTCCAGTTCCCTGCAGCAAGCCCCCGTCCCCGCTACGATTTCAGGTGCGTCACGCTGGGGCTTCGAACGCCGCTCTTGTAGCGCACTTTGCACCCAGCTAAAGTTGGTTTTGCTGTAATTTTCGAGCTCCGAGTGTTCGTGGTGAAAGCTGTTCCACACTTTTTTGACAAAATAATATGAACGTCGCAGCCGCGTGGTGTAAAATCAGCTGTGCACACAAGTGTGAGGGAGTTCTGCTGCCGAATTTCTTGTTGTTCAGCCAGCCCAGTGGGTTCCCTTCCTTTTGTGTTTATTTGAACAAAGTGGGCCCAGATGAACCAAGCTGAGCTACAGGGCTTTGGGCTTGTGGCTGTAATGCAGAGAGGAGAGGAAAATACTGGTTGGATTCCGAGCAGTGTTTCAGGCTGTTGCCAGTGGCTGTGGTGGGAGATGGTGGGTGTGTGGTGGGTTCGAATGATGGTGTGAGTGTGTCTCTGTGCATGCTCGAATTCAGAAACGTGGTGGTTTTGCCTGGGCAGGTGTGCACCGAGCAGGGAGGGATGGCATTGAGTGTGTTTTCCAACATGGAGTCTGTGGCCCTTTTTGTAAATGATGTGAAAGATCCTAACGTCACAAATTACCCACGTCGTGAAATTCCCTTACCACCATGGATGTGTCTGCTTTTGCAAGGAAATATTTCCAGCACAGTGGTTGGTGTGTTCTTCTGGTTTCATTAGAAAGGAACACTGAAATTCACCATTTCTCTCAAAAGATATGGTTTAGGGTTTATGTGGTTGTTGGTTTTTAATTGCTTGGCTCTCCCTCAAGAAAATAACATGTTTATATTGTCTTGCCATTTCTCTGCTTAAGACTAATCTTGACATGGGAGGGATATTTTCAAACCTTGTCAATGACTTTATATGCATGACAGCATTCAATGTTTTTGCAATGTGGAATTTTGCTGTTACTAACCTGGAAAATCTTACCTCTTTTAGCAATAGAGGAGGCTAAATACAGGCAGGGTATTCAGCAGAGATTCAGCATTCAGAAAGTTTGGTATAGATTGCATGTAATTCTAATTTAAATAAATGCCAGTAGTGGTTGTAGAAGCACCTCACATGTTATTGTGATGCAGTGATGCTTGCCTGGTTAGAATCTTTGTTTTTAAGTGCTTTTTTTTTTTTTTTAATTCAACAATAATATTTTCTGTAACACATCTGGTTATGTAACAAGAAACAGAAAACAAAATATAACTTTAACATAGGATTGTTCTTTTTCTTGATTTCAGTATACACAAAACAAATGAAATGGAGAGTGAAAAATACTTGATAAAGTATTGATGTGTATCTAAAAGGAGTAAATTAGGTATCATTTTCCTCACAAGGGGACACAATGTATTTTGTAAATCAGACAGATTGAAACTCATGTTTTGCACCTAGGTAATCCAGGGTCTTGTCTTTTCTATTGTAGTAAATAATGAATTTAGGCAAAAAAGTAGTTTTATTTCTGAGCTTAAATATATTTTTGTGAACTTCTGTTCTGTTTATTTTCTTCCTCCAATTTTACAAGAAGGAATGTTGCTTGTTAATTACATTGTCTGTGCCTATGTAACTGTAGAAACCATTAAGAGTGTGCAATGTATCACAGTCTTGTAGGGAATGTATTTTTGTGTAAGATGGTGGGTGTGAGACTTTCTTAAAGCATGAGATAGGAAGATTTTTTTTTTTTTAATTCAGCTTAATAAAAATGCATCTTACTATGAAGCATTGTGGTCTTCCAGCAGATTTCCTACCTCTGCGGAGAAGGCATACTTGCTAAATTTGGAGGGCAGGTGTGTGGTGTTTGCCTGGAAGTATGGAGAAACCATGTAACACCTGGGGTTTAGCGTTAAAATGTGTGTGCATTGGGAGTGGGGAGGCGGGGAAGGCGAAATGGGCAGAAGTAAACCAAGGGAAGAAAAACAGAGAGCTCAGATTTCTGGAGGCTGCCAAATCCTGTATTCCTGCAGAAGCTGAATGCAGAAGCCTGGCTGTCCTCAGCTAACGAGGTGACTACTTTCAGTGACAGAAGCCTGAATGAGTGAGAGCCTGGATCCAGGTCTGCCATCTTATTCTTCTGTGTTAGCTGGTCAGGTGAGAGCAGGTGTTGCTAACAGAGGAGTCTCAGACCCTTTTGAGGGTCTGCACTTTCATTTTTAAATATTAAGAGAGTGGGGACTAATTCATAGCTGCTCCAGACTGTGTTGGATATTTGGCCAACTCAAGTGTGCGCTTGCAGAGTTTCATTCAGCTCTTGTTTATCCTCACTTGGTGAAGCTGTGGGTGGATAGACACTATGTAGGCCACAATACAGATTTTTCAAACTTCCTTGGGGTGGCTTTGTTTTTATTCTCCTTCAAAGTATTTTATGAGGACTCTGTAATCCATTACCGTAGCCTTGCCTTTTATTGTGGGCTCTGATGCTGTACGTTTCAGCCTCACTGGTGTGGAGAGGAGATAAGGGATGAGGCTGCTCTGTATCTCCCACCTTCTCAGCAGCAACAGCCTGAACCCATCTGTCTGATTCAAGGCACTTCACTGCTTCACCTCATTAATGGGTAGGCTCATAAGGCTCATTCCAATAATCTCCAAAGACACAATGGCATCTTTAGGGGAGAATTCAGGTTCTTACTTGAGCTGAATTGCTTCTCAGAGGTGCCCCTTTCTTTACCTTGATAGGGTATCTACGCTGGTTTATTTGTACCAATTAAAGTGGCAGGAATTCCAGCAAGGCTGATAAGGTCCTAGTGGAGAAAGCAGATATGGTTGTTCAGTGCGATACCCAGAATGGAGGAGGTAGGATTTGTCTGTTGAAACTCAGCTCTCTGCACTCCCTTTGTAATCAGGAAGCAGAACATTTCTAGGGATCAATTCATCTCTTCCTGAAGTGGAAGTCTACATTTAGTCAGCAGAATCAGATCTGAGAAGTGCTGTTTCTGCCAATTGAATATAAAAGTAGTCCAAACATCTAGCATGGGTGTAGACAGCTGTATTTCAGCAGATGACTCCTGACTTTTGACCAGATCTTTCAGGCTTCAGTGCAAGTCAAATGACAAAGTTATTTTTCAGCTGAATTTGAAGCAGAGGACTTCCCTTCTGGAATACCCTTTTGCCCAAAATTGTAGCCAAAAAAACCTGAAGAAGGGTCCTCTTTCTGTGAATTACTTTTTTCTCTAAATGTGTTGAAAGCTTGTCTAGAAGATGTGAAAACAGAGGGTGTTGGTTTAAAAACAAACAAATAAAATATGGACAGTTCTCAGGACCAAATGCAATATGATCTTGTGCCTAAATTATACAGTAATGCTGCTCACAATTTTCCAGTGGTTTCTGGATAGAGTGCAATTCAGTATTTTGGAAGTTTTCTTGCAGGGATTTTTGAGTGTGATGGATTCAAGGAAGTAGTAAGCTGTAAAATCTCATTGGACTGCTCTTTCTCAATTTGCATCTTGCATGAAGATAAATAAATGCATTTCTTCCACTTCCCCTGTGGTCCAGTTGTTCAAATGGTCTCCATTGTCACATATATGAGTTATAGTTGAGAATTTTCTGTTCTTTACAAAACTGCTCTCTAAAGAGACAATTGTTGCAAAACTCTTCCAGAGACAAAGTTGAACTCCTGTCTGCCCACAAGTAACTTCTAAGATGTGACTAATTTTTTTCAGTGGTGCTGACCATGTACATAGAAGTTAATCATGTGCATAATGAAATGTTTTCAAGATTTTGATGGTCATAACTATTATTAATCAAAGGCCTCTTGAGGGTCACTTCTAGGGATACTTCCCTAGTAATTAGTAGGGGGAGCAGTTTATACTAAACTATTCTCTCTAAGACTTGCTGATTTGTATGACTGTTTATCATTCACATTTGTCTTGAAACTTGGTAATAAGTTCTGATTATTAAATCTTAATTTGGGCTCATCAGGCACAGGAAATCAAGTTCTGCCCTGTTATTGAAGGCTTACATTGATGTAATGACAATCAGAGTTGCACCCAACTTCTGAATTACAGTTTTCCAAATACTTTCTTCTCAGTACAATTAGCTAGAGTATTTATTCCATTTGTTGTTTTATTAAGCAAGTGAATACTGTGATTCCTTAGAGCTCTGAACCCTGTAGTTGATATTCATGTATCTCTGATGCAGGTAGAAAAGCAAAGCAGTTCTTCCCTTGGTAGTTCTTTACTTGTGTGTGTGATTTGTGACTTCAGTTTCTCACATAATTACTTTTCTCCATCCTCTGTGTCCTGACCATTCTTTTCCTTCCACTTAACTTCTGATCCCTGAAGCAAACAAGTCCTCTCTGGATCGCGTTCTGGAAGATCTGGCTAATCAGAGTTAAGGTGTTTAGTGACAGAGGCTTATGTGTTTGTGAGGGCATGGGAAAGGGAATTATTGTACTGCTTGGGTTTTGTGCCGATACTGTAAAAGAAAGAAGTGATTCTTTCAACTCCATTCACAGGAAGAAGTTTATGTCATCCAAAAAAAAAAAAAAAAAAAAAGACAAAAGAAGTGCATCAACAGCTTATTAAGGGTTTTGTTAATGGAAAAGAAACCATGCTTTCCAAAGCTGATTAGCTCAATGGTTACCGATAATTTCCCATGTTTAAGTTTTTTTTGTAATCTCTTTCTTCTGCTGAGACAGTCAAGGATCTGCCTTCCAGATGCTGTGAACCATCTATGGGGTCTAACTTTTTCAGAGGATCAGATTTAATGTGCTGAAAAAGATGACAGTTTTATCAACTTCCTTCAATTTATGTGAAGCTGCAGACTGAGAATGATGGAAAAATGTGAAGCTGAAGAGAATTCAAAATGTTTGGGCAGAGAGATCGGGGGCAACTATATGTGCTGTTGTTGGAATGGTGTAAACCTTCTCTGGAAAAAAATACCTTCCTCAGGCATTGCTGCTGATGTGCCTTCCCATTCACAGTGTCATAAAGGCTGTTGAGGAGTGTTTCTTTTGCCACTTGTTTTAGAGAGGTGTGCTAGTGTGTGCCTCAGTGTAAGTTTATGAGCCTTGTTTGAAGTAAAATAGAATGGCCAATGCTTGAGCGTTATGCTGAGTTGGTGTTTCCATGTAGAAGGGGCCTTTTCTGCCCAGCAGTGCAGTGCTGCCTGGTACAGCTTGGTCTTTAGCTGCTGCTAGCAAGTCTTGAGGTCACTACCTGCATTCAAGGGGGAAAAAGCTATCCCAGCTGACGTGAAAAGGCAGAGCCATACAGAAAGGGGTGATATTTTAAGTACCTGACATAGTTGCTTTGGTTGCTTTTGGAAGGTATGACTTTGGGGGAATTGCCAACTTGCCCTATAAATAAATTTATCCAAACATTTAAAAAGTGGAGATGACTTTTTAATTATTTGTGGGCACTTAGATATTTCAGCTATGCTGGTCATGTAGCATGAATGGTAATGCTATAAAAACACCCAGTGAGACAGGAATCGTAATTTCAGCAAAAATAGCAGTGAAGAAGTCTCCTGAGTAGCTAATAAAAATGGTGCTTTAGTTAAATAACCAACACTTCAAGGACAAACATATCTTGAAGCTTTGTGATATCTGTTTGAGACTCTGCTTTGGGTTCCATAAAGTTGCAGAGTAGTTCTCATGATGACAGTGGTGTAGCCTCATTTCCATCTGTGTGAGGGAAAGATGTTCATCCTGGCTGGCCCCAGCTCACAGATGGTGATACTCCAGTGTACTAGGAAGTGTTAATGTAGCAACTGCTGTTAAATGGAATAAAGTCGTGCAGTTGGCTGAGTCCATACCTGATGGTTGCTCTCTCTCCACCTGGAGAGGCAATGGGGAAAGAGCAGCTCTGAAAATTACCTTCAATGAAGACATCCTCCTGACTGCACAATGAGCCTGAGTGGCCTTCCAGAGAGGACTAGGACTGGTCCTCAGCTGGCCTCAGGTGTTCCCCTGACTGGTCAGGTGCTGCCTGGGAAATGGGGAACCCTGGCTGACATCCTTGAATTGGGATGCCTCCTCACACTTGAAAAAAAAGCTAAATAGGGAGGGCAGCATAAAAGGGAGAGAATTATAAAGGAAGTGAAACAAAAAATGTAAAAGCTTTGCAGGTTTTCTTTAACTTCTGGTAGAATGAAAATATGTGTGAATCTCCTGGATTTACTAGGAATGCATTGCATTGTTTCTGTTTGGTTTTTCATAGCCATTTTCCTCCTTCTGCAAATAAATAAATAAATGAAGCTGCTTTCCTGTTCCTGGTCAGCAAAGGAATGTGCATGTACCCTTACCATGATATGTGTGAGGGCGAGTGCTGGTCCCCTGTTATAGTGTCCACATTCACCTGATCACTCTGTGTTGACAGGAGGATGAGTTATATTGATGATACCACCTGGATGGTTTCTGAACATATCTGAGTCCAGTGCTTCTATGAGGGAAGGGAGGAGAGATGCAAAAGGCAAGTGCCATGAAAATGCAGATTTATTTATTTTTTAAAGTCATTGTGTTGTTAATACACAAGAATAGAGACTCTAATCTCTAATGAAGCACTTGTTCATTAATGAAGTCACTAAGGTTTTCAGCCTGTGGCCCTAAAGTTTCTGTTCTATTTGAGCATAATCCTGTTTTTAAGTTACTAATGATAATGTAGAAAGCTTGGCAGCTCAGTGAGCAACAGTTGTGGCTTTATGCTGGAGGAGAAGAGAGATGCTGACTGGGTGTGATGGGCTAGAATACAGTTGATTTGTGTGTTTATAACTTCAGTCCTAGTGTGATGGCTAAAAATGTTGATATTTAAGGCGTGCCCACACGTTGGGCAATTGAGCTTGTGCTCCTAAGTCCATTCCTAGTACGTCTGATCACATATGGAATGAGCAGCTGTATTTCAGGTGTCAAGCTGTATTAAAGCTATACAAGACGTGTTTTACTTGAGTGCTGTATTAGAGCCGAGGGGTAGCTGGTAATGGATTGAGTCTTACATTGTTGTTCAGTTTGTGTTGGGCTGAGATATAATATGGGAAAGTTAAAAACAATACAATATAGATAAGAGGTGGAGGAGTCATATATGATAGCTCTATGAAGTAATAGTTATAACAAATAGCTCTTTTCTCATAGTCATGATTATGCCTTTGTTTTAGTCTTATGTAGCTGTTAGGTTAGAGTAACAGATCTGGCTGTTCTGTCTGCAATCGGATTGGCTTTCTAGGCTTTGCCCATGCCAAGAATGATTTATTTTTCACTTTTACTGTCTATTCACCTGCATTTTTTTTTTGTTATACTTCCTTTATTATAGATACAGCCAAGACAGGCTTATGTGATAATTATTATTCAGGCTTTGCAGATCTGTTCTGTATATTGTTAATCACTTTCCAATGTTATGTGAAAGATTGCAAATTAGTAAGTTCAGATGGTACATCTCTTTTAACAAACACAGTTTAGGCCACGCAAGCTCTCCAGCTGTCTCTGGGGAAAAAAGCTAATGACTTATAGGTGGGCTTCAACTTTGTGTGACCTGGCCATAAGTGGGGCTAGGAGCATTCATACCTAGAGGCTGTATAAAAATGATTGAATCAGTGGTCTTCCTACTGCATTTCAGCTCTTTTATGCCATCTATATAAGACTGCAGGAGTACTTGTAGTCTCTTTCCAGGGCTGACCTAACACAGGTTCCCAGAGCTGCATTCTGGGAAGTGATAACTGACAGCTTAACGTGCCTGCAGAGCATAAAGAGTGTCCTCAGTTGTGTGGAGTGAGCTGTGGACTGTTCTCTCTTCTTCGTTGATCTTCCTTGACTTCTTAAGAACCTCAGTAATTTCTTGGAAACATGAGAAATGTTGTGCAGGCCAATTTTAGCATTTGTTAACTCTAGCCTCTTGCCTACAGTGTTTTGGAGATGTTGGTGGATTTTTTTTTTGTTTGTTTTGCTTGATTCTCTTCACAGTACTTGAAGAACTGCAGCATTTTCTTGCAATGAAACTTCTGATTCCAGGAGATGGTGCTGTGGCCCATGTAGGGTTTTGAGTTGGGTCATGTGGATGGCATTAGGTTCTGGTCATGGTACCTGAAAAAGGTTCATTCTTAGTATCCAGATACTTCTCTGCAGAAAGGCATATTTGAATGTTGGCTAGTATTGTATTACTTGTCCTTTGACTTGCAGAGCCTGTTAGTTTCAAACTGTATAAGCTTCCATTGGCACTTGAAAGTGGGACACTTGGGATTTCAGTGCCATATGCAAGAACCACATGCTGAGGTTTAGGCAGGGACTTGAAGGTGCACAGGAGACACGAGAACCTGACCAGATGAAGGGTGTGTAGCTGGCACACTGACAATGTCAGCACACAGCCCTGCAGATTCAAAACTGCACGGGAAGATAACTGTGACCTAGCCACATACCTTCCTTTGCCACGTCTGGGGGAAGGAGACTCACTGCAGTTAGTCTGCAGTGATAGTTAAAAAGCTGCAACTCATCATCATTTTCTCTTTGCTCTGTGAAATACAAAGCCACAGTCCTGGCTAGTGGTAGCTAGTACTTGCAAAGAAACCTGCATGTATACCTCTGCTAATGCTGCAGATGTAGCTTTGGAAAAGATTTTCATGAAGATGTGAAGTGGCTAAATTGAGGGAAGGGTTGGATTAGCACTGGGAAGAGACCAATGTATATGCTGTATACAACATTTTTTGGGGGGGTTTGAAGGACCAAAGCATCTAGATAATCCTTTATCTAGACCTCAGAAGCAAATGATGTAAGTGGCTTCTCATATGCCACTGCCACATCCTCACAAAATGCTTTTGACAGATGCATTCATTCTGCAACTGCAACCCAAGCATTGGGTGCTCCCATGATTTTCTTTGGCAGGACTATGTCTTATTCCCTTCTCACTCCCAGATAACTGGACAGTAATTAGGAAAAGGCTGTGCCTCATGGTTTTTAAAGGCAGAAGATATGTGACACTTAACCTTTCTGAAATCGTTAAAGAATTATAGCAGTCATTTTTGGCTGGGAAACTGCAGTATAAGCAGTGCTAATCCTAAAGCATTTTGTATTTTTAATTTGGGATTATAATAGGCTAGGATAGGAAGAAGAGAAAATTGTAAAGCTTAACATGAAGGAATATTTAATTTTTATTCAGGAGACTTTTTGGCAAAAATGCCCTGGATCTGCACAGAACCTACAGATTTAAGATGTCTTTGCACAGCCAGAGGCTGAGATCATGGCTGTCTAACTACAGTTGGATATTCTCATATCTGCCAAGTTTAGCCTTAAATAAATAAATGAATAAAAGGTCATGCTTCATGCTTTGTTCATACTCTTAAAATGGTTCTAACTTAATATTCTAGAGGACAGTGACCTCCCTTTGAAGATTCTGTCCTCCTGCTCAAAATCCTGCATGGAACTAAGAAAGTAGATGTTTAAATGAAGCCATGAAATGTCTGAAGGTACTTTCTGGAATCCCTTTAAATGACCCTGGTTCAAGAAATATGCCCTACTTACTGCCAGGAGTGCAGTAAAGTCAATCACTGGAAATCTATTAGTTGTGGGCAATTGCAAGCGCGTTACCCAACATTAACCCACAAAAAGGAAAATTAACACAGTTAAGAGTAGTTCTTGCCAGAGAAAGATGAACAAATAGGAGCAGAAGCTGAGTGGGAAGCTTCTAGCAGCAGGAGGACGGAACTGTAAAGATCATCTGTTCAGACATGCTTTTTTATTTCTCCCCCCGCAACTCCCCAGGTATCTCTTTCTCTCTCACTCATGATTTTAAAGACACAGATGCAAATATACCTAATAGCTACTGTGAAATCTGTAATAACAATCAACTAGCCAGGAGGCAGTTTTCAAGGACCACTGTGATTGAGGGTAATGTTTTTACAATGAGGTCATGTCCAAAGGCAGTCTCAGCTGATGGCAAACTTGTACTTGAGCACTGAATAAGCACCTTGTCTTGCGTGGTCCCTGCTCCAGAGAGGCTGTAATCTAATAAATCTGGCGCACGCATCTGGCCGTATTTTTTTAATTTCTAATTTTATGGGGTTTGGGTTTGTTTTTATTGTGTGTTTGACGTTATTGTGTTCTTCTTTCTTTACCTCCCTCTATTTACTCATCTCTTCTCTTAATACTTCAGCAAGCCAGGTTTGTCAAAAGTGCTTTTTTTTTTGACTCACAGAAGTGCTATCAAGTTGTGTGAAGACAAACACAAGATCAAACAGAAGGGAAGCAGCAAATGGGGCAGAGTGTGTTTTCTGGTAGGTCTGCAAAGAGAGTAGGAACCCCAGTCTGCTTGCATGTATCTTCTCCTTTGTTCACAGTTTTCTCATACAATTTCCATTTTCCTCAGAAATGCCCATCTCTGTGAAAGTTCAGCATCTGTGCTCTGTGACACTGTCACTGTTCAAATGGCAGGATGGGGAAGAAAGTACCTAAAGGCAAACAAACTCAAGGACTTGGCCAGAGTGTTTTGCATGGATACCTGCAAGCCAAAAAGCTGAGGAAAAATGTCTCGCCTTGTGCTGTGTTCATAGTCATGGCAAACCACAGTGTCTCACGTGGCATTTTGTGAGCTCCAAAGCAATGAGCTGTGTTTCCAAGTACCTACAGGCACTTCAGATCTTTGCAAGTTTGTTGTGACACGGCTTGAATGACACCAGTTAGTTTATACAAATTATAACGTGAAATAGTTCATAGCGCTTTCCAGTATGGTGAGATGATTCTTTGCACTATGTTACCATTTGAAAGTGACTCTTCACTGAGTTTAATATCCTGTCTCCTTCTAATAAAACCAAAAGTCAGTATTTTTAAAAGAAATTATATTAGACATACTTAAATTCTTTTTTGATCAACCTTTCTGTTTAAAACAAAATTTATTTTAAAATAACTGAATGTTCGTAGTATTTTAGTCTGCTATGACAAGTTTTTGTATTACCCCCTAAAAAGAGAAACTCATTGACTCGTTAAAACACCTTTCTGGGGGTACTTAGATACACCTTCTATTGCCAAAAGAGTGTGTTTTAGGGTGCTTGGGTTTTTGTTTATTTTCTGCTGCCTACTAAATGTAGTGTAAGGGAAACAAAACCCACTTGTTCATCTCGAAGAATGGTTTACTGGTGGAGTTTAGGTTTTGGTTTTTGTGGGTTTTTTTGTTTTTGTTTTTGTTTTTTTTTTTTTTTTCTTGAGTGTTTTTCTTTTTTTGGTGGTGGTAGTTTTTGTTAACTATAAAAAAATACAAAAAAATTTTAAAATTTTTGTACATTCCATGCAAAAGAATTTAGAAAAAGATAATGAGTGTGGGTAAGTGTTACCGAGGAGCACACCAGTAAGGCTACAGTAGTGCAAGTTTATTGTAGAGTTGTGTTTGACCAGTGGAGCTCTTTGCTGCTGGTTGTGGTGCTAAATAAAATGTGGAGGGATTTTCAGCATGGCTCTTGAAACACAAGGTGAATTTTTTTCCTTGCAATAAAGAAAAAAAAGATTTTTTTAATGCCGATTTATTGAGAGTAGAAATCCAGGAAAAAATCCAATCAGCTGTGACTTTGTTTTACAGCTTCCTCCACCATATTACTGTTTTTCCAAATTGTATTATTACTTTTTTAGTTTTTCTGTCTAAAATGATCCTCCAGATTCTCTTATGGAACACTGTCTGGGCTCTCCTCCTCTCCAGTTGTTCATGCTTAATTTACAAAATTTGAATAGTGCTACAATAACATATAAGCTAATGATTTTCCTTAACCATTTTCTTCTATCCTCCAGATGTATCTGGAATATTACATAGTACAGAAAGTTAATGTTGAAATGAATGAGCTGGGATGGACTATATAAATTCATTAACTACTTGGATATCAGCTGAGGGAAAAATCATGTCAGGTCATCACTGAAAACTGCTGGCACAGCTCTGATTTTCAGGAACTTTTAGTTCTCTTAAACTTTCTCGTTTTATAAGAAAATCAGGGACATTAAGTAAGTGCATGAAAGGGGATTTCATGGTGGTGCTGTTGCAAGTGCTGTTAGACTGTACAGATATGGGGTATCTAGAGATGGAATATGTCTGGAGCATGGTATTTGTAAAACTTCAAAAGTTATTTCTGAAGTCCTGTTTTTAATACTTGTAATGATATTCCTACACATCATTAATATCAGGTTAGGTTTATGGGGGTTTTTGTTGGTGGTGCTTTTGTGGTTTATTGTGTTTTTCTTGTAAGTAGTTTTTTGTTCCTTAACTGTCAAGCCATGTCTCAGAAAACTCCACTTATTTTTATTTAAATTATGATCACATATGATGGGTCTTACGTTATTATGACCAACCCTTCAACTGAGGTCAGAAGTTATGAATGTCTTCAGCTATTTCATCAGCTCAGAGAACTTGGAAAAAGCAGATATTCTCTCTTGTAGTCTGTTAATCACTGAAGAGCACAAAGACACCAGGGTGATGTTAAATAGCCCCAAATGTCTCTTTGCGCTGCCTACATGTAATTGCACTTGTACCCATCTTTGTTAATTTTTTTTTCTGCTTTTTCAACCTGGTAAAAAACTCCTCTCCTTCCTCCTTCTCTTTCTAAATCTACCTTGCTTTCTAGAGCATGGACATCTTGTCAGATCTGGGGCTTGGTAAGGAATCAGCTGGGGGTAAAGAAGCAGAGAGATGAGTTTTGGTGTCAACTCCATCTCATTCTGTAGACTGAATTTTGTGATTTCATATACTGGTTTGTTTCATTTGGGCTTTTTCATTTTGAAATCACTTAGGAGTTTGTCAGGCAGCAGAAGATGAGAAACATCAAGTTAAAAAAAAAAAAACCCTGAATTATCCAGGTGGAGCAGATGACAGTGTGAGTTAAAGTTGTACTGAAAGTATGGGGGAAATGGTTACAGGACTGGAGTGGGATATTGGTACAGTTATTTGTAATAATATTTTAAAAAAAATTATATGTTTGTCAAGTCTGAAGTGTGTCTGTGGAAAAGCTGCTTTTGTCCATGTTCTTTTTTCTTATTCCCAAATTCCTCAGCTTGACTATTGGGATTGGTATTGGCTAACTGCAAGCCATAACTTCTCCATCTGCCAGAAGAGATACTTCTAGTTGCTGGAACCTGTTGAGATTTTTTTTTTCCTTTTTACTTCTTAAAGATGGTAACTTCTACAAGTGATATAAATTTGGCAATTTTAGATACTGTATTGATATTTAGCTTCTTTTCCAAATCTAAATTATTAAGTGCAATAATTTGAATTTTAGCATAGCTAGGAATAGAATTTTATTTCTGCTATTCACTTCATCCTTGTTGACATGGTACATTAAATTAAGTCATATCCTTACATAGGGAAAATAGTTAAAGTTAGAAATGTTGGATTGGCCAAAACAATTGGGCTCTGATTAACTGATATAGAGTAACAAATGATGTTGCTTGGGAAAAGCAGTTTGAGATGAACATGTATTTATTGTTCTCAACCCTGCTTGAGTTGCTTGGTCTACTATGAACATTCTTGATGTTTCAGGTGATTGACTTGATTCTGGCATGAGACTCTAAGCAACAATTATCAAAATAAATACTTCCTTTACTTCCTTTTGAATATAGTGTGTAACAACCCCCCATGTTTTTATTTAATAAGCTATTATGGCATATGGATGTTTTCTGTTATCTTTCCATGAAAATTTCACATTTGAATCACATTACACATGTTGTGAGTGTTCTTTCAGTGCAGGAGGTGAGCTATCCAGATTGTTGTGAGTGGGTTTCTTTAGCAGGAGTTGTAAGCAGCCACATTCTCTGCTTAGATTGTTCAACCTACAGATTACTTTGGGAGTCAAGTACTGTATGAAAATCTGGCTTTGGAGTTTTCCAGACTTTTTTCCCCCTCATGTGGGGAGATTTTCTTTTGCCTACAGAGTGGGTTGTTAAATCTTATGGTGGAATGAACAGATGCTTTATTTCAGAGTTACTGGCTTCTCCTGCTTCTTGTCTAAGCGACAGACAGCTAATGTAAACAGACCCTTCCCCTTGGAAAATCCTTTGGATTGCCTTGAGGTGAAAGTGAAGGGAAGGGTGTTTTTTTGGGGAGGGGAGGGAAGGGCAGGATTTTAAATAAAATGGACATTTGAGACACGCTTCATGTTGTGTTTACTGGAACTATGTCCCAGCACTAGGATATATTGGAGGAGGACTATATCACCAGTCAAAGCACTGAGCAGTGTCTACTTTAAGAAAAGAGCCTGTATTGACTTTGTTCCCTTTGTGTTTTCACATGTGTGTAGGGATCAAAGAAGCATGTTCTGTCAGTGGTTCATGGCAGGATAGTATTAGAAAAGAGAAGAGTAAGTCCTTTTCCACTTACGTTATTTAGGTCTTAGGTCTTTCTTAGGTCTTTCTTTCTTTTGGTCTCTAAGAAGAGACCAAAGAGAGTGTGAGAAATGTTACCTGGTGTTTCCTGCAAGACTCACTGAACATCCAAGTCCTAGGTAGGAGGAGCAGCTTCCATGGTGTTCCAACAAAAAAAAATCCAAAAAACCAACCAACCAAAAAAAAAACCAAAAAACCAAAAACCAGAAAACCAAACAAAAACCGAGAGCAAAGTTTCCAGGATGTTTGTAAAAGAAAAAGATTTTTCCTGATTTTTGCTAACTATATGGACCACTTGTCAATAATATTTAGGTTGAAGTCAAAAACCACAATCTCTCAGCCACCTTTACAAACAGTCTCTCCAACTATAGCAATCTGCTCCACTGAAATACTTCCATTCTGGCCTTTTCTGTTGGAAATATATACAGTTTGTCACTAGAAGGTTTGGGAACATCTCTAGGAATGAAGCAGGAGGACAGCATCTGGGGGTTAGCCACTGTCCAACCATCTTTCATTTGCTGGTATCTCTCTAGGGTAATTAATGGTCTCTTTCCCTTAAGGCTTACACACAATTCAAAAGTAATGGTTATTACAATTGCTGAATAAAGAAGACCTAAGGAGAATATAATAGAACTTTTTCATTTACTGCTAACAGTCTTCATATGATTTTTTTTCACTTATAATTCTAAGAATCCGCGTTACTTGCACAAGTTTTCTGTCGCGATTTAGTTTCTCCTAGGGCACAGACACTACCTGCAATTGGGTGAGAGGTGTGTGGTGTGAAATGTGAAAGAAGCTTGACATCAAGAAAGAAATTGAAACTCTAATTTCACTTCAGGTCAGTTGGCCATGGAGCAGACAGGTTTCTCTATCCTGCTCGTGCCATTGCATGTAGCACTTGCTATATGTGCTGAAGACAGGCAGTTCTAGGGAATTTGCTCTCAGAAAAGGCTGATATACTTGAGGGTTTTGCTTTCCTAAGCTTGCCCTGTTTTGCAGTAACATCTAAAGTGTGCTGACTAGTCCTGCTGAAAGTGTATGGTTCCTAGACTTTTAAATGTTAGTTCCTCCATACTTTTCTTTCACTTGCTAATAAAACAATTAAGTTGCCTGCAGAGATTTCTCAACCGTGGCTGCATTTTCCTAAAGAGGGAGGTGCCCCCTTTCCCAAAGTCCTTGCTCTAAGTCACAGCCCTCATAGGTGCCATTACCCCAAATGCTGTACAAACAGAAATCATGCAACAATTTATTTTTCAAAAGATTTGCAGACACTACTCCCCCTTCCTTCCCCCTAATAAAGTGAATATTTAGGTAAAGCTGGAATCTGCATTTATCTCAGCCTTTCTTAAAATGTGTGCCTTCTTAATCATCTTTAGAAGGAAGCAACAAAGCAATCCACTATGTGTTGGTTCCTTTCTTAGGAGTGGATGTGGGCTTGGTCCATGGGCTATGTGCACCAGAAACTCTGTGGTTTCATTTGGAGACTTTTCAGTATTGGAGATGCTGAGGTTTGTCTTTAGGTTCCATCTCCAGAAAGGAATCTGCTCCAATTTTTCAGGACTGGCAAAAGTTCCAGTGTGGCAGTGTCACCCTCAGAGGTCCTGTGGGGTCTCTCTGGTACAAAAGAAAGATGTGAACTTCTCATCTGTGGAAAGAAAAAGCAGTCGTTTAAAGAGACATTTAATTGGGAGACGTATTTCATACACTTTAATAAACACCTTTGGGAGCAACAGCAACCTTCTGCACTGATTAAGGGGGTACTGTTACATTCCCTGAAATGTTGAAAGTACTTAAGCCTTGCTTTTGATGCCATCCCTTCCAAGTCCAGCATGATGCTTTCAGCAGCACTTCTGAGATCCCTAAAACAAGGTGGTCTTTTTTCTTCTGTGTTTTGTCTGGCCTGTCTTTTACACACCAAAGCTTTCAGGCTTCTTTAAGGCCCTTCTGTTCTGAGACTGTATTTTGAGGGGTTTTCCCCAAACAATACAAATGCTTCTTCCTTTTTCACCTATGAAATGCAAGTATAGTCAGTCAAGGTTTTGAACTGTAGATTTCTTTATTTTCTTCTGATGATAAATACTATCATAAAAGATTTTTTCTTTGTGTCCATTTGCCTAAACACTCACCAATCCAGTGAGAAGAGAGAGACAGACCAGGGAAGGGAGAAGTTATGAAGGAAAAGGGAAATCTGTGGTGCTCACTGATCTCGGTGGGTAGTTTGTGGTGTGCTGTTGCAGAATGTCTTGGCCCTGGCTATGCAATATCCAACCCTGGACTGCTTGAGGCCCGACTGCTGCAAAGAGCAGCAAAATAGAGCCTTCAGTGGGACACATGGCAGCAAAAGGAGAGGAGATGGAGTGGAAAACAAATTAATGTTAGGTAGGCAGCAGCAAAAACAATGGTCTATTTGTGAAGAGTGTATTGCTAGAAAGGCTGACTGGGGCGTCTGGGGTTGAGATGGGACATATTTGCTTAGCTTGGGTTGGGAGATTAAATAGTGACAGATGGTTCACATGGTTTTCTGATGCAGGAGAAGGTATGAAGCACGTCTGTGTTTTTGTGAGAGAGTGCCAGAGCTTGGAGGATTGATTATGTGTGAGAAGCTTAACATGTGAGTGCAGTGTTTGTGTGCAAGCATGCAAAGGCAGGAGTGTTTGTGTCAAAGGACGTGTGTGTGAGAGAACTTGTCTAGTGGTGTACGGACATACACGAGGGATATTCTTGTGTTGATGTTGTAGTAAGAGAGAACCTGAAACATATTTGTGTGGGCTGGTTTTGTTGTGATTTTTTTTTTCTTTTTAAAGCTGATGTAACTTGCCTCACTGTAAAAATAGAAATGCTCCAAAGATGCATTTCCTTGCTGAAATGTTCTTTTCTGCAAATATTACAAGTTCTTGAAACATCATTATTTTTAATAAAGCATTCTGTCATAGGACATAAAAATTTCTCTTCCCATATTTTAAAGTACAATGAAGCCAAGTTTTGCAGTACATACCTAAGGCATAACATATAGAAAGCACTTAATTTGTGGACCATTACAACATGCTTTGGGTCATGTTGTGGCCAAAGGCTGTGGTTTAATTTACCAAAAAAGTATTGTAATCACATTGAAATGTACTTCCTGAACTCTCTTACTGTTGTTTTTTTGCATGTTTTTTTTTTTGGTTGGTTTTGTTTTTATGGCCTTATTTTTTAAGCTTGTCTTTTAATTGTTACAATAAGAAAGCAGTCAAGCATGTGCATTTATTGGGTACAGTGGACAAGGATCTGGAATTGCCAGTAATCTCTCAGGAGACTATAGTTCTATCCATTGTTTTCCAGTCAGATTATAAAATATAGCTATATATATTATTTGTTGTTGTTGATGTCGTATATAATTGAATTAGATTACTCAGCAAATAAATATAAATTGAGGTTTGACCAGTGGTGCTATGGCTTAAAAATTACTGTGGAGGATGATGAGATTGTACAGAAGCTTTATGAGTGCTTTGCAGCTGTACAGGTCAGTGAGAGTACTTTGGAAGAGCAAAAGCAAACATATCAAATTTGGACAAACTAAGAGTAAGTCTAAGTAAAGCCAATTTGATGTTATTCTGTTTTCCTATAGTCTTTCTTGTGTGTTTTATCATCCTTCTCAGATCTGCTGTGTTCTTTCTCCTCATTCATGGTCAGGGCATTAAACTCGTTCTGGGAAATCTTCTATGCAAGTCCCTAGATTCTTCTAGGTATAACACGAGCCATCCTTCAAAAATTGTTCTGGCTTGTTGTTTTTTTCTTTTTCTGTGGTTAGGGTTGGGATTTTTTTTGTTTGCTTTTTTGTTTGGTTTTTTTTTTTTCCTTATTGTAGGGCAGCCTTTGATGAATTTTCTTGTTTACAAGTTCACTGCAAAAAAACAAAAAAAAAATCTACAAAAACTTGAAATTCCATCCTAGTACAAAGAGTCTAGTTGCAGACATTAGTGTAGGAGCAGTTTGTTGGGAGTAGGAAACTGAACATTTTTGAAGGATGGCCTCACTTTGGCTCTCAGCTTACTGAGCGCATTGTAAACTTTTTTTATTCTAATATATGTAAAAATAGCGTGCCAAGAACAGCCAGAGAGAGAGGTGTTGAGCATGAAGTTAGGCTATTCTTTTTTTAACATAGTAGATAGTCTGACATGTTAGGAGAATGTGTTCTGCCTCAGTAATATTGCTCCCCAGTCGGCATTATCCTGCAAAGCAGGGAAAACCATTCAGTGAGAAACTGCCAGGTCAGAGTTGGATGTGATGGAAAAGTCACCTGGAGAGGTCCATAACTACCATGTGCCTCAGGAGTGTCCTGGCATGCTGCTTGGAGCAGGCAAAACAGTTCCAGCAGGAACTGAAAAAAATTATGTTGTGTTGAAAGGTAGGAGGAAGGGTCTTGACTGTTTAGGGACAAAAGAGTTGATGCTGGACAGCAGGTGTAGCTGTGCTGTCTCAGGTGGTTTTGGATCCTCCCAAAGAACAGGCAAACAGTTCTTAAGTGGGGAAAGAGAATTAGAGGAGCAGCTTCTGGTGCCTGTCAGCAGAGAATGAATTTTTACTGTGGAGCAGAATGATGTGAACCTGGTGCCATGATGTTTCCATACATCCATTTTATACTTCAGGACATGAGAAGTGTAAATGAGCTGTTCTCATTTCACTCCTTTGGCATGAAGTTAACCTTGACCCTTACTTGCTAAATAATTTTGCATGCTTCCATACTATTGGAAAGTCAGACAAAGCTGAGAGAGAATAAGCTGGTTTTCAATCATTTTTCCCTTTTTCTCCCCCTATTCATTGTATCATCACTGATGGTTTTGTACTTTTTCATTATTTTTGTCCTCGTGCTTGCAATCTCTCTGAATGTGTCTAGTTACTCTGCTGTGATTAGTGACATGTGGCCTGGGAGAGTTAATTGATAGCTCATTTGAGTAATGTTTATGATGTTTCTATCATCTGGTGCTCTGTAGGTGTTGGTCTTGTCTACCTTCCCTCTTTAGGAAGTATGCAAGTTCCTGTTCTCCACGTTTTTAGGAGTAAACCTTTAAAATCACACATTTAAAGGTTTTAATCCCACTTACTCTGAGATTCTCTGTTCCATCATTGTCCATCTTCACGTACTTGAAGATATGCTATTGTTCTGGTGTAGATCTGAATTTCTGCAAATTTTGAGTGGAAGAGTGGAGACTTGGTCTGAAAATTGCCAGAGCTTTTACTGAATGACTCTGTTTCCATGTTACTCTCTTGAGTCTGTGCCTTCCAAGTCCTTTCAGTGTTTCCTTATGTATATGTCAGCAGTGCTTACACACTGTGGTTGCAAATGTCAATATGCAGTTAGACTGGTCTTGACCCAATTTTGAAAATCTGGAAGCTTTTTTCTCCTTTACCTCTATGTATTTTTAAAAAACATTTAAAAAATTGGAGTCCTGTTAACTCAAAGTATTTTTTTCATTCTGAAATGCCTTCCTAGATTGAGACTGGTATTTGTGTGGTTTTGATAAATGGCAGTTGCATTTACTTAGCTATTGCTCAGTACTGTTATCTATTTTTCATATGTTTGATGAATGAGATTCTCTGTCACTCTTATGTTCCAAAGCTTGATTTTAAAAATGCTTTCGCTTTCAAATTGAGCCATTTTTTTTTTGTCACAATCAGAACTAGTAAATTTGCAGAAGTAAATCAGTGATGCCTTTGATTTCAAGTTATATCACAGACTTTTCCCCACATGAAAGCCAATGTTTAGCCCTTACAAGTTATAAGGAAACACTAAACTGTTTCTTTTGCTACTGATCTGTGGAATTAGGTTGGAAAAATTCTGAGTAACCAAGCCAGAAAAATGGCAATTTCCTATATACCTCCTCTTCTGTTTTCATAATTATGGCTGTTTTTTTCTTTTTCCTATGTGGAAGGGGAAGATGGAGACTTTTCATAGAATGACTTAATACATGATGGTTTTACAGGAGTTACAGTGAGTTAATTTGAGATTAATATACAAAATAGGATGGCATTTCAGGGTAAGACAAAAATATAATAAAGCATGAGAGTTGTCAAGCACAAAGTAATAGAAACTATACAGGAAAGAAGTATTTCCCCAGAATGTGTGATTAAAGCTGACTACCTGAACATGCTGGAAGATATTTGTAAAGACTAAAACTCATTCAAAATTCTAAGAGCTTGCCCCTGCAGTTTTTGATCTGGTCTTGTTATTAGAGAAGTATGGGCAAGTTTCTTTTAAAACCAGACATCTTATGCATATTCTCACATGGGATTCAATATTTCAGAGTTCCCAGTTCAAAAGAAAAATAAGATCTGATGGTATTGGGTATGTGTCAATATAGAATTTTTAATGCCCTAAAAAAAACCCCAGAATCTGAAATATTTTTGTTCATGGAGCAATTTCTTATCTTGCAATTAGCTAATAGAATGCTTTGGGAATAAAGACTAGTTCTCAGAATGTGAGAATTGGTCTCTGTTAATAATAAAGTGTTTTTTGTAAATAATAAAGTTTTCACATTTGCATAGCTGAAATGTTAGATGTTCCAACAACAGTTCTGAAACAGCAGTGAAATGTAAAATCTTAGGTTTGCTGGTTTTGGCAAAGACTTCTATAGGGTTGACTTTTCTCCTTAATCAGTGCAGACTGTTTTTGGACCAAATACATGCTAAAAGTTTTGTTAAGTTTTGTTTCATATTCTCTAAAGATGCTTAGAACATTCTCTTTCTTAGTGATGGCCAAGTGACAACAGGGTATGAGCACTCATATTTGAATTTGCTCCTCTGTGACAGGGAGGTAGTTAAAAAGAGGGGCTGGTTTCTGAACTACCAAACAGGCTGCTTTGAGAGGTGGTGCTTGGCTCAGGACCATTTCTTGTGAGGAAATATGTTTGTCAATTGTCTCTCTGGTCTTCCACTTCCCTCTTGTCTTGCTCAGGGATGTGCTGAGTGACTTCCTTGCAGGCAGGGCTGGTTGGAGACCCTGGGAGATTAGTTTCATAGACTTTGTCAGCCGTGGCAAAACCAGGACTGTCATTTTTGGAAAGTACTTGCTTTCATCTTTGCATGCCCACCTTTGTTTCTGCTGCCAAACAAAGCACATGTAGCAGAAGTTCATTGCTTGTTCTGGTTTTTCCAGTTGCCTTCAACCACAGTTTTCTGCAGTAGTGCTCTCATTTTGGGTAATTTTTTGCAGCCAGGGAACTTCATCACCCTTGTGTGATGTACCAACATGGGTGCTGAATATCGAGGAAACAACAGGGAAATTTGCTTTGGGAGGATCTGTGGAACATGGAAAATGGAACCTTATTATTATGTAGAAAAAATGCCATTTCCCTTAGGAAAAAGTTACACTGGTTTTATTAGTCATGTAACCAAGACAGTTCTGTAGACATTAATTGTTGTTAAAGTGGCTTTTAAAATTAATTTAATACTTTTAATTATCCTTCAGTTTTTCAGATAGAAGAAAACAAAGTCATTCTGCTGATGTGGAGGGCTGAAAAACAACTTGGGTTTTATTTTTTATCTACCTCCTTTTTTCTTTCCTTCCAGCTTCCAGGAAGAAAGAAATGTTTTCTAGCTAAATACTGTTTCCAGGGTCCAAAAAAAAGGCCTGCAGCTTCAATGGTTTCTACTTACTTGTGTTAAACATCTGTGGCTTTTCTTGTCAGTGAACATTTCAGACAGCTCTGAACTGTGTTCTTAAATAATTTATGGTTAATAATAATAATAATAATTACAATAACAACAACAAAAACAATTTTAAAAATTTATATGACCTGGACATTTAAACTCATTCTCCTTTATCCACTACAGTCTTAATATATAAGGCTGTGAAGATAGAAATTTCTTCATGGTAGAGAAAACCATCCTATCAGCTTCTTATTTGTCAGCTGTCTTTAATGACAAAATATTACATATTGTAATATAGTAAATAATAATCATAAAAACGTACCCATTGCATTATGAGGGGAATTAGTCATGTGGCATCAAGCTGTTTAAGATAGGTGTGTAGCTCTAATTCTAAATTACTTTAATTTTTATGTGTTATATGAGGATTTTGTCCACCTTCTCCCACAACTGAGTTTGGTTATTTAGGAAGTGGTTCATGCCCTGAAGGGGTAATATGTAAACAAGGCAATTTTGGGGCACAAGTCAGTAATGATGATTCCCATCTCTTTCAGTTTACAGATGTCTCACTGTAAGATATTTAATCATAGCTGGCCAGCTTAGGTTGCCTTTGTATTCAGTGGAGAATATTTTCAGTGAGACACAGGCACCACCAGATGGTGATTCATCTAATCTATTTTAGACACCTATTTTAAGACAAGATGAATCACCCACTGAAGGAGCCTTTCTCATAGAATCACAGAAAAATTTAGACTAGCAGGGCCCTCTTAAAGTCACTGATCCAACCCCTTGCTCAAATCTTGGCTAACTTCCAAGTTAGATCAGATTGCTCAAGGCCTATCCAGTTGAGTTTTGAAAATGTCCAAGGATGAAGAGTTTGCAGCTTCTCTGAGCACCTTTATCAGTGCTGAACCCCTTTGATTATTTTTTCCTTATGTCTGATCAGAATTTCCAGCATTACATTAAATTGTCTTTTGTTGTACACTTGTGAGAAGACTCTCATGCCACCCTCTCTAGAACTCGCCTTTAGCTTGTTGAATTCAGCAATTGGCTCTTGGTTTTCTCCTTTTCAAGTAACCTAAACCAGTTCCTCTAGCTTCTCCTGGCATTTCATCCAGCACCTTCAGCTATTTCAGTAACAGTCTTAGGCATTTGGTGCTCTACTACTCTACTTTCTCCAGTTTGTCAACACCCTGTTGTTTGACATCTGTTTTTGCAGAGCTGCTGTCCAACCAGTTGGTCCCAGCTTGTACTTATATTTTTTTTCTCTCTGCTGACTAAAAAGGAAGTCAGTGGTGACTAGGCTTAATGCTAAAGTTAGGTCATGTAAATAACAACAGCTCATTTCTATGACTGTTAAATATTAAATTTGGATATGCTGCTATACTTGTACTCATATGCCTTGAAATTCTGCGTGCTTGTTCAATGCTCAGAGTTTGGGTGTACCAGATGGATATGTTTTCAATATGAACTTAGTACCACAGGGGTCTCTCCTGACACCTGTCAATGAATATCTTTGGCAGTGACCTGGAGGGGACGATGGAGGGCTTGCTCTTAGTTTGCAGATGATAGCAAACTGTAGGAACCAGTCAAAAGACTTAAAGGCAGAGCCACCTTTGAGGGACCTAAAAGGGCCAGATGGAAGGGCCAGCAGGAGCTTTATGAAATTTAGCAAGGACAAATGCCAATTCCCACACCTGGGGTGAAACCCTACCTTGGAACAATACAGGCCAGGGAACAGCTTGGCAGAAAAGAGCTTTATGTGCCTGGTGGAAGACAAACTGCACGTAAGTCAGGAGCGTGCCTTGGCAGTGGAGGCAGCAGCTCGTAGCATGCTGGGCTATAGTAGCAGAAGTATGGCATGTAGGTAGAGGGATGTGGTCATGTGCCTCTGCTCAGCAGTTGCTAGGCTGCCCCCAGAGTACTGTGTCCAGTTTTGGATCCCCAAATACCAGACAGACATTGCTAAATTATAGTTTAGAGGAGGGTCACCAAGATGGCCGTGGCTGGAGCACATGGTAGGTGAAGAGAGGCTGAAGGAATTGGGCTTCTTCAGCCTAGAGAAGAGGTGACTGCAGCTAGAGCTACTAGTAGTCCACCAATTTACAGAGAAAATATCTGAATTTCTTCAGAGCAGTGCATGGCAGTAGGACAAGAGACTTGTGGACCTAAGTTGCAACAAGGGGTTTAGATTGGCTATAAATGAAAAGCTTTTGCACTCTGAAGTCAGTCAAGCAATGAAGCAGGTTGTCCAACTTCCATCACTGAAGGTTTTCAAGACCCAACTGATAAACCCCTGATCTTAGCTTCATCCTGCTTTGAGCAAAAGGTTGGACTAGAAAACTCCAGAGATCTGTCCAAGCTGAATTATTCTATGATTACTGTGAATTGCATTTCACAATTTTATCTTGACTTTTAAAATTATTTTTTGTTCCCTTTGGAGAGAGGAGGCATGTGCAGAGACTAGATATTTTTTTCTTAAAATCCTGTGAGTTGGTTAAAATATGACATTTAGGCATAAATTTCATTTGTCACATTTCAGGTATTCCATATATTTCAATTGCTGTATTCTTTTTTTTTTTTTTTTCCCCTGTATGGTAATAAGGTCTTTAAAAAACACCTCTTTAGAAAGCAGTAGTTACTGAAGGGATGTCCAGATGAACTAGTTAAGATGCTGTTCATACAATTGCTAGATATAGATAAAAGTACTGCTTTTCAGCCTAATGAGTTTGTCCTTCATGCAGTCTCAAAACACTCGTGAGTACAGCGTTTCTCCATTCTGTGCTGTTCCTTTAAACAAAAATAACACTGGGCTAAATTCAGCTCTGCAGTTACTCTGATCTCAGACAGATCTCTGCAATCTTGTTGATTCAGCTTTAGTGATATAAAAAGAAAAAAACAGTTGAGTAGGTTCTTAAGACAATAATGGTTAAGGCTAGCAGGGTATTTTCAAAACTAACCTCTAAATACTTGAATGTGGAATTAGGCAAGTATCATGCTTTAAAAAGATGGTCCAGATGAATGTGTTTCTATGTTCAGTGTTGTTCCAAAGTGGATCTCTGTGTCTGTGGATCTTCATTGCAAAACTATCTAGCAGCTCAAATTTGAAGGTGGGTTGGAACGAGTTGCAGGGATAAAATAAAAAAGGACTTTTAATTCTTTTAAGCAACCTAGATCTTCACCCTGCTCAGTGGATCTGTGAACCTGTCTGAAAGAACTAAGACCACCTGCAGAAAGAATGTTTTGCAGCAACCACTGTCTGGGGCTTTTGGCAGCCTTGCTAAGCCACTGTAGTTTTAAAAGCCCACTCACGACTCAGGCAACAAAATGCTCAAGTGAGAGATGGTTTCTTTACTCGGCTGGTCTGTACTGGATGTGGTTGACTCCTTCCAAGCTGGCTAGGCATTGGAGCATCTCTTGCCTTCCCCACACCTGTGAGGTTCACATGACATGACTCAGCAGAATTATATCTGTGTGCCTGCTCACTTGTGTGCTTAAAGACTTCCTGCCTCAGCAGTGTCTGTGTGGTTTATGTCCTGCAAAGCTCTACTGTCATCAGAGCAGTGTCAGCATGCTCACATCTCTAAGCTATGGGTCATGTATGTTTTGAGCCTTCTGACTGCCAAAACTGAGGATGTATCCCCTGCTTTGGCTCCTTCCATGCCTGTGTTCCTTAGTTCATTTCCTTGGGGTATTGAGGTGCAGGGCTGAGGTGAGACAGGGAGCAGGACTCACCCAGGCTCGATGCTTGCCTCCAGGAGGTGGGAAATGACACTCTTAAGTGAGCTTTAGCTTCTGCTAACTTTTTGACAACAGTTTATGTTAGTGTGTTACTGGCCTTAGGGAAAATAAATGGCTTCACTAGAATGTATGGAAAATGTACAGTAATTATGGCAGGAAGTACCTTTTCTTGTGGAGCAGATGGTTCACTGGGTTTTGGGCTAGGAAAAATGATTGTTGCTGGGCTCAAGGACAGCAGTCTCATGGGAACTGCTCTCTTATGGCAGAGTAGTAGAATGATTTTACTGTAGTCAAAAAATTCCGATCCAGTTAACACAAAATAGCTTTCCTTGCTAGCAGCTTTGATATTTTTTCCATGTCTGTAAAGTAAAAGTACTGGAACTGCACTGCAAGGCTTAAAGTGACTCTCTGCCTTCCTGGTTTGGAACGTCCTGTGTGCCACATGAGTGTGCTGGCTGCAGACTCTGTGTATTCATCAGGCATCCATGCAGGCACCCTTGAGCTTTGTCCTGTGCCATCTTGCCTGGGTAACCTGTATTCCTCCTACATTTTGTTCCTGCATCCTGACTCTTCACACCACATTAATTCCATATCTGGTGCATGTAGCCTAGGTGTTGTGGCTCATGTTAATTGCTACCTTCTGACAAGGGCCTGTGCATCACAGAGGACATATTTTATTTGCTAGGGTTTTTTTTTGTCCTGACAGTTTGCCAAAAGGCCTTTGAGGTAGGATCTTTATAGCATTAAGAAAAAAAAATAAAATTCAAACCCATAAGCAAAATGTGCAGATGCTTCTGGATTACATGTGTGAAATGCTAAAATGTTTGTTTTGCCTTATATGAAGGGATTTCCTCCAGTCAAGCTTACAGGAGCCCAAGCATACAGAAACCCTCTGTATGTTGACAGATACACATTGACTGAAGTTGGATAGTGATAATATGCTATTTGTAGATACACGCTTTCTAGATATATCTTGTTACTTTGCTTTCCTGGTGAGGTAAGCCTGCAAAAAGTGCTGGGCACATTAATTCTGTCAAAATTAGTAGTTTCCATCATTCAAGTAGGTAGATTATTGATTATACTTAACTGGCATTCTGATAGCTAAATCACATCAGGGTCAGTTTCTTAACAAGATTTTAATATCTCTTACTGCAATGGTACCATAAACATATATAGAAAGTACAGAGTAAGAAAACACAAACCCATTTTTCCCTTCAAATAAAGAGATTGGGTCAATATCTAACATGAAAAATCAGTATCAGTATGTTAACTTTTTTTCTTTCTGAGACCATCTAATGCAAATTCTTCAGTGAGTTTAAAATTGTTTAAATGACATCTTCTTTTAAAGAATTATAAAAATTAGGTTAAATTTTTAAATTTACCTGAATTTTCTTTAATCATGAGAAAATTTTTCTGTCCATCAATCTTGATAAATGCTACCAGTGCTTTGTACACAGGCTGTACCCAAGGCTATAAACCATTTGAATCGTACAAGTGTCATAACTTCTCTAAAACTTCAGTCAAGTTCTTCAAGCAGCCGTTTTGATTAAGAAAACCAAACACTTTTGAGGTGTCTGTGATGAAGAAAACATAAAACATGTGAGGTGAGTGTAACCAGAGCAGGGAAGGGTTACCATACAACATGCAAGAGTCAGTCCTTGAGGTGTAAATCACAGTGAGTGGTGGATCTCTGAAAATGTCTCTTTTGCACAGGCAAATCCAAACTGTGTAAAGTTCCAGAAGTTCCTGCTTTGATGAGCTTTCACCATAATCCAAGTGTCTTGCTGGCTTGCTGTCTGCACTGCAGGCTCCAGGGCCTCTGCACTCCATGGACTGGGCAGCTGCTCCATGCTTGCTGCTTCAGGCTTGGGGACTCTCTCACACTTCCAGCTGTGGCAGCTGCTAGGAAACCAGTAGATCATGAGATGAACATCTTGATAAAAGGAGCTGGAGGAGTTCTCGCCCACTGCCTGCTAACTCTGGCAGCAGCCAGTGTGCTTGGGCTTTTGGAGGCTTGTTCCTCCCTCCTGGAGTGCAGGCCTTTTGTAGCAAATTCTGGGTCCTGACCAGCTGCCTTAGGAACTACCACATTCAGCCAAGTAAGTTGGATACTCTGGAAAAAACTGTTCAGATGATGACATGTGTTGACATGAACCATTCTTTGCCATACTAAAAAAAAAAAAAAAATCAGAAAATTTACCATTACTTGTGAGTTGCATCTCATTTTCATGCCTGCTCTTTGGGGGTGTGTTTAACAGCTGTGTTTTCTCTGTATCTGCAGCACAGGGGTAGGAGATCTGAGAATGCTGAGAATGTAAATGTAACCTGAGATCATAGAAAACTGTGATGGAAAATTTTGGGAGCCTAGGTAATCTGAGGTGACAGCACTTGAAACAAGTCACAACCAGACATAAACAAATACTTGTGGTGGCTTGTGTTCATTGGGTTTTCTACCACATCAATTTCTCCAGAATCTCCTCTTGTCCTTGGAGTGACAGGGGTGCTGGGCACTGCTTGCAGCCTTACCTTGCTGCTGGGGTCTGTCAGGAGCTGGCAGGGGTGGTTCAGTGCTTCAGCTCCAGTCTCCTTGTACCTACAAGTCTGAATTTGCTGCAGACCCCGATGAAGTTTTGGGTTAATTTTAAGTGTACTTAAAAAAAAAAAAATCCCTGAGCACTGTAAAAGACGCAGCTGGGCTGCAGCAGCAGCAGCTTTCCATGCAAACACAATATCTTATTTAATGGCTATGGGCATTCCTTGTACTAGATGGGTGTGTGACAAGAAGAAAATGATTTAGCAGTATGCTTCTGGACCAATGTTAAACAAAAAGTGAAGTTTTTTTAGCAACTAAAATGTGTTGCTGAAGAGACAAAAAACACTTCTGGCATTTATCCTGCAGCCAAATGTAAAATAAAGATATATTGTTCTTTTATGTAAGGCTGACTTGTTTCTGTACAGATAGTGGACAGTTTTGCAAAAACATCAAAAAGATTTTTAATGCATAATTTTAAATTTGGAAGTTCTTTGAGGCATTAAAATGGCAGACACTGATCTGTGTACCCCTGAATATAAATATTATAGATTAAACAGTTATTAATGATTTAGAACTATAGGGATTTCTTAAATTTAGTTTTGTTTTTTGCAAGCCTGCATTTCAAATTCACCTTCCCACTGTGTGTGCATGCATGTATGTCATTGCCCTCTACTGGACAGATCTAGAGCAATTTTTTGAGCAATACTGCCAGCTTGCTTGAAGTCTGTGGCTGTTACTTCACCACAATCAGAAGAGGGATGCCTTCACACTCCAAGTATTAAACAAACATATGGAAATATCTCTGTAAGGTGGGTAGGTTTGTCTTTGTATTTTGTGTGTTTAAGCAATAGTTTTTAATTTTGAATTTGTAAAAAACTCTGATGTTTTGAGATCTGTGTTTATTTTGTGGAAAATTGTGCAAGATAAGACTGCTTATCCTTATTAAGAGCAATCACTTATATGGGATGGATGTGGAAAATTCTCTTTTGTCTTGGTAAAATCTCCCAAACATTTCATAAAGTGCAAGGATTCAGAAAATTACATTAGCAGTTAACATATAACTGTAATGGGCAATGTACTTGTGTTGTAGTTCATGGCTAGGTCAATGTCATATATTCTAATCCTTAAATTTTTTTTGGATTAAATGTTAAAATGAACAGGATTAAGATTGGTAAATAATTAAAACCAACTGTCTCACTGTTTTCACATTGCAGATGAGGGACTCCATCCTGCCTCATTCACTGGCAGGTTGGGCAGGATCAGCTCTTTTTAGATTAGATTTTTAATTTTTTTTTTTATTTTTTCTTTATTGGTTTCTGCTGTTAACAGGACCTTGCCTGGAGGTGGTGTCATTTGATACTGAGCAGGGACAACTCTGATGCTTTGAGGGTTTGGGTCCTGAGTTTCTGGGGAAGGAGAGGTGCAAAATAATCACACTTTGCACCTCCCATTTAGTGAGGGCTGCTACAACATGCATCTTTTCATGCAGGACAGGAAGGATGTGTTTGGTAAGAGTGGAGGGAAGGTCTCAACTGCCGCTTGGGAGGGTATCTTGTCTGGGGATGCTTTTCCCTCATCTGCTCCCCCAGTTGATAGCTGTTCTCTTCTGTGGCTAGATGGACATCTGTACACATTAAATGGAGAGGAAAATATTGCTGCTGTCTCCAAAGACAGTAGAATTGAATTTTTAGTACAGTGCTACATAGAGAATGTCTGGTTGAACAGAAGGAAAGATGAAAATACAGGTACTACATGATACAAAAGGATCTAAAGTTGGGAGGGTGGCAGGCAGAGACGAAGAGGGAAGGCCCAGGCTTGCTCTGTGAGGACCTACAGTGGAATTCCATGAGGTCCTGGGCCTCCAACAAGTAATGTTTTGATGTTTGACCTCTGGCACAAAAGTTGGGCATAATGATGAATGATCACAGAAATTTAAGAGGTGCTGTAAACACAGAGGAGGGTTGGGCTGTCACACAGAGAAAAATGTACTGTCTTGAGGGCTTCAGTAGCAGTAGAAATGGGGAAAGATTTAGTATGTAAAGAGTAAGATCATATTTGAAGAGTTTTTTTAGTTCTTTTCTCATAAATAGATATGTAACAGATACAGGTCTTCAGGCATAACTCTCTGAGATATGGCAGTCAGCATAGTTCATTTTAAAGCAGAATTAGATTTTAATAAATATAATGGTATTCTGCTGGCAAACTACCATGACTTGGTTTGTAGCAGATTTTAGGACTAGTCTTTGCTCAGCAATGATCTTTTGAGTCATATGATTTTGTGCATGCCCTCTTTATTTAATTAGTCTTCTTCAGTTATGAGCATCATACACAGTAGTAAAGAAAAGGGAGATTCGACATCCCACTGATAAGAGACATACAGTAAAATGATACACAGAATGGAAACTTTACCTGGACTTTGTACAGTCCTTGCTGTTTTCTCTGAAGTGTTTTAGTACAGTGTTTAGGAGTCACTGTGCTTTATGGCTGGAACACTAAGAAGCAGTATGAAGTGAGACCTGAAGGGAAGCAAACCTGCACTGAGTCACCTGTAAAGTGACATGCAGATGTTTCCAGTTTCCTTATACACACAGTTCATTAGAACTTGTGTACTTTAGGATATCTATCACAGTGCATTTAGTATTATGTAAGCAGAAACATCTAGGCAGAGCTCAGTCTCCTTGACATTTCAGAAACAACTTTTTTTGCTTACATTTTAGAGTGTGATGAATTTGGATGTTCAATAAAACAAATTAGCATAATGGTTTGCATATAGGATATGGATCTTTTGACAAGGTATCAGATTATAAATGAAACTCATCTGCATTTAGCCAGGAGGCACTTTGTTTGCTTATATAACCTGACTCCATCACTATCAGCGCTCTAGCCCTTACCATGTTATGCCATTGAGAGGGAGAATAGCTTGAATTAGTCATGAACTATTTTTAGTATATATTTGGCAAGGGATAGGGTCAAAAGGAAAGAGGAAATTAAGGGTAAGAGAAAAAGTTGTCTGTCTAATTTAAATGTTGAATGCTGTATGGTGATTATTAGAGGTAGCAAGAGCTAACAGGAAGTGATTTTTACCAAAATTCACCCTGTTATGTATGCGGTTGAGGTTGATGCTGGAATCTAGAAGAAATTTATTACACAATTTGATTTATTTATTAATTTTTTTTAGTCATACTAGCACTGGATGCTGAAGTGAATAGGGAGCTTGTAAACTAGTAGAATGGTTTCAGTACACCACACTTTGAATGGTATGTCAGAAGGCAGAGATGAGTGCTCTATACTTTCTGAAACTGGAAGGTGCCTCCAAGAGTGGAGAGCACGAGGGCAAGTAATGGCTAAAAACATGCTGAACAGTAGAGATAGTTTCTGTAGATAGAACTGTGATGATGAAACTGTGACAAGCCAATGGCTATTGACATATGAACACAAAGTGTATGGAAGGATCTTTTTTGTTGACTCCCATTGCTGTCCCAGAAAGAAAACCAAGCTAAGTAATTTCCACCTGTCATAAATGGGAGTTGGTAAGGCTAGGAATGTTCTCAGTACATCAGAGTTAAGTTCATGAAGTGTGGGAATATTTTTTTAAAAATTTACCACCTACATGCCTGATAAAGTTCATTTAAGATCTATTGATGAAGAGAAGATATGTTAAATAATTTAAAGATAACTTATCAATTTCATTAGAAAACATGATGCCTTTTTTCTCACTTCATGGACTGAGTGAACAAATATGTGACTACGTCCATGCTGCTATAATTTTTAAAGGAAAAGAACTGGGATTCAAAAGTAGAGCTTCAGAGAATGTTGGAGAAGCCACATAGCAAGAGCAATTAGGAATGGAACTGTCTCAGGAAGAATACAGAGTTTCAGACACCGGTGGAGCCTATCCAGACAAAAGTGTCCTTCATGCTGTGAGACTGGGCTGGATCTAAAGCAAGCAGAGATGGTGAGAGTCCTGGCTACAGCACAAGAGTGGTTTCAGGGTAGTGGACATAGTGGTATGGAGGTTAAAACACATGCAGGTTACCATTTATGAGAGGTGACTAAACACAGAAGGCAGCTGATTATTAAAGCACTTGGCAGTTTGTTGAAGGCTTCAGTTAAACCATGCTTTCTGTCCTTCCCTCATGCAACATCTTAAGTACAGTTTGAAAATATAACTCTGCCACCTAAACTTTGTGTTCCTTAGGCTCTAGTCACAGAAATCTTGCTTCTTCCAGTCTAGAAAATACAGTACCCGCCTGGTGAAGGAAGACCATAAGGAATCAGTGTATATAAAGGAGTATAAACTCTTTAATTTTGACCAAATCATACAGTGTCTGTTTGCTGTGAGAAATTCAGTCATGAGTATCCTGGGAAAGATTTTCTGTCTCACATTTACTAGCAAGGGATGTCACTAGCTATTTGAAACATCTCTGATTTTGTAAAAGCATTATTCTAACCAGTGTTAGTTTGTTCTCTTATTTTTCTAAATCAGTCTACGGAAACTCAAGTTCATGGCTGAGTAAAATATTAATGATAAGCAGAGAACACGTTCAAGTGGTAGGTCCATGTAATCTTCATTAAGTCTATGCTGTAAATGCCAAGAAATCAGAGTCACTTCAAATAATTTAGATTAGGGACTCTTTGAACTGTGTGGCTTGTTTCAAAGCCAATATCCTGCTTTTACTATGAGCAAGGAAATCCTGCTGATGTTAATAGAATTCCAGGCATGCTTGCCAGGATGTCAGCAAGAAAGCCTTTTGCATTGACTTGGACTGGAGAACACTATTTATCTTGCCTCTGCAGTTCCAGGACTCTGAAACTTGCCCTATTTCTTGGATCAAAGATTTGGTGGTCTTGCAGTCTCTCTGGGGAAGAAATTTGTTCAACAGGATTTTGGGTGGGACCAACCATATATGCCATGTAGGACTAAAAAGCTGGAGGGGCAGAAAGGAGCTTTTAGTTTTTCTTTTCTTAGATGAAAAATTTCATTATTTCAGATGCTGCTGGAATTCTGTTCAAATACTGTAAAAAGAGTGCCTTGAAGATTTTGTTGTTGTTTAAAACAGGAGAGAAAAGCCACTTAGTTAATGCGCTGGATCTGTGCATCAGAAGGAACCTGAGTGTCCTTATGCCTGCTTCACAACTCAGGGAAATGAAGCTTAGGGAAGTAAGCCTGGCTTGCCCAAGATCATGCATCACAGAGAATTGGATGGAGTGGTAGAGCTTTTTTTTTTACCGTGAAGGGACATCCAGGTCTCCTAGAGAGTAAGGCTGAGGTAGCAGCCTACTGTCACTAGGTTCTTTTAAAAATACCAAAACTTTTTCACCAAAGATCTGACCAAATCAAGCTGTTTTGAAATGAACACTTTGAGTTTAGTTGAGTAATGTTAGAGAGTCAATCCAGACTTGCAGCTACCAAGTAAGTGTATGTCAGAATACAGCTAGATTTTCTTTTTGCCCTAAACTGAAATTAGCTGGAAAAGACTAAAGCCAGTAGCAAATTTCTGCTTTGTTCTTCCAAAATGTTTAATTTATGAAAAATCGGTGAGGAAAAGAGGGAAGGGTGATAGCTGTACATGAACTTCTGTTTTTTCATTTGGAGTGATTCTGCATTCTGTTTGACTGTAAATTAAAATTTAAAGCAAAGTTGCAGCATTGGTGTCAGTGATAGTTATAGCTCTGGTGCCCCTGTTCTTAGAGATTATTTTCTCACCTATTTGGATGTTGAGTGTTTAGGGTCTTCATGCTCTGCATCAACAGATTTCAGATGAGGAACTGGGTGCAGCATTTTCCAGTGAAATCTGTAATGATTTCTTTTGTATTTTGATTTTTATTTTGGTAGTATGCTTATCTGTTCAAAAGTTAAGGTTCCCATAGCAGTGTTAGCATGGCCACACTGCACATATGCAGCATTTCCAATAACTGTTAATTTATGCTCGCTCTGTATCTAGAATGTTGCTGAATTACTGTTGCTGTGGGAACCTAAACTTTTGAGCCTTCTGACTTCTTTACCTAGCTTAATGCCCACTGAACTTCTTTCTTTATTTCTTGAGAGCTGTATATGTTAGAAAACAGTGGTCAAAGTCAAAACCAATTTTGAACGTATTTAAAGTAAGCAGTTTTAAATTTGAATTTCTATCTAAGGTAGTTACCCTAGAACAAACAGCACAATAGCTGCACAGTCTGGGGTATGCCCCCAGTTCGTTCAGAAATCAAGTGCTGCTACAGCTGCTGGCATATTCCTCTACCCACATTTACCTCAACAGGCAGGATTCTTTGAGTGTAGACCAGGGCCATCCTTGGCAGCAATTCCCGACCGTGTGAGTGGGGAGAAGGCATTCAATGACATGGATACTATTTTCAAGTCATGTGATGAGGTTCATCTACCAGTAATAATATTTTTAGCATGCTCTGAAAATCACTTGATGTACTTGTAATTAATTTTATTGACTCCTCTCAAAATGATTTAGGGGAGCTACTAACCAGAGTTACTGTAGGTGATTGCAGGTTCTTCTTGAAATTAAACAGTAGGGGTCTCCAGTTGTGCAATGACAACTTCTGCACTGCTTCTTTTAAAAGCACGATGATTTAAGGATTCACCTGCATGAGGAAAATTGATTGGCAGGACTGTTCCCTTCTAACTATGAGGGTATAATTTAGCTGTTCTAGAATAACTCCCACATGTGGATGAAATATTCCAAAATAAAAATGATTTTATTCTATAACTATTATTTCACTTTGGGAATGGAGCAATTATCCCAGAATAAAATAATCACCCTACTTCCAGAGCAGAATAATTATTACAGAATCAGAGTTACTTATTTTGGACTAGTGCATGAGCACTGAGGAGCTGTTAGGGAGAAGTTGTTTTACTATATTTGCCCTCCCTAGTGCTCACAGGCAAGTGAATCCTGCTGGTCATACTTTGCAGCTGGTGGCCTTGAAGTTGTGTTGGGGAACAACAACTGCAAATAAGTTGTCTTCAGTCTATATGTGCTACAAAGAAGGGTCTTCAGTCATATAACCTGAAATTCCAGGTTAAAAATCCATCTTAGTCTCGAAGGGTGCTTTTAGAGGTTCATTAGGACAGGTGATTCCACAATAGTTGATTTAAATAATGTGTCCATTACTAATTGGACACAAGGGTCTGGGTGATTTTTGATACTGGAAGCCTTGATGGTGGGACTTATCCAAGCCCAAAGGGCTGGAGATTGGAGCTGCTCAAGCGAGGTGCCTGTAGGTTTGTAAGGCAATGTGGGAGAATATCAAGGGGATGGGTGAGTTTGCCCTTTGCTAGGGTCAGATCAGGGTGTCTCAGCCCCTTCTCCTGCCCTGGCCAAGCCAGGCTGTTCCTCCCAGGAGAGGATGAGTGGTGGGGTCCTGTGGGAGCCAGGTTAGAGGTGCTGGCCTGTGGCAAGCGCAGGAAGTCTTGGGATGCCAGCGTCTGGAGGGAACTTGACATACTTCCAGAGTCAGTGCAGTTCACTGGTGACGACATACAATTGCTGTCACCTAGGAAATGAAACATGTTCCCATGGCAACCCCAAGGCTGCGTTATTACTCAGCTTCAAAATGTTGACAGTTGGAAAAAGGCCTCTTCAGATATCACCCCCCGCCCACCCCACGGGGTTTTTTTCCTCCTTAATAAATGCACTTTATTATTTAATCTGAAACAGTCAGGAGAAAGGCATATCTTTAACTCAAGATACTTCATAGAAATAAACCTTTAGAAGAAAAAAAGGCAAGATGCTTTAGACACTTAAAAACTCCACTGTCTCCTAAAATAGTTTCAGATCCTGTGAAGGTAATTTTAATGAAGTGTATGGCACTTCAGTTGGCTTAAATCATTAGTCAGCTTCTGAATTATTTTTTAAAAATTATTTTACATTGTTTGAATTACTCTGAAAGTCTCCAACTGTAAACTGTAGCTTTGTTTTGTAACCATATAAACAACCTAGGAATTGAAACCTTCATTTTATGGTAGTATGAATGGAGACACATTTGCTGGATGCTGCCTTCAGCATTTCTTCAATATTTTTTTTCCATTTTCTTTAACCTGGCCTGGTAACATGTGCCCTGCCTTGGGGGTACATTAGACTTTTGACTTGCTTGCAAAGTTTGTTTCCCTCTGTTACTGGTAACACGGACAAAGCATTCACTGAGACCATATCTGTGTTAGTTTTTGCACTGTGCCAACTACAATGTGCCTCTTCTTACTCTGTGTTCATTCTCTTGCTTATATAGCAAAGTATATCTTGGCTTGATTTTGTTATTATTTTCACTTATCCTTTGCCTCCTTGGTCTGTAGTATTAGGAAGATCTCATTCTTTACCATTTTAACCTATTTTTCATTACTTGGTAGGTTTTCATCTTACTCTTAGTATCCACCTCGAGGTAGTTATTAATCCAGCAGATCTGATGCCCCTTAACACAAGTCCTCATAATTTGAGGAAATACAATTTGGGAATTTACGCCCTGGGTACTTCTGACTTGGAGAAGTTCCAGACTTACTTCACACTCAAGTCCCTGACATCCTCCATCTGATTTTTACGAACAGAGTTTAACTGAGGTAACTGTTTTAATTGTAGAAATGTGTTGTGGAGTTTTTCTTTATATTTCCAGTTAATTTTAAAGGGACACCTCTTATGATCCTTCTGTCCAAGGTAATAGTCTATATTTAGATTTTTTTAAATTGTCCTTGCTGCTCACTGAAAGCAAATATAAATTTGCTTTTCTTAGTGCATTGAATAGCTGAAGAGGTTAGAGTAGCTGATTGTATCTGTCATCTTTAGCTCCTAAATCATATGAGAAAAAGGTTCATCATTGTTAATATTATTACTCCCTGCTAATGCTGTTGAACAAAATCTATCATTTTACTGTGATATGTTTTTATTTCACTGTAAAATACTGAAATTCAACTTCTGATGTTGTCTGGAGGAAAACAATCCAGAATAGCTCACAATCATCTGTTCACTGAAATTTCTGTGTTCAGTGTAACTATTACAGTTTCCATGTAGTTCCACTTCATTCTGGATCAACCAGGAATTAGTAATACGTGAACAAAAGTAGATGGTGATTCCTCTACATTGAGAAGCTTATGTGAACTGTTGCAGTGTTTCACTGTTTCTGCTAAAACTAAACCTTAAACTGGTAAAGGACTTCTCTCTTGAAGTGTGAGCAACCTTTTATCTGGAAAGGCATTTCAGTACTTAACTCACTGTTAACTCTGCTCATAAGGTTGATATTGGCAACACTCCCATCAGCTGCTGATTTGGGAGGTGCTGACTAATCCAACCACTGTCAGGTAATCTCTTGGCTGTGACCTCAAGTCAGCTGAGGTGTTGTGAGGTTGTAGAGATGGAATGACAGGTTAGTCACAAGGGCCACTGAGATGGATTAAACCTTTGCAAAGAATGTAGAAAATCTTGCCCCAGAATCTGGTTGTATTTCCATACCCTAACCCTCAGGGATGATTTAAAATAGATGTTAGGTTTCCAACTGTCTCTGGAGATGTCCTGGTCTACTGGTGCCTGCGAAGCTTTCTCTGTCATATTGATCAGAACTGCATGGGAAGGTGGAATCATGATGCACTAAAAATAAGAACAGCACAGGTGCAAGGTGTATTACCCTTTGGCAGGGATATAAATGCAGATATCTGCATTCTCGGAGGGATATTTTTTTTCTCCATCATTCATTAAACCAAATAAAGGTTAAAAGATTTGAATAGAAGTCAGCTATTTGAGGAGTGGTTAAGGTAGCAAAGCACAGGCATACATGTAATGTGGTTTTAGACTTCCTGTGGTACCCCAGACATTGGCAAAGAGATGGCAGTCAAGATGTGGGTTTTATGGGAGACCCACCCTCTTCTAGGGCAGCAGCTGAAAGCCATACTGAATACCCTATGACTCCTAAAAACACCTAAGTTCCTCTCCAAATAGCTCTGTGGATCTAGGCTTTACTCACTGGTGTCACTGCTCTGCTGGGCATTCATCTGCTGAGCCCGTTCACACAAATGACACTGTGTGTGAATGCTGGGCTTGCAAACTTCATTTTCTGGTCATTTCCTCTCAAACAATAAGCTTTTCCAAAGCTCAGCTGAGTCCTTGCTGTTCTGCCTGACAATCCTTATTCTTTTAAAGAAAGATCCTTGTCCAGAGCTCATTGGGGAAAATGAGAGACTATGATAAGGTAATTGATTCCTCTTTGCTGACCTTGACAGAAGGGAAAGGGATTAGAGATCTTAATTTTATTTTATTTTTGTAAGCTTCCTCAAGAGAGAGGACCTTTTTTTTTTCTTTTTTTTTTTTTTTTTCCCCACTCCCTACTTTGACTTCTCTCCCTGTCCCTCGTGTTTTCTATTAGCCTTTTTTCCCCCTAGGTCAACATCCTGTCTCTGGTTACTCCGTGAGGTACATCTCCCTAAGCCTGTGTAATCACTGAAGGGCAGAGTGTCCTGCAAGCTTAGCAGGCAGTGCTGTTACTGACTAGTGAGTTGTAGTTTGCAGACTGACCATGGTGAAGACCAATAAAATATTAGAGAACAGCAAGATTAAGGGGGGGGGGGTGGTAAAAAGGTTGCTCAGCAACAACGTGACATAAGCATGGTTGCAATCTATTTTTACAGCTAGAAGGTTGCAAAAGACTCTAGGAGATTTTCATTTTTTCAGAACCTTATTCATATTTGTGGGATGAGAGTGGCCTGAAGGGAGGAAAAGCTGTACAGACTGGGCTAATAGCTTGTACACTTGTAATTGCCTCATTGTACAGCCAGGAGTTGGCAGCAGATTAAGAAAGAACAGCCAAGTACGATGGTTATCCCATAGTTGTTGAGGGAAAAGGCCATGGCTATAAGACAAGGAGATGTTAGTAGAGAAGCACAGTTGCAGGTAACATCCAGAAGTCACTTTTCCCATGCATCAGATATGATTAAAAAAAAAAAATTCTTTACAAAGTCACCATATGAGTATATATTTCATTTGGCCAGCCAAAATATCTGCCAAACGAATTGCTCTGTGCCTCTGAAAAAAGGCATAAGCTTTTTTCCCAGTTTTTCTTTTCACATTCCTTCCTAATCCCCTAGTAACATTTTTGCCACACACAAACCCCACCTTCCTTCTGATTATAAGTCCAGTGGTCACAAAATTTATCTTGCTTTTCTCAGGGAACAGCTAGGGGGGAGTGTCAAGTCAAGCTGTCCCTGTGCAAAGATCACAAGTTTGATTAGCTGGAGTCCTGAAATCAGAGTGAGCCATGCCAGTTTATGGCTTCCTCAAATGTTTCATTTATCCTTTTGGGAAGAGGTGCATTGCACACAATTGACATGACCTATAACTACCATAGCATGGATTGATTAGTTTGGCATCAGACAGAGAAGCAAAATAGGAAGGTGGAAAGAAAGCAGAAAAATTTAGAAGAGGAAGCAAATGTGGCACGAATTAAAGATAAATACTTGATCTAAGTTTAGTATGAAACTTTTTAAACTTCTTGAAGGGTTAGAGAGAATGACTTTGCACAGTGGTAGCATCTCTTTATCAATCCTTTCATCACTTGAAACTGTACAGACAAGTTCCTCTCAATCTACATCATAGTTTTCAATTGAAGGTGGTTCTACATAAATGATTTTAAAACCTTACCCTTTGTCCCATTCTAAAAATGTTTTTATTGGCTTTTGAGATTTTCTTTATTGATGCTTAGACTTTAATTTTATAGTAATGATAAATACAGGCCTTCTGCCTGATAAATATCTGCTTTTGAAGTCTACAGTTCACATGAAAAGTTGAAAATGTCACTATTAGATTATTTGGATCTTTTCCACATATATTGTCCTCTTTTCCTTGTCTTCTTTTTGAGCTTCTCATTCTGAGAAAGCTTAATAAAAATTTTTGAGACACCAAGTGTGAACTCCATGCAAGATATATACACAATTTACTTAATTTTAAAAAATGTTTGCCGGTGGCAGATGCCCTCAATCAAACAAACCTGTCTATGTAAAACATTTTGCATGCATTTTTAATGTACCTGAAGCAGGAAGAGTACTTGTCTTTTGAGATGATTTTTGAATTTCTTTCCTCTGGCTTAGTTTTTATGGATGCCTTTTCAATATTAACACATTTAAGCTATATAATCCTACTGAACTGCAACTTACTGTCATTCCATACAAATTTGTACTCCATCTCAATCCTGCTGATTATTATTTACTTTGGATCAAACAAAACATCCTTGCAATTGCGGAGTTAGTTTTTGTAATGGCATCCCCTACAATTTCTTTCCCTTAAACATTTCTTTAAATGTATTTGACCTGCTATGGTGTCAGTTCATGCATTACTGTGTTTATGTGCCTGAGAACTGTGTTTTTGCATGTGCATTTGGGAACTTGGATTCAGGAACTAGTCCTTTTGTTTCAAGTAACAATAATGGATATAAAACAACTGTAATACTCTTATTTTGTCTCTGGCCTGGCTGTTTTCTTTATATTCTAACATCTGCTGCCATCCTGTGGTACACAGAGAAAGGCACACACACACACACAAACAAATGACAGAGTAACATAAATTGGGAATGTTTAAATATGCAAAAGGAAGGAACCTGCAGAGGTCTTGAGATAACACAACTGATCTTCACTTCTTGCTAGTTTGAGCAGTGTAGCGTGCATCTCTTTCTCACATATATCAAAAGGAAGGCGTGTGTATCATAGTAAGAATGAAGAAAAGTTCTGGGTAGTTCCACTGAAGGTGCTAAGGAAATCTGAGGTTTGGATTTTTTAAAACTGGGAATTCTTCTTTAAGAAAGAAAAAAAATTTCAAACACCTTTCCTTCTTACTGCTTAGCTATTACATTGAAAATTTCTTTAAGAGCTGTCGAGTGCCAGATGCTTGAAAATTTGTTCACAGTGCTGCAAAGAAGGAAGCTTCATGCAAAGGCTGCTTATAAGGCAAGCTGGGTTCTCATATTGGTTTGATCTGCAGTGATGAGGAAAACCTAGAGCCAGTTTTTGTGACACACAGAGAAAGAAGGCAATGATGTGCTTTAGGTTAGCTGGTGTCTTACTGGCTCATGATCTCATGATTGTGTAAGGTATGTCAGACACTCATCTGCATCTTTTTCTTGTAGGATTGTTACCTTTGAAAGTTAGATGGGTACTCTTTAGCAAGTTAGAGAAGAGAAACATTTTCATATTGCTCTTAACAATTAAGAACACCCAGAATCTGAGACATATTCCTGATGAATGGTTTGGGTTTTTCTTGTGGAGGGCCTTCATTTCAACAAATCAGTGTAGTCTTGATGACAGAGCTTCAGATCAGCCGTAAAGGTAGTGTCTATATTCCTTTATGAAAACATTTCACAGTTTTGTGTAGCACTTGTCATCTGAAACAGAGTAAAAGCCTGGGAGAAAAACACCAGTGGCTCTTCATTTTCTGCCTTTGCTCACCTGCTCCCTCTTTGCACTTTCTGAGAGTCCAGCCTTCACCCTGATAGCTGGGACCAGCCTGGACAGGACTTTTAGAGGTTTCTCACATACTACAGAGATCAGAGAACCTCTTCCTAACTCCTGGGTCATCTTATAAATCAGTCAGCACTCCTCAGTTCTCTAAAGCATTTTGACGGCTACTAAATAGGTGGATTAATTCAGGCTCATACTCAATAATTATATATATATATATGTATGTATGTATGTATATGTATGAAAAGTGAGAGCAAAGGTCACTTTGATCTGGAGGTTGACAAAAAATCCAAAATGCACAAACAATACTGTTCTTAATTTAGGTATTCAAGGTGGCATTTTGTTACCTTTCCTAAGTCAGACATACTTGGCTGTGTACAGAAAAGGGAAATCTTATAGAATTGGACCTAAGAGTGTGAGGAAATAGGACTAAGTTTGAGTGTAGAACTGCTTGGCTCTAGCTCCCAAGTTTCTGTTACTTGGCATTGGTTTTTTCTGATAAGATTTGTCCCCTTAAACTACTTGGCAATCTAGGTTTTTCTTACTGCTCTTTCCTCCTTGCCTTTTCAAGGTGTGAGCGATTGTGAGGTGTTTCAGGTTTTTTTGCAAAGTAGCAGGCATTCAGATTTTCCCCTTCTCCACCAAGAAATGAGAACTGAAAATGCAGTTATTCTCTGGTGAGGACTGTTGCAAGTACTTTTTGCTTCTGAGCTCAATAGAAACTTGGATGACATGACTGGAAAAGGTTTGGTCTTTCTTCTAGGTGAGAAGGATGAAGAACAGAATTGATATTAGATGTAGCAAAGACTTAGTGATGCTGTAAATGTTAACAGTCTTGCAGAAAACCCGAGGCAGTGAGACATTGTGCCAGCTCTCTAAGCAGACAGATGAGTAAAAGCATTCCAGGAGCAAATTCCCCTGGGAATAATTTCAAAGCATATTAAGGATGAGAGGGTGATTGGGAGTAGTTAGCATGGATTTATGAAAGGCAAATAATATTTGACCATCTGAATAAGTTCCTGTGTTGAGGTGACTGGCTCAGTAGATGTGGTTAGAGGAGCTTATCCTGATTTTAACTAGGCTGCTGAAAGTGTCTCTTCTGATATCATCATTGACAAGGTGATGAATTACAAGCTAGATAAGTGGACAATGAGGTGGATTGAAAACTGCTGATTTCCTGAGCTGATGGGTTGTGACCAGTGGGATGAAGTCCAGCTGGAATTCAGTCACTGGGATTGACACTGAGACAAATACTATTTAACATCTTCATTAATGACCTGAATGATGGGACAGTGTATCCTAAGGAGTTTGCAAATGACACAGAACTGTGATGCATCTGATGGTTACGCTGCAAGTCTGACAGCCTGGAGAAATGTGCCAACAGCAAACTCATGAGGCTTGGCAAAGGCAGATGCAAAAGTCTTTGGGCCTGGACGAGCTCCCATGCATCAGCAGAGGCAGGGAGCTGTCTGGTCAGAAGATCTGTGTTTTGTGGTGAATAGCAGGATAGACATGAGACAGCAAGGCACACTTGTGGCAAAGTCAGTCAGCAATCTCCTGGGCTGCTGAGGGAAAGCAGCATCAGTAGATGAGGGGAAGGTGATCCTTCCCCTCTACTCAGCACTGGTGAGACACCTCTGGTGTACCAAGCACAGTTCTGAGCTTGCCTCAGAGGTGAGAGGTGTGGACATGCTTGGGGTGAGTCGAGCAAAGTGTCATACAGGTGGTTAAGGACTTGCTTGGGCATTTGACATCTGAGAAGAGACTGAGGGCACTGGGACTGTTCAGTCCACCAAAGAGAAGACTCAGGCTATCCCATTAATGTCTCTGCATTCCTGATGGAGTGGAGTAAAGAAAATAGAGTTAGATTCTTCTCCATGGTGCCCACAAAGGGTATAAGAGGCAATGGGCACAAACTGAAAGACAGGAACTGTTTTAAATGTTAGAAAAACTTATTTTAATCTTAAGGGTGATTGAACACTGGTGCAGGTTGCCCAGAAAAGCTGTGGAGTCTCCATCCCTGGAGATATAAAAACATCAACTAGACACAGCCCTGAGCAACCTGCTGTAGCTAACGCTGTTTGAGCAGTGGGGATTGGACTGGATTATTGCCAGAGGTTCTTCCCCACCACCAAGATTCTGTGACTGCTGAGATGAGCAGCAGGAAAATGCAACTAGACTACCTTTCTCCAAGGAAGAAAAAAAAATAAAAGTGAGGGATTTTATGCAGTGTAAGGCACTAGATATGGGGCTATTAAAAAACAGAGACTCTTGTTTGATGGGAGAATTTGCTTTAAACAGTGTCTTTTCTTCCTAAAGCACATCTTGCTTTTTGTGTACTTGCTGCAGGCTTTTCCTGCCACATTAGTAAAGCAGAACCCACAGATCTCCCTTGGATCAGCAGCTCAGAGAGCTTCATGAGTTTGGTAGAAAGGGGATGCAAAAATACAAGTGTGAAGCATGTTAATAGATCCTGCCTCTTGTTCAAGGGTAATTTTTTTGTTTGAATTGGAATAGACTGAAAGTGGGAAAGGCTTATAATGGTCTGTGTCCAGGGCATGTGTGCAAAAGACTGAGGATTCCTGAAAATGGGGTGTGGGGTGTTTGTTATCAGTGGGCACCACCAGGCCTGACTGCTCCTGCCCAACCCTGCAGAGCCATCAGTCCCTGCCCCAGCGATGCTGCAGCCACAGCAGGGCCCCTCTCCAGCTGCCCACAGCCCTGCCTGGCCTCAGCCCCTCAACCTGTCCCAACCTGGGCCCAGCCCCAGCCACCTGCACCTGCCTGGGGTGGGAGGTGGGATGGGCCATGGTGGGCAGACCCCGTCCTGACAGACCCCATGGGCAGCACCCACCTCCTGGGGCCCTGGAATGGTCCCACCACCTTTCCAGTGATGTTCTGAGGTGGTTTGTTAGTGTTGTGTTCATTTAAAGGTAATAATGCCTCCCTGGGGTTTCTCTGGAGCCCAGGTCTGGCCAGAGCTCTGGCAGGCAGGCCAATAGTAGCACCCTTTGTCACAGCAGAGTCCTTGGGTGAAACCTTCTAAACTTTACCTGTGTTTCGTTGACTTTGAAAGACACTGTGCTGGAATCAAATTAGCAAATATAATGTGGGTACCTGGAGAACTCAGTTCCTTTTATTTCTGTGACAGAGCCTTGCTATTAAAATAGAATAATAGATGTGCACTAGGCAGTGCATTAGGAGAAAAAACAATGGGTAACTAACTTTTGAAAGGCTATAGATAGTGCATTAAATGGTGACTTTTTTCTCGCTAACTTGGGTATCTTGTCATATGTTAATTAAATGCCTGGAAAAATCTTTAGGAGATAATAATAAGATAATAGTGCAGAGACTTTAATGTAAATTGGAAGCATTATGCTGTATATCTTCTTCTGTCTTACTTTTAAAGCTCAGTAAGGATTCTTAGCTAAAACAATTGATCTTAATGTACTTAAAAGTAAGACAATTTAAAAGTAAATTAGAGAGTTGAAAAGCAAGCTTTCGGAATTTAAGTGATTTAGTCTGTCTTCATTGTTTGAACTCCCCATTTCCCACTTGTTTATGTATCATTTCAGAGTTTATATAAAGGCAGTCCTTGTCCTAGCTCCTACTGTCCCACTGGGAAAAATCAGATCTCTTATGTATTTCTTTGTTCCTCTTTCATGCCCCTTTTCCTTCCCTTTTGGAAGTCTGCTTCCTGTGGTTTTGATCATGAGTGTAAAACTATAGTCTGTGTGCATTCATGCAAAGGCATTGGAAGGATGTCAGCCACGGCCATAATGAAGTGAATTTTGCTGTCCTTGGCAGGGAGATGAGAGAGGGACCCAGCTTCTGATTATTCTCATGGCCATGCTAGCTGGAGTTTGTCGTTGTAAAGGCTGAGACTTGCATTCCAGCAGGGCTTGATCCTGTGAACCACACAAAGGAAGCTCGCCATTCATCTTTGTCCTTCTCAACACTAATTGAAGAGAGTATGCTTTGCTCTGAGGAGGAATACTGGGCAAAGCTCTGCTGCCCCATCATTGTTGTCTTATCTTGTAAGAGTAGATATTTGTTTACATTAGATCTAGATAATAAAAAGATGTTTGGAGTGAATGCACAGTCTGGCCAATACATCCACAGTGTAAGTTCCTGAAAATCCTGATGCTCTTGTCATTTTAACATCTTGTGTGGTCCTCTGAAATCCTCCAGCAGAAGAATACATTTCTCAGAACACAGGGGAAATAGGAGTTTCTTTTACTTTAATTCTGATGTCACTTCATTTCTTTTCCTTTCTTCCTTCTTCCTTTACTCCTGGAAAGGGAGATTTGACACTGTGCTCCCAGCTGTTCAAAGCATTAAGATTAGAAGGCAGTCCTGGATTTCTGTTCTAGCTGTGGTGTCCTCAGTTAGTAGGGACCCTGCTAGTGGCCCCGAGGATGTTTCTTCATAGTTAGTGATTCATGAAGTGTACAGAAACAGCCCACTTGAAATCCCAAACAATTTCCATGGCAGTTTAAAGTGCTGTCATTTACTGTATCAAAAGTAAAAATTTATTTCCATGATGTCTAGAGGGTGTTGTAACTTAGATCAGAAAACAGGGATCTCCCTTTTCCTGCATTATAGAATAGTTATTTTATGCAACAGTTTCTATCAGATAAATGTTTGCTGGTTTTGCCTGGTTTTGGCTTAAAAAAGAAGTAAAATAATGCTCCCTTCAATTTGGAAGATGTTTACAGAAACTGATTTATTCTATGCAGCAGCAGAGGTGGCTGCAGCCAAAGAAAGACTTAAACTTTACCAGTTTTTCTCATTCATCTACAAATCTCTCCAAAGGTGCTGGTGTTTGTCTGAGACTTTGGGATAGTGGCTTAAAGGTATGTGCAGCTAAGCAAGAAAGGCTTGTACTATTTAAATATTTGTGAAAAACCCACAGAAATTGCAAGTAATTATGACTTGTATGTTCCCTTTTCAATCAAGATGTTACATTGGTGGAAACACCAGATTTGGCAAAAGAATTCCCTTTTTTTTCTGCACCATTATTAGTGATTTTTGTGACATTCTACACCAAGCAGGGGCTCTGTGTAGGTGGTTAAAAGCAAAAGTCACAGTTTTTCAGAAGACTCTCCTTTAGGAGCTCAGAATTCTTCATTTTTATGTGCAGAGATTTTTTTCTCATTTTAAAACTATCTAACCATTAAAATAAGAAATTAGTGTTTTCTGAAATTAATCCAGAGTGACATTCCTCTTCTCCTTTCCAGCTTGGTCATCAGCCATACTGTGATAGTTAAGACAGCCTGAGCTCCCCTAGTGCTCAAATACCTGGCAACACAGCTTGCCAATCTCCACTTCTGGACATGTTTGTGTGCAAGAGTAACTGTTTTCCTAACAATAAATAATCACTGAGAGTATATCTTTATTCTTCCTTTCCTGGAATTTAAATAATCTTGTCATAAGATTAATGGGCCCACTCTGAAGTGTGAGTTTTTAATGAGTCTCATTGTTTTCAGCCAAATTGTTTTGGGTTAGAAATTGTAGCAGACAGAAGGTAGGTGAGACGAAGCACCCCAATCTGAATTTCTTTTTTGGATTTCCTGTGCTGTTTTTACCTCACTGATAGATAACAAAGTTATAGCTGGGATTATATAGCTGTGTAGCATGTTTTGTAAAAACAATGGACATAAAAAGGGTAAAGTGAAATTTCATTATTTCAATTTTCAGAAAATTCTGTTTCTACCTGCATAAATTTAGATATTTAAGTTCTTAATTTATGGGACCTACATGAAAGGAGAATTCATTGCAACACAGGTCTTTGGAGTACTAAAGAACCCATAGTAATGATATGTGGAAATCCAAGGAAAAGAACCTCAAAACAAAACCTGACAATTTACCCCTTGTTAGGATTGTGATGCTTTGGCTGGGTTACAGTGTGTTCAGACCATCAACCTATCTCCTGTGTTACAGGGAATAAGCAGCACTGGCATTTATACAGAGGAAAAAAAAATAAGTAGCACTAGGAGCAAGGGTGATTTCTGCAACAGGAACTGGTTTATGAATAGGTGTTGTCCATCTGTTTTTTTGTGATTCTGTAATCTGCAGCTAAACAGGTAAATTCTATTTCCTGTCCTGGAGAGATGAACTCCCAGATTCTCCTTGTATCTCCTTTGAAGATACAGACATCTGGGATATAGACATTCACAGTGGATTCTGATGGTTTGAGGAACTTAAGTGTGTACATTGTTCATGAAAAATCTATGGGTAATTCACCTATAGAATGGGAGCAGCTGTAAAAAAAAAAAAGTTGACTTCTGCTTGATGCCAGTACATTTCTGGTTTTACTAACAGGTTGGTCCCTAGCAGTACTGAGAAGAGTTTTGTAACATACTCTTTTTAGAAATTATGTTTAAGAGAGGCAAAGAGTGTTATGAGTTATCTTCTGTCACAAGGGACATTATTTTTAGATCTATTTTTAGAAATGTACATACAGATCTTACTTGAACTTATTGCAGAGTATGCTTTCTTTCATTCCTGCTAACAGCAGGGTCTTCAAAATCCATTGAAACATCTTCTTTAACTTTTAAATTTGTAGCATCACATGAAAACGTATATTTAACTATTAGTCACATGGCATGTATTCACAGGAGCAGCTTTAAATGGCAGAACCAGCAGAAAGAACTTCAGACTTAAACATTTGAGTATATGTATTGTATATAAGAGAGGACACTAGTTGGTTCATGCTGACAGCCTCCAGGGACCTGATCAGGACACCGTTGTGCTGGTGGTTTTGGAACTGTGAAAGTCTGTACCATTCTGCAACTGTATTATGTGTTTTTACACTGCTTGAAAAACACTGAGGAAAAAAAAAAATCAACTCTTCCCTGAATATTCAAGGCATCCCTTTCAAATAAGGGATATTCACAACATTATCTTTCCCATCCTTTTAGTTTACCATGCTTTACTACATACTTAGAGTGGAATCAATCTGTGAAGCTGTGTTAAATCAGCTTTTTAGAAGTAGCTGATGCTCAAAATGCATATGTAGAAAGGGCAGCACAGTCCAAGCAGATGATGAGCAACATCAATTGATGTATTGCCCTATAAGAAAAGAAGGGAGGTGAAGCCAGCTAGTTGGAAAAAGTAGTGTTTCATCAGTTTGATAGGTGTTTCCTCACTTTCTCCCCTTTTTCCTCTCTTTTTTTGGAAGAGAGAGGAGAAATGGGAGAAGAGAACTGACAGAGTACTTCATCTTGGTCCTTTGCTCTAATTCAGCAGATGAGATAATAACTTACATGTGCTGTATCCCACAAGTGTCATGCACAAATAAATGTGTTAGCTCTATTTAGTCACGATATCCTAAATGAGATATGCTAATGTGAATTGCATATGATATGATAATTCAGTTGCATATGATAATGCTAATTCATGCAGCAGTGAATTCAGCACAGGGTTTTACCTGCCCAGTTTTAGCTCTTTCCAAAAGCAGTATGAGTATGTATGAACACTGGGCTGAAAGGTGCAGCACCTTCTCTAACCAAGAGTACCACTTGCGTCAGCATGGACACTGGAGCCTAACAGTATCAATTTTGCTATTTCCTGATGGTTTTATTAATTCCATTTGCTCAAATCCCCATTCAGACTTCTTAACAACGCTGTGAATTTCTCCAAAGGGAAAACAGAAATTATGTTGTGGTTACTTATATAGTAGTTTGGTCGGTTTGGCTTCCTGGACACTTCTCCCTTACTTGGGAGTTGGTCAACAGTATGTTCTCGTATGAAATTAGATTAAGAAATTACTTTTCTGAGACAAAGTAATTTGGCATACCACAGGGTTTGTTTCTGCCAAAGTATAGCTAGATATGGCAGTTAATACAGTTTCTTTTGAGGTTACTTTCCTACTACAGTTGTTCTAGGAAGCTTTGTTCCTTTTCATTTTCTTAGCATTTAAACAAGTCCCCCCAAAGGACTGATTATCCCAAAAACCAAGACTGTTCAAGTCAAGAAACGCTTTCTAAAGAACCTTTACTTCTGTTGTGGCTCTTTTATTTGGGGAGTAGTTCCTCTATATTAATCTATTGTCTTAGCCAAAAGGAACAGAAGCTTCTGCTGGACACAAGGAAGAAAGCCCCTTTCTAGTGGAGCTGATGGTCCTCAAAGAGATGGAGTCCTCCTGGAGGGGTTATCCAAGCTTTCAGGTTGTGCTCCGAAACATTCCATTTGCTGTTTCTTCCTCAGCTTCTGAATTCTGTTACTTTCAGTCTCATGTGGCAAGGAATAGGACCACATAAACATTTCCTTCAATGGTCATCACCTTCCCCAACCATTATTTTGGGGGTGCAACTATATTTAAGGAATAGCCATTGTCTAACAGCAGAGCTCAGCAGTGTGGCCCTGGAGAAGGATGAGGTCTGTCCAGATGGTATGACATATCAAGGTTTTGTGTAAGGCGGGGGAAAAAGATTTGAGTTTTGGGGAAAGAAGAGAAAGATCAGCATATCTAAGAACTGAGCAGATTTGCCACTTTGACTGTCACTTCAGCCATGCTCAGACAATGCTGCATCAATTGCCATTCATGTCATATTGGGATGTATTTCAGATCATAATGATAGAAATCAAATGCTGAGCTATACTGAAATCACCAGCTGAGATTCTGATTCAATGGGGAATCAGTATGAGGCTTACATTCTGAATACCAGATTTAAAACACCAGACAGATTCCCTGGCAGATCCTCTGGCTGTGGGAAGGTGAAATATGAGTGGACCTGACTGCTATCATTTTTTTCTCTCTGCAGGCCACTCATTTTTTGCATCACGAGTGCAGTGCTGACTGCATAAATGTTCCTCACTATTTATTGTCATTTACTTCAATGGTCAAAGGAAGAATTTTAGTGAAAATTTTGAAAAAAATAATTTAGGTCTCTGTAGAACACAGAAAATGTGCATACATGTGTAGTGGAGACATCATTCACTAAATATTTATGTGTGCATCTCTGAGCAGTTTAAAAGCTGAAGGGATGAGGAAGAATGTCTGTGGTTTGTGGGGATTTTGTTTGATTTGGATTTTGTGGAAATATATATCTCCACAAGTGTTGTATAGATCTCCACAAGTGTTCCAGAGACCTCTTATTTTGATTTGTCTGTGTTATTTCATATTTGAACACAGGACAGCTATCACACTTCTTTCTGTAGGTCCCTTTGGAATAAGGAGAGGTTTCACAGTTAGAGGCTATGAAATTCGCTTAAATGAATACCGAAAAAAACCCCCAACTGCCTCTGAGGTAAAACTCGATAAAATCTGTAGGACTCCTCTTGTTTACTTCAATGTTCTGTGGACTGGAAACATGGTAAAGATACACAATGCAGTGAAGAAAAGCCTCGGAGGAGTCCTGTGGTCTTTATGGCATGTCCTACAATGCTAGTGACGAAAGACAAAGGCTTCCTATTTGCATCCACTACTTTGTGAGCAAAATAGAAGCTCTGCAACTCTCCTAGCATATTTAGGAAAAAACAACCTTGAAATCTGTTAGGGGGTATGGGGGGCATGTCCCACTGTTTCTTGGGAAACAGTTACAGTTACTAAATGCCTCTGTTATTTATTAGTTCCTATGTCTTTTCACCTGTTTGGTGACTACAGCAGAGCACAGCTGTATTGCCTTCCTATCTGCTGGCTGAAAACATTGCAGAGCAAGCTCTTGGAGGTCCTCCTTAGGCTTTGTAACCTTCCTTTGTGCCAGAAGCTGTTTAAGCAGAGCTTTCTCTTAACACCTTTCATCATGAACCCTCATTATGAGATTCACCCAATCATTTTTTTTCCCCAGTGCCACACTCAGCTGGAAAGGAGAGGATGAGCCTTAGATCTGTATATCCCTTGAAAGGGGGAGTTGAGAATGGAAGGGAATCAAGTGTGGGGGGGGGTAAGGAGGGAGAGATCTATGAAATGTAACACCTGTTTTATTGTTCTGATTGCGAAACTACTCTGGGACATTGCCAGTGTAGGCATAATCAATCTGCACTCTCAGGCACAAACCAAACTGTACAGCTGACCTGATTAATTCCATTTTTATTTTATTTTCATATCTGGAGGCCCAGTCTGAGAAACAAAACTAAAACACGTGAGGAAAGCTAATATGAAAACCTTATTTTTCTTTGCATTTTCCTTTATTGAGGATTTTTTGTCGTGTTTGCTAGCATAATGATCCTGTTGCTATATCTTTGCTGCTTATTATTTGTTGATAAGCTAAATTTTATCTCTTTCAGTGATGCTCTTGCTAAGCTTAGTTCACAGCCTAGCCTGTGCATCACATACTCTACCATCAGCTGACAAGACAGTGGTGCTCATTCTCTGCCTGCACTGTTGTGTTTCTGCGTGCCGACTGTGTGCTCTCCTCCCTGCCTTCCTGTGGGCACAGCACCAGGAAGCGAAACTTGCCAAGATGCTCAGCATAAACTCTTTGTTCTTCAGTTCCACTGAAGAACTGAACTGCTCTTCAGATTGAACTGAGGTTGGATTCACTGTTGGCTGTCATCATTAGCAGCTGTGTCCCGCTGTCAAAGTCCAGTGTGCAGATGCACACACTTCCCCTGCTGAGAAGTTATGGAGCGTGGGTAGGCCCCTTAGAAATCACCTGGAGATACTTAGCTGAGGGAGAGGGCTATGCACTAGCTCTGTGCAGCTGTGATACGTACCAGGCACAGAAGAATCCAGTCACACTAAAGCTTAGTTTCCTAAGGAAGCTACGCTGCAGTGTGTCTGCATCTCCTCCCTCTGCCCTTTCCCTTTCCCTCTTCTCTCTCTGACTTTTGAACTCTCAGGCTAAATTAAACTAAAGCTAGAAAAGGGATAGAAGTTTAAAATAGGATTAGTTTCATTACTTTCCAGGGCAATGCTGATGGAAGATAAAGACCCAAATTAGTTCCCAAAGAAAGAAAAAACCCAAACCATTGGGCAAAATTCAACCATGTGATACTGTATTTGAGAGCCTGCAGGTGATCAGTCCTCCCATGTTCAGACCAGTCAGTAACTAAATACCTAAGTCCAGTGTAACTGCAGCACATCATCTCTCATACAAAAGATATTGGGGGTTTTGATGTTGTTGTGGGAGTGACAGAGGTTTAAAGGATGAAGAAACCAAATTTACCAAAAATTATTCTTCCTTAGTTCATTGGACAACTTTGCAGTTAGATATGAGAAAAAGATCTTACTCTCTACAGGCAACTGCTATATATTACCAAATATAATTTACCCCCTGGAGTAATGCAGCTTATCTGTTTTTGCCTTCGTGGTGTGGACCCTCAGTGGATATTACTTATTTAATGTTGTTTTGCCAGAGTAGGAGCAGCTAGCTTGCAAGCTCTTTGGTTGCAACACTTTGCCAATGGAGTTCTGTGGGAAGCATTTTCTATGTTTCATATATAAGAGTAGAAAGAGCAGACGGGGCAATTTTATATCTTGGTTTACAGCCCATGCTACAGGTTTGCTGTGTTCCAGTGCAGCTAACAGACTGTCTTGGTGGGGTTTTTTTTTTTGTTGTTTTTTTTTTTTTTTTTTTTTTTTTTTTTTTTGGTTTTTTTTTTTGTTAATAAATATGTGATTAGGAAACTGTAAGGTATACTGCTTCTTCCTGACTGTTCCTGGAACAGATTTAGTTTGAAGTGTTATAGAAACAACTTCTGTCTAGAACCAGCCAGAATGACAGTGGACATGGAAAATCACTTGAGCTTTGGCAGTTTGATACTGATATAGCAAGTCACATAGGTTGCTTACACTTTAGACAATTGTACATTTTCAGTTGCTAGCAATTTTTATTATTTTGGAAAAAATCTGTTTTGTATTTTCATCATTTCAACCAATGAAAAAAGATGGTAATATACGATTTTGTCTGCAAACAAAACTATTCTGAATACACTGTCAGTTTTGCGTGCCAGGTTAACAAAAATCTTTGCTTTTAGCAGTAAATATCATTTAACAGCATTATCCAGTTTAATCAATTCTAGTTACTCTCCGGCATTTATAATGCATTTACTTTATATTATACCTGAAATATCTGATTACAGCTTATTATATCTTATTAAATTCTGTAATACAATAAACATTACATGCTTATTTTGAACAGTGACACAAATATTTGCTGTCAGGGTGCTCCTGCAGTATCCTGTTTTCCATGCTTCCTGCTGTCCTCATCATCAGTGTCAGGCAGTGTTCAGACCCAGGGAGGTTCGCAGGAGAAAGGATTAAATTACCTCTGAATGGCAGAAGGCAAAGCAAAGAGTTCTGACCACTGGTCAGCAATGTGCTGCTCCACACAGTGCTAGGACTTCATAGAGGACACACACCACGTCACAGAAATCCAGATTAGATGTTAAAGGTCAGATAAACCATCTGTTATTAAAGGATGGGTTTAAGCTTAAATGGAGGGGTTTTGCCAATAGTATCATTAAAGCCTTTAAGCAAGCAGAAATTGAGGGAGAATGACAGAAGCTGTTACAGAGATGGTGCACTGCCTGTAATTTCAGCCTGTAGGTTGCTCACAGACTGCATGGGGTTGTCTTGTTTCATATTTGCTGTTACCTGTGGAGCAACTGGTGCAGGGAAGCTCCTTTTCATGTTCTGTTCCTGATTTGGTTTTAGAATACCTGGAACTGCTTCACAGTGTTGTGTGAACAAGCCTAGTTGTGACAATGCAGGACTCAGGAAGAAAATTTTTGAGAATAGCAGAGGGCATGCTGAGATTGATGACAGCTTTCTGGTTTAGTAGCCAGGTAGGCACTGGAAGCAGCCCTCTTGCTGAAGAGGGTGTGTGCCCCAGTTAATGTGAGATACTTGAAAGTTCAGTGCAGGGGGAAAGGCTTGACACACTTCATGTGCCATTCTGGGTATGTCCAGCTGGAACAGAAAAGCCAGGGGCTGCTGAGGAAAGCCCCATGCCTTTGATAGAAGCTACAAAACTCTGATCTGACCCAGCATCTTTGTTTTTCATGGACTGTCCGAGAAATAATGACTAATTGGTAATTGATGATTGTTCATAGTCTCCTTTCAGATGTTTTGAGGTTAAACATAATGCTGTGATTTGAAATTCATGCAGGAACCAGAAGCCTTGTTGCCATACAATCCTTCTTTTGGCTTCTTAGCTGCAAACAGGCCCTACTGCCAACTGTTTCTACCAGATCGAGCTTTCCCCAGTTTTCCTTTCAAGTGTAAATCGCATACTGGTCAAATCAGGTGAAACATGCACTTCTTTCCTCCTTTCTTGTGTCCTCTCTTTCAGCTTAACTCTCTCCTGTTTGGCAAGAGGTCTGGCCCACAGATTATTGCACTTGTTAGACTGCAGTGCTGGAATTGTGAAAATTATCATATGATTGACAGTCAAGAAAATGAATCCCACAGCACTAAAGCAAAATCCCTCCACTTTTCTTGGCAGCTATGTATTGATTTCAGCTCTGCATGCTTAAAAGATACAGAATTTCTCAAGGATGCAGAAGCTGATCATGATCATTCCTGAAAGCAGCGTGTCTCTACAGATTCTCCTGAGTCACAGGTAGAGCTTTCTTGCAGAGCTGCAGGGAAGGACAACGTTGCCACTCTCTTTGTGCAATGTCTGCTGGCACTGTGGCATTTTTTGGGGAGAAATGTTACTTACACTGAGTATAAGGTATTCAGAGAATAACCTCTTAACATTCTGTAATAGTGATGCTTTCAGATTTGAAATATTAAGTGATCAGAGTTCACTGCTGTGAAATTCCTTAATTAAAAACAAATTTGCTGTGTTTATAAAATGTCTAAATTTGCTGTTATGGTTAGAAAAACACACAAGAGAAGGCTTTGTTGAAATGTAAACACTTTGAATTATTACTGCAGTGTGCTGTCTGAATGCTCTCATTTAATGACACAGTGCTCAACATTCAAGTGAATATAATGGTAGCAAAGGGCTGTTAGGCTCAGATTCAGTGTTTAGGCTTCTAACTTTCCACTGAAACAGTTTATTGAATCCAGATTCTTTGTTAACTCTTGCCCTTTTTCCTTTTAATTTTTTTTATTTCTGTGAGCTTTTTTTTTTTTTTTTTAGGGTGGTTTCTTATAGTGGTGAAAACTGGTAACTTACTCTTTTGAATTTTCTGGTGCAAGATTAATTTGCTGAGATTCAGGCACTTTTGTAAATGAGATCTTCATCACTGTATTTTCCTTTAACACCCTGAGAAGACATAGCTTCATCAGAGCACTGGGAAAGTTATGAGAATTGGAGGAAAATGGCTCCTCCAGAATAATAAAATGACCTTGCTTGTTTAAGTCAGAATATGAATTTAAACTAGCTTTATCACTTGCCTGCAGCCAGTGCAAAGCAGAAAGGAGCTGCTGTAACAGGTTTATGGGTGTAAGCAGGGTGGAAGAGCCAGTTTGAGAGGTCATAGGCACAGATGCCACTGGACTCCTCCAAATACTCTCTTACTGTTACTCAGGTGTGGATGCTCCAAATGACAAGGGGTGGTCTTTGCTATCATTATCAGTCATAGGAGCTGAGGTGAGAATTGTCTTCCAAAATAAGAGTTCCTGAGCAATGGCAGTGCAGCAGGTATATAGCTTAGACAGCAGAGTGGTGCTGATTGAGGATTGTGATCACTAAAATACTTCCAAACTATCTTAAATCTCACCCAAGTGAACAACTCTACATCTGACCATCTTTGGAATGAACTGTAGAAATGGAGTGGATTTCAGAAAGCTTGGCTTTCTATTCAGAATTTGCCTGATGATATTTTAATTGAGTCATCTCTGGCAAAGATTTAGTGCTCATGGGCATACCCGAGTGTTAAAGTTATGCCCACAAATCTGATTTTAGTTGGGATTCTGAAGAATTTGCTACATTCATGGTAACAGGAAATGTGAACAAGCCATCTGAAAACCATGCTGATGGGAGCTTCTGTACTTTAGTATAGGCTAAAGAGTATGTCCTCAGCTTTGGGACTTGGGGAATTTGCTCAATATATGATTTGTTTTTCTGAAGTTACCCACTGTACAATGTTGCTGATTTGAACTGATGAAAACACAAAGTCATGCCACATCCAGAGTTTTCATTGGTTTTGGAAACTGCTGAGTTGATATAGATCTTGCTGAAATCATCCCCAAAGCTAAAATCTTGCCTGTAAACTGTGCAAGTGATCTTAAAAGGAGACCATGATCTCTGTCCAGCATGTTGCTGAGAATACCACGGTGATGGAGAGGAGGGGGGGTGCTTTACCCTGTTGAAGTGAGGCGCGTTCAGAGGCAGCCGAGGCTCGGATGCTGAGGTAGCAGCGAGCCCCGGCCTGTCGAGGCTCCCGTACCCAGCGCTGAACAGCAGAGGGCACAAACTCTCCAACAGTCGCCTCTTCCCTCCCGGCTCCGGGAAGGCCAACATTGGAACAAGTCCAAATTAAAGCAGGCTTGGAAAAGCAAACGCGAAACTTCACTGGAGAACCAAAGGGAAAGTAAACGTGGTAGCAGCTTCAGAGCACAGATGAAAAGTGCACACGTGGGATGTGCACAGCTGTGCTATGAGAACTCGTGTCAAGGGCACTTGTACGACACACACGTGGACAGGTTTATTTTTAAATGCAAGGAGATGTGTTAACAGTGTGCTGCTGCCACACATATGTGAGAATTGCTTTATATATGAGTGGAAACATACATGGCTTAAGCAGGTCATTCTGAACTGGTGATGACGACTTACTATATAAAATACATTTCTTTTTCCATAGGTTGTGTTCAGTAGAAAGATCATCTTAGAAACAAGACAGGACAATTTGGAACCATTTACTTACCTGATTGCCAGGTTCTCTTTGTATGTCAGAACTGGTCACTTCTGCTGTCATGGGCTGAGTTGCACAGCATCACTGGAAAATTCACTGGTACTAAGTTGAAAGACTTTTCTAAGCCATACATAAAATTATTGTCATGCTAGTCTCTCCTAGCTAAGAATACAAGTGAGAATTTGTAAGTAGATACATATGAGTTTTTGACAGGTTTTTAATGTGAATCGGTGGCCAGACTGTGTTTTGGAGCCAGTAGCTTGGGACCTTCCAGGCCTCAAAGCAAATGTTATCTGTCCCTTTGTCAAGCTTCTCTTGTAGGAGTGTAAAATACTCCTTTTTCAAGCTGTGTGATGCTGTCAGCTTCACAATGTTAGAATTAAATCTGAAAGAAATAAGAGTTAAGAGCTGACTACAATTTATCATGTGATACAATCTCAGTGTATTTTATTTTAAATTTGAGTCTAAAATGGGTGAATAAAGCTGTAATCATCCTGTCAGTACATGTAACTACTTTCAAAATTAGATACTGATCAGTCTAACTGAGTAAAATTTGGTTGCAATTTCAGTAATACCATTAAACTTCTAATTATTAACAAGTGAGGCTGGTCCAGTGGCCTCAAAGTACATCTATAATTTGGGAGACTCAAATTTAGTCACTAGGTGTGCTACTAGCTTCCTGCTGGACACTGATCTCTTGGTGCTTTAGGTCCAAGGCCCTCAGGGAGACGATCAACTCTCTCAGGAACCTGGGCAGAGTTCCAGGATATCCAAACATATCCTAAAAGTGCAGTTGAGGGTCTTCATCCTCTGGTCTGGTTCTCTCAAAAAGAGGTCAAGCCTGTCTCAGCAAACTCATTTAGGTAGGGGGGAAATCCTTTACTTGGTTTTGTGTGGCATTGGGTGTGTAAGAGTGTGTGCTAGTGGAAAACCTGAACTGTTCTGCCCACGCGAGAGCCCTTGTCTGGACATTGGTGAGTGTGTGGGGCTTCATCCTCCTGCATTAGTCAGTGCCTTCATTTACATCATCCATAACTGGTTTCTGGAGTTGATTTTTTTCCCCTCCTTATCTTTTTCCTGGCAAACACTTCCATTCCGGATGCTCTAGTCCAGAGGCGGCATGTCAGCCTCTGGGGCAGATGTGATTAGCTCAGGGTATCATGTCAGGCTGCTGACCGATCATGGCAGACTTAAAAATCAAAATGAAGTTTGCTGGAGCTGCCCAGCTCTCAGCCAAAATTCCAGAAGGTTTGTTTTCCTCTGTGGCAGGTGGTAGCCATAGCAGGAGTGCTTCTGTCTTATGCTCTTGGTCTTTTTTGCCCAGGGCAACCTAAATCAGCAACTGTGGAAGAATCTTCCACATTGGGAAAGCTCCTGCTCTCCCTACAGGATATAATGCCACAGTAGTGGTAGCAGCAGGGCTTCAGGCCAGATTGTGCTGGGCAGGGATTTTGCTAGACCAGCCAGAAGACCTTTTACTCAGCAGGAACACAATGTTATCCCTGGGGAAGAGCTCCCCAACAGAAGTGTCCTTTCAAGTTGGCTCTGAACCAGAATTGTCAGTCCCAGGTGGCAGGAGTGGCAGGTGCGTGCTGTGAGTGACAGGGACAGTCAGAAATGCCATCAGGGCTCCTCTGGAGTTAGCACCCGTCTTATGCTGGTTAATATATTTCCCTTGGGCAGTCTAAGCTCTGTTATGCTCATCATTGCTGAGGCTTCCTCTAGTCCCTTGGTGCTCCCAGTGCAATATTTTGCATTTTTTGTCACAACATAATTAGTAAATCTGGTGATTAGCCACGTGTTACAGCTCTTTCTGAAGCCTCAGAACAGGATGATTTGGACAATGCAAGCAGAGATTGGAGAATGTTGATACAGCTGCAACAAGTTATTTGCACTATGCCTTCCTCCAGCCTATGCAAATGGCAGAAGGGATTTCTTGCTTCATATGACCTGATTTCAGGTGGGCATTCACCCGTGCATTCATTCATTTATGGAACATAAACACACTCTGCAGCAGAAAGGAGAATCTGTGAAGGTGCACAGAAGTACCTGTTCTGTCCCTGAGATGAAAAGACACCTAGAAGAGCAGAGCATTTGAGCAAGTTCCAGAAATGGCCTCTTTTATAAATCTGGTCCATTACCCTCTATTACTGAAGGTTCTCTCTAAGATCTTAATTAATCCAACCAGAGATGTGTGTCTGTGATGTGAGTTAGGATTAGAAATTAGCTCTAAAAACAAATCAGCTTATGCAAAATTGATGAGCACTGGCCTATAAAACAATTCACTGAATTGTAACGTGGCCATCCCATTTGTAATGTGGCATTCCTTGCAATAACTGGTTGACAATTATTGGTCTCCCTGTCAGAGACAGTAGGAAACACTTGGCTTTCTGGGCTGCAAGCACACGTGGCCAGGTCATATTGATCTTTTTGTCCACAGACACCAGGGCTAGTCTTTATCCTTCTCCTATCCTGTTCCTGTGCTTGGGAATACCCCAACCCCGGTGCAGGATCTTGCACTTGGCCTTGTTGAATTAATGAGGTTTGCACAGCCCTAGCTCTCAAACCTGTCAATTGAATCAAACCTCTGGATTGAATCCCTTTTCTCCAGCCTGTTGACCACATCACACTGCTTACTGTGATCTACAAACTTTCTGAAGGTGTCCTCAATCCCAGAGTCTATGTTTCCAACAAAAATTGTTAAACAGTGCCAGTTCCTGTCCCACCCCTGAGGAATGCTACTCATCACTGTTCTCCCCTTGGGCATTGAGCTGTTGACCACAACTCCCTGAGTGCAACCATGCAGCCAATTTCTTATCCACTGAATGGATCCATCAGATCCATGCCTCTCCAGTTTATTTTCCAGGATATTTTGCAGGACAGTGTCAAATGCTTTGCACATGTCCGGGTAGTTGACTTCTGTTGCCCTTCCCTTGTTCACCATTGCTGTAACCCCACCCTAGAAGGTCACTGATATTGTCAGGCATGGTTTGCCCTTAGTCAAGAAGCCATGGTAGTTGTCACCAGTCACCTCATTATTTTTCATGTGCCTTAGCATATGACATTTCCAGGAGGAACTGTTCCATGGTCTTGTTGGGCACTGAACTGTGGTTAGGACAGGGATAGAAAGTTTGTAAATGTTATGTTTAGGTTTTCAGTGCTACTCCTTCTAAGCACTTTAAAAATTGGATACCTGCCACTTCATACTTGTTGATTTAAGAAAACCCACAAGAGATTTATTTTGTATGGTGTTCCAAAAACTGAGCTGACTCTACCTCTCTGACTTTCTTCCTTGTTTGTTGGTAGCCACCTTCATCCAGCTAAAGCAATGACTACAAAACACTTCAGGTAGACACTTGATCTCTTATACATTCTTCATAGATGCATATTAATAGGAATAGCAGTGGTGGTGCTCTAACCAAGAGTAGGGTCATTTCCTAATAAACATGTAATGAAAGGAAGGATTACAGGTAGTGGTCTTTCAAAATTGGATACTGATATTAGTTCAGATAGATATAGATATTATAGATAATTATAGGTATTATTTTTTCTACAATGTGCCTGTGATCTGAGAGAAAATCAACTAGATGCCTTAATTTCTGTAATCATTCTAAATGAAAACATAATTCCCTTTAAGATATGTAATGCTTTTATTGTAACATACTTCAGCATTTTAAATGCAGCTGCCTTCACTAAGATGCTTCTAGGTTTGTCTGGAGATCAAAGTTTGTTTCCCTGTGAAGGCAGTGAGTAGTCTGGTAGGGGGAATTAAATAATATTTTGTTATCTGATTTTTTGGCTTCTTGCCAAAAATAGTGCCAGTAGGGCACTCACTTTTGTTTATATGATTTTCATTGACTTCAATGGGCATTGAATCAGGCCTTATAAGCACAATTTCCTCATTGTTAGCAGCTGTTCATTGCTTAGCATCACTTGAGCCACTATTCAGCTGGCCATCTGTGATCTGGGACTTCTCAGACTGCAAGAAAATCATTATCTGTTCCATTTTGGCAGGAGAATATTGTAACTTATCTTAAGGATGTATTTGTACAAGGAGTAATAATGTTTTTCCCCAATAGCTATTGCTTATTGCCTGCCCATCTGTGGTTCTAACACACAAATGTTAAATAATAAATACAGTAACAGACCCAGGGCTTTGTACATTCTAATTAATGTTTCTTTCACCAAGATGCTGAGATATTAAGTTAGCAGGAAAGTGTCCCTTTTATCAGTATACATACATACTTGTTTGTCAATATCTGACACTGGTCAGTCTAGAGAACCTAGTAAAAGCTTAAAACATTATCTAAAAAGGTCTGCCTGTCCTGGAGACCTTGGTGAGTTATGACATCTAATTTTGACTGAGTGTTTGGGATGAAGCTGCATTTAAGGGGTATAAAAGAAGAATTGAATTGATGTTACCTTAAGTGTTTGTATGGCTGAGAGCAGCCATTTAGAATTAGAGATATCATCCAAGAATAATTCTCCAGAAAGAAGTAACTGTGGAAGGTGAGGGCTGTACTGATTAATCAGGATTTCAGGATAAAATTTCAGGGCTGTACTGATAAATCAGGATTTTCATTTCAACTGAAATGTTATCCTGTATGAATGTTATTGAATGTTATCCTGTATGGCTAGGTTCTTTCCAAAATACACCTGCTCCTACATTCTTGCCAGAACCATTTGCAAATTCCTGATAACAAATATTCACCTAAAACCAAGCCCCATTTTCTAAGAAAGTTTAAATGAATGTAGTAAGGGTCAGAAAGAAGGAAAAGAAAGATTGTTTATGGAAGTATGTCTGTTTCAAGGAAAGGATTTATTAGCCCAAGATCAGAAATTATATGTATGTAGAGCTTGCTAGGAGGGAAATTATCTTTTTGTTTAAGAAATATTTTACCTATTTGTGATAATTCCTGGGCTAAAAGACACTCCTGATTGCTCATGTGATAAAGTAAATGACAGCAACTGCTAGTTAGGCTTCTGAAGAGTAGCCCTCTGTCCCTGATGTACTTCCAGACACGCTCTTGATAGATACCAGAAATGCAAATCTCTGGCATTGAGCAGGAAAAATCTGAGCTTACTCTGATTTCTGAACTGAGCTTCTTTCACTTTCAAATGTTCATCCAAAACAAGGGAAATCAATTTCACTGTTGCTGATTAAGTTTAACTGCTCATTTACATGAACAAGAATGACAGAAATGAAGTGGGGGAAGGCAACTTCATTTTCCTTGCTTTCCAAAACCAGGATTTCCCTGCGCCCAAATTTTCTATTTCTACTTCTGACATAGAGCATTATTGCCTGGTGGAAGGAAAAAAAAAAATATACAGTATTTCATCAGTTTCCCAGACTTTGGGAACTTACCAAGTTTCTTGCAGATTTCAGAAAGAGTTTTCTGGATGCCAAAATAAATGTCTGACTTCACTATGCCCTGGGAGGAGAACCTGCTGAGTTCTCCCACAGGGGATGGGAGGGTCTTGTACTGTATTAGGACCTATGTTGATTCTCTGAATCCATCAGCAAAATTCTGGAGAGAGATAATATGCAGGATTGTACCTTGCTCTGGGAGCCACAGAGAGAAATACAAAGATTCTATCCTGTAAACAGGACATGAGACACAAATTCTCTATTAAGCCAGTTTAACAGTTCAAGGACTATTCCCCCCCATTAGGTGACAGGGAAGGTAGTGAGGAAATATTCATGCATCCTCCAAAGGTTATTTTAAACCCAAAAGGGTTTAAAATAATGAAATAAGTTTTCCCTGTAGTCAGGCTTTGTTTGCCAAATCGGGAAGTCTACATAGTAAGTAAACCATATGAAAATGTAATAAGTCTTCTACATATTTAGCAGATGTTCATGGATTTATCCACTATAGGAAGTTATATATCAAACTGTACAATTTTGGTGCCTGTTTTGTGTACTCTGTGAATCCCAGACACGTTTAATAGCTCTCTCTCTGAAGTTTAACAGTGCACAAATAATATTTAATAAACAACCTTTAACTTTAAACAAACTTATTCAGATAGATGATGTCTGCTCAGATCTCATGTTTTGAGAATTCTTTAAGAATGCTGGACAGGACTGATCAAATCTTGCAATATGTCTTTAATTTACATACATTCAGTCTCTCTCCCAGCAGCATCACTTTCAATGTTTCAGTGAAGGATGCATTACCTTTGAACTATTGTATCACAGGTGGGCAATTCTGCAATCCTGATTTGCAGAGAATTTAAACTTGGCGCATAAATTCCTGTCCAAGAACTATTATTTTTCCCCCAAATGTATTCAAAGAATCAGCTTATTCTTCATGTTGTTAGGGTGGAAAAACAATGTCTTAGTGCTATTATTCCTCTGATTCTCAGGCCTATGAGCATGGTGTTTTGAAATGGAAACTTGTGACATAAACAAGAGGATATTAGGCTACTTTTCAACTAGAAAATTTTTAAAAAAATCCCCAAACAAAACAGAAATATATCCCTTTACCTCATTCAATGACTGAGTTATTTTTGGATTTGAAGCTTCAAGGCATGCAGCAACTCTCATTTCCTAAATTTCAGGATAAATTTTTTATGATGGCAAATGGTGATCTGAGAACAAAACAAGGAAGATATAAGAACCCAGATGAAAACTATATATGATATAGAAAAATCCAGAAGGCAGATTAGTGGGTATTTAAAAAAAATAAACTCCAAGCAATCAACCAAAAAAGTGAAAACAGCAAATAACTGTTGATAAGCAAATTGCTGCTGGGCCTTGTATTCTTCAAGTGTCCGACAATAACGAGTTTTCTCTGGGTTACTCCAATGTCCCTCAGAATGAGACTTAGCTGAGGAGGTCCACAGGATTAAGAAGCTACTTGTGGTAAAGCATGAGGAGTAAAAAAGCAGCAGTTCTCTCTCTTCTCTCTCAAACTCAATTTGGTTTGAGATCCGACCCCCTCAGGTTTTTTTTCTACTCTTCCATACTTTATAATGTTTCCTAGAATGAAACTCTCACCATTGACTTCGAGAGATGCTCAGCAACTGTTAACATTTGGTTTTGTATGGCAGTGCTCAGTGTAAGGAGCCTGCTCAAAATAACTGGGGGTGAAGGTGGGGCTGATCGATGACCAAAACTTGAGCTATTGGAGATACTAACTCCAGCCTCAGGGAGTGTTGGATTGTGATTTCTTGACTGCAGTCGTGTCTGCTGGTTTTGCTGTTGCTCCCTGCAGAATACAGATGTCTTCTTCAGCATCACTCTAATGTGCATGAAAGGACAATTAGGAGTATCTGTTGCTTATCACTTGTTTTTCTTAGTGTGCAGGGTTATTTCTGTGATCATATGAAAACAGGTTTGTTAGCATTTTGATTAGATTACCTACAGTAAGTTCAAAGAAACAAGCATATAGCTGATATACAGTAGCTCCCAAAAGCACAGGTTTATGATCATTTTCATAATGCAGCACACTGTGTATCTCACTGCTAATGAGGTCGTTAATGAAAGTCTAAGCTCGAGTGCCCAGCGGATATCAAGGCAGTCATACTTTATGTATTCTGCTTGTTAATGGTAAAGGTAAAATATCTATTACATGGTTAAAACTTCACTTTAGCTGCTCAGGAAAATGAGAGCTGTTAGCAGTTTCATTTTATATTATCCACTGCCTGCTTTGTGCAGAGCTGAACAGGTGCTTAGGTAAGGTGTGGAGATTTTTCTTGTCTCTAAACTGCCTGTTCCTTGAGGAGACAATTGATGGTAATAATTCTTGCTGTATCTCAGCTGGTGAAAAGTCCTGTGCCCAGACATGGCAGGAAAGTGTTAGTAAATGCTGTACTTTTGTCTCTTGGTTGAAAACCCCAGAGGAGCTTTATCACATTAGTTCTCCAGAGATGCATGAAGAAAGCAGTGATCTAAAACAGTTTTCTCTTGGATTTGAGAGCACTTTATTGTCAGGTGCAAACATCAACACCACTACAAGTGAAATTGGTTGATAGGCTTTCACATAGGGTAAATGGGTAGACACCCACAATTTGTTTTTCTGCTGGCCTTGTTCAAGGTGAGGTTACATTACCTGAGGGAGAGAACATTTTCAATTTAGAACTTCAGCAAATAGACTGGGTGCATTAATTACAACATTCCTACAATGAGGATTTCCTGGATTAGTTGTCAAATCATAAAAATGGCATAGTGGGAATTCTAAATATTTTGTATAAATGTGAAACATTCAGTCTTCAATCTATTTAATATTTTTAACTTCTTTTCCTCATTTTAATTTATTCATTTAAAAATTCTGAGTTAGAGCAAAACATTGACATGTGTAATAGTGTGGAAATTAAGCATATCAGCATTTCTGAAATTATTATAGTTAGAAAATGTTGATATAAAACCTTGCATTGTTTAAAGAAATTTCCTAGTCTTCTGACCAAACATTTTCACTAGATGTGACTTGACAAGGGAATAGTTCTGCATTTGCCCCCCACTCCTTGCTACCCCCCTTTCCCCTGAAGTTTTCGGTTTTGGCTAATTTTAGCTGTTTATGAGAAGAAAAAGGAAAAAAAGAGGCCAAATCTGGCTGTACTCTTCCTTTACTTTTATAAATTTTGACTTCACTGCTAAATTAGGATAAGTTTAATGCATTTCCCAATGGTATCCTCTATTCCTCAGATTTTTAGAGGTCAAGGAACAATATGTAGGCAGGGGAAAGCAAAACTAGTTAAAAGGAATAGTCATGTGGGTTTTCTGCTCATTGTGAAAGGGCTGAAATAATTCACCCCAGTGGAATATTGGCTGGGTTCAGGTGTCTTGCTGAGTTCCACAGCTGGAAGAGTTATTGCACCTGAACTAAGCTGCAGAAAGCAGTCAACTGATGTGGTAGCTCGAGGCTAGCCTGAGGTGAGGAAAATTTGTCTAAGTGTCTTTTGATGATGATTTGTGCTAATGGCTCTACCTCCTGTACGTGACAAGCACACTCAGCTGACATCACTGTGTCCTCATAATCACAGAGAAGGATCTTATTGGTGAAACACGTCGAGGGCCTAAGGTATTGTGTGTGAATAAAGGCCACCACGACAACACAGTGCAGGCTTTGGAATGAGCACAAAAGGGTGTGTTTTTTCAAGGGGGCTTTTTCATTCAATATGTCAGCTAGTTCTAAGTACAAACCAGGCCTCGCTGCAGCAGCACTGAGCAGTGCAGATCAAGAAAAGGGAGCTAAAGAAATATTATTTTGTGGCACCAAGGATTCAAGGAGCATTTTCAGGCAGCAATCACCTTTCTTCAGTGTGTTCATAACCTGTCTTGCTGAGTACAGGTCCTAGCTTGAGCCCTAGCAGCTGTAAAAGGCAAATGGTTGTGCATGAGGCATCTTGATCAGCTCCCAGCTGGCTGCTGCTGTTCTCCCCATCCCCCTCCAAATTACCAGGGTTACCGCCTGGCTCAGATTTGCTCAGGGTTACGTCTGCAAGCGTCACCTCTGCAACTGTAATACAGATAAGAATTTACCAACAATCTTGAGAGACATTCCCTGGCCTGAAGTGCTCAGAGGCATGTGACAGCAGGATTCAGGGTTGTGCTACCAGTGAGACAAACAAACACAGTCACGTCTAAGCGGTTGTGTTGCTTCGTCAGACCTGGCAAACCGATGCTATCGCCTGTCCTTCTGGGCTCTACAGAGAGCTCTGTCTGGGAATGATTTTATGCAAAGCTTTTCTAAATGTTTCTCTTCTCTTTTCTGAGGTTGTCCTTTGCACATGTAAGGGAAGAAGGAAGTTGGTGTCCCAAAGGCATCTTGGAAGCTGCTAGGTCACACTGAAAAAACAAAACTGGGCTTAACTTCAGATCTCTATATTTTCCCTTGCAAATGTGTTTGTTTTATAACTGGTACATCCTTACATGAAGATCTGTCTGATGGCTGTTATTTAAGTTTAATTCTGGCTCTCACTGCCACCAGGCTGTGCAGAGGGGCTTAAGCCTGAGAGCAGCGCTGCTTTTGCTGTAATTGTTTTTTTTTTTTTCCCAAGGAGTTTCTGCTAGTTTACATACCATTTTCTCCCAGTCTGATTCTACTGGGTGAAGGGCAGGGACTGAAAAAGATTAAAATAAGTCCCCTGTATCATACCAAAAAGGAGATTATGAAAGACATGGACTGTCAGCTCTGGCACACTCCTCCTCTGCTGAATGGATGGTGGATGATCAGGTGACCTGTGTGCAGCAGGAGAATGGAGACTAAGGGCATAAAATCACATATCCATACTGATGATAATGCATGCTCAAACACTTTTTCATCTGAATGCAGGTAGAAAAGAATCTAGCTAAGAAAAATCTGAAAAAGGGAGTAGGTTTGCAATGTGGTGTTGCCAGCTACCTGCTGCTGGGGCTCTGGCACCTCTGGGGCACAGGAAACCCATAGGAGTCCTTTTACACCAGGCTGTGAAGCCTTTTGTAAAAGGATTGTGCAGGATCCATTTTGTGCAGGATTGTTTTTGTTCTCCTGGCTGGTGATTCTATTCCTAAAGTAATTCAAATAAATGAATACAATATGTTTGGTGAGTATATTACTGTAACTAAGATTCCCAGTTGGGTTTCTCATTTAAGCAGCAGGATGCTTGAGAGAATTAAATTAAGTCTTGGGTATTCCTCTGTCCTAACCTTGCTCTGCAGAGTGATTCATGGCACAAGCAGGGCCTGTTCACTCAGACCAGCATTTCTAGACTCAGGTGCCTAAAGACAGGTACTTGGACATGTCTTTAGGCACCCACATGAACACTGTTTACTTTGCAGAGGTGCAGCTCCCTGAGAAGGGAGGGTGTTTAAAGGAATTTGGCCTCTCTGGAAAAGGAACCAAGCTTTAGGCACTGAAGCAGAGAAGAAAAACTTTGTGCTTGGGGTGGGCACAGTTCACTCCTGAAAGTAGTAACAAATATTACAGGAATATTGCTCTATCACAGGAGAAGGCTGTGAGGCTGAGCTGCTGAAGTTGGCATTGCAGCAGCATTTTGAAAACAACAAAGCTTTTTGTCCATATGTGCTTGATGTCAGGGCTCACAAGAAAGAGTATACCTTTGTGATGGGGAAATAATAGATAAAGGAATGAAAACAGAAAAAAACAGAATTTTGACTTTTCTGACTTAGTTGTGTGTTTGAATCTCAGACGTAATAAGGGTATAAATCTCCATAAATTTATAAAACTTTTTTCCTTTTTCTTTTCTTTTTCTTATGCAATATGGGAAGTAATGAATAGGCAAGTGCAATTTATAAGGGAGGAGAATTCACCAACACGGTTTGCTGAACTGAGCAATTGAATGGTATTCCTGTGGAGTGGTTTTACAGTGTCACTTGAACCCCCCCTGGTTATGCAGTCTCTAGGTAACTGGAGGCAGGTCTGTTTTCCATAATATACTGACTAGCCTGGAACTAAAAACACAGACTTAAAATTCCCCAAACCTTGCTGTATCCATTTCTGGCAAAGGTAATGGAGTCTGTTTAAAACCTTGTGCTTTTTATCCATGTCAAGTGACTTTTAAAGAACTTGGTACATAAAGAAAATGGAGATTTGCTTGGCAAGTTGTTCCAAATCATAGTTATGTCTTGATACAAGGCATTTATAAAAGAAAATATATGCCTTTCTAGAAGTATAGAATAAAGAACAAGATGCGATTTTGTTTGGCTTTGGGACGAGCTTTGGGGGAAGCAGGCAACAAGGTATTAATGAAATAAAGCCTTACATGGAGGGAAAACAAGCCTTGTTATGAGAGGACAGAAAGGTGGTGGGAGGCCAATGAAAGTGTGTACAGCTAGGGAAATGTGATGTGGGAGTCACAGGAGAGAACAAAGGAGTTGGTGGAGGGTGCAAGAAATGTTGATCAAGAAGCAGTTTGGTGAAGCTGCAGAGAAGGGCTGGAGGGGACTCAGATGGCAGCGAGACACAGAGGAAGCCCAACTAGAAACAAACTGAAAACTTTTCCTCAAAGTAGAGCCAGATGCTTCTGGCAGTCTAGCTGGTTGGTGAGTGTTGGAGTTCATGACACAGTTTGCAGTGTCTCTATTCCTCCTTGGATACAGCTCGGAGGAGGAAAATGCTGCCAGTGTGAATGACTGTTTATCCTAGACTGGTTGCAGGAGACACAAAAAGGGGGGAGTTTTTACTACCTTTTGCCACAACAGCCAGGATGGGGGGGAGAGAGAGAGAGAGAGAGACTCCGTGGAGAAAAGTGAATTTTGGACTCTGTTAGGGATACAAAAGCCACAGATTGTGTATGTGCAGTAGTTAAAACTGAAAGGGAAATGGAAGCATGTTTTTACTTCTAATTCAGTCATTTCTCACAGTAGGCAGGTTGACTAAATGTTGGATAGCTGCATTTCAACAAGGAGGGAGCTGACACTGTATCTGTTGTACCATCTGTTTACCAGTTACCAGTGTACTGGGGAGAAGCTTCAGCAAGGAGTGGGAAATCTTCCAGAGTTCACAGTTGTGTTTAACTGCTTGAATGCCAGCGATATGAAGTCAATGTATTGGCAAGCCTCCTGTGTTCTGAGCTAAAACTACTGTATGTAGCCTCTCCTTTTCAGCCAGTGAAACTCTGCCAGTTGGGTGCCTCTCCTTGCACATTGCCATTGGTGCCAGAAGAAAACTGGCCCCTCCTAGCCAGGCTGCAGCCAGGGAGACACTTTCCATACCTGTCTTTTAATTGTTCTTTGCACAGGGAGGAGGAAAAAACCCACCTCAATTCTGCTAACAGTGGTACCAGAATAAAATCTGGAGAGGAATGTTATTTTGCTATAGCTGGTGGTCTTCAGGGTGCCTTGCTGTTGCAGTGCTGCTGGGATGCCAGTTTATTAATGAACTGTTTGTGTGAAATTACCAAACAAACCATAACTAAAAGCTCAAAAGAAACTAGCAGCAGCAATTCAGCCCATCATTCTATTGCCTCTGGTTTGCAGTTACACTTTTGGACTGAGAAAAGTAAAAAAAAAGCTCAGGAAATCATATTTGGGCAATTCTGCTTTGGTTTCCTCTCTCGGCTTTTTCTTCTCCAAACTGACAAAACCTGGTGACTACAAACTGGCCTGATTGAAAGCTGCAGGTCCTCTCTAGCCCTTCAGAGCAGAGGTTTCAGTTTCAAAGTTCAGTGCAGAACTAGATACAGAGCATGAATTTCCTAAATAAAAATTGTGATGCTGTAGGAGGAATAGCAGAATTAGCTTCAAGCTGATAATGATTTCAAGCCCAGGAAAATGGTACTCACTGCCTTTGCTTTCTGAATGCTTAATTTCCTTATTAAGTCAGTACAGCTCAATTACTCTTCGCCTCTGGCTGTCAAAACTTGGGCAAACTCACAGTTAAACTTGCATGAAACAGTTGTGATCTCGCACAGATAAATTTCCATTGTGGTCAGTTTTGTGTTTTGTTTCTCATCTTTGTCAGGCTTGAGGCTATCTGTCTTTCCCTTCCCTCCAGCCTAAATTTCCTTGATGTTCATTTATCTGGACATAGAACCCTTCAGATCAACTCTGTTGGTTCATAAAGTCCAGATAATTTCAGACACCTGAAATTCTTCCTCTTAGCCATAATGAGACCCACAGTGAAATGGACTCATCTTTTCTGCAGAATCTCTGTGACAGAAATGAGCTTGTTCACCTTGAGAGCTGCATAGTGGTGGTTAGTGAGCCACTGAGCCCCAGTTAATGTCCCCACATATACCCCTGAGAGGCAGGGTGTATGGTTTTTTTGCTTGACATTAGAAAAACAGAATCAAGCATCTTCTAGCAAACTCAGGACCAGGGAGAGTGAAATGATGTCTGTCTATTAAATAAATTGAACTTCAAGTGATGGCTACATTATAGAACTTATTTTAATACTTGAAACTATGTGCTGGGACCAGACCTTTTAAGAAAAAAGGTATATGTGCATAGCTCTGCTTTTAGCAGGCTTTTAGGACCTGTCATCTTTGTTTCTTTTCCTGGAGCAACTTTAACTTATCTGCCATCCAAAAGAGACCCTTTTATACAATCACTAGAGCCCTTTGATCTCAGATGCTTACTGTTGTCTTCTGCACTGTCTTAACAACACCCAAAAGCTAGTTTGTTTCCTTCTTGCTTGTCTCTCTTGAAAGTGATCCTAAGCTAGTATCTATCAAGTGAACATCACCAAACAAGGTTTTTACGTTTGTTTATCATCACAAACCCCACTCATCTTTCTGATGAGCACTAAGCAAAGTACTGCTTTAACACTGCATTAACACGGGAAAGCTCCTGTTCCTGCTGGATGACTCTCCTAGGAAAGCCTAGTAGTTACTCCTGCTCCCAAGGCCCATGATTTTGATGGCCATACTGTGTGTTTCACTATGGCATTTATGTAGCCAGCCCTTCCACATCAGTCACCAAAATGGCCTGCTTTTCTATTTTTTTTTTTTCCAAATACCTGAGTATTTGGACTCTGAGGTGGAGGCCTTTGCTCCTGCCACCCCAGAAAGACTGCAACATTTCTTGCAGGTCTTGGCTTTCATTCCTGGCCTACCTTGCAATAACCCAGGATTTTGTGTGTGTGATGTGCGTGATTGCTCCAGCACCTGGAATTGCCACATCAAACCCGTCACCGCCCAGCTACTGAGGCATGTGAGTTGAGAACTCAGCCAAGAGAACAGGTTAGAGTTGGCAAAAAAACCTCATGTTTCGTTATGGTCAGATACATATGGTTTGCTGCCTGGTATATATTATGGAGAAGGATGGTTTATGGTTCTCTTCTTTGACATGCTTTTTACGTAAACTTACATTTGATTATACAAAAGAACTGGAGCCAATTCCCCAGCAGCTGTCCACCTGTCCCGCGTCTTCAACTGACTGGAGAGGGAGTGGAGTCTCTGTGCCCATGGGCTGCTGTCATTGTAAATGGGTTAAGGTGTAGGTACTTGTGCCATTTGGTGTTTTGCACCTCGATGAAGGTGCAAAAACTATCTTTATGGCCTGCTATGTGTAGCTGGTTGCTTCTGCTCTGATCTTCCTTACACATGGGCACCTAATTGAACGAAATGGTGAAAAAGACTTGCCCGCACAGTCGCAGGGCTCTCCCCAGGCGCTTGCTTGGGCCATTCCCCACTCTCCGGAGGCTGCCCAGTGTAAGAGCGGTGCTCTCCTGCCGGGAGCCGTGTACACGGCGGGGCTGTGCCCTGCTGGGGCCCTCCCGCACCCCGTGAGCTGCCCCGGCACGGCGCGGTCGGGCAAGGCCTCGGCCAGGGCTCCGGGGCCAGGCGAGGACGCCCACAGGCCCCGGCCGGCAGAGGCAGCGCGGAGGCAGCGGCTGCGGGTCTGACGCAAGCCCTGTCCTGCTCTCCTCCCCTCCCCCTGGCCGCACCGCTTCCCCTCGTTACGGCAGGGTGGTTTGATTCATGAGCTTTCTGCAGGGCCCTTTGATTCATGAGCTTTCTCTCGGCTCGCCGCTGCGCCGGGTGACTCAGAGCACGGGCGCTGTGCGGGCTTCGTTAGCGGGGATTAACGTCAGCGCGCACCTTTTGTTTGTGCGAGGCTCCTCTCCTGCCGCCGCCTCCCCGCCCCGAGCTGCCGGCCTCTAGCTGCTTGCAGAGCGAGCATCGATTGGCAGAGCCACGTACGCGTCCTTGCCCTGCCTCAGGTTGCCACCGAAGTGGGCAGGTTCCCAGAGATGCGGCTCAAGTGCCACCAGCATCCTCCGACTGAATCTGGAGTGCAGGCTTAGGCGTAAGCCGAAACCTCCTTCATCGCCCAGCTGTGCAGCCGCAATGGCATTTGGCCTCTGAAGGGAACAGAAAATACTCACGTGTGGAAAAGGGGTTCTGGGGGGCTAATCCTGTGTTCAAAAGAGCCTGGGCTTCGGGCAGCAAAGGTATTACAATCAGCTAAGCAAAAAGCTTCAAATTCTAGCACCTTGTAATGTAAAAATGCCATTCAACAATTTCCAGTGTCACAAGAGAAGACCTGCAGTGACCCAGTGTTTACTTTGGGTTGGAGCCGCATCTTTAGCAAGATTTTTGCCACTGCCCGAATCCCTCCAGTTTGCTGAAGTTGCTTCCTGGAGTGGAGAAGACAATTTTTAATGAGGCAGGAGAGGGAGGGAAGTGCTTTGGTTTTCATTTTTCTGTGAGCAAAGTGGCAATACGAAGAAGGGAAGGGGTACAGCTCTTGGAGCCAGTGAAGGAACATGGGGGCTTATCTCTGACTCCTGCTTTTCCAATCACAGATGGCTTAATTTTTTAAATCTGGCCTAGCAAACTGTCACACCAAGGTGCTTTGGCTGTTTGTAGCCAAGGTGTTGCTTAATCCAGTCCTGATGAGCCCTTCCTCAGCAGAATAAGTATTGTGGCCCCTTGAGTCCTCTTGGTCTGTCTCAGTAATGGGAGGGGTGAGAGATGCAGTCACTTCCTCTTCTCCCCAGTGAAGCTGCTTCTGCTTGGGGAACCACAAGGTGCTAGAAAGGAGCAGTAGAAGGAAAATGGTCCTTGATTATTGCTTTAGCTCTCTCAGAACTGCTGATCTAACAATACTATCACTGCTAACATTTATAAAAAAAGAAGAGCAGAAATAGAAAAAAAAAAAAGTAAAAATAGAAAAAATAGATGCCAGTACCAAGTAAATCAAGAAATGGGGTACTCCAGGAAGAAGGTGAGATGTAGTCCATGCTGTGAAGCACAACCTGTTTTAACAACCAGCAGACTGAAGTTTTACTGCATAGCAGTCCAAAAGAAGCAAGGTGAGCATGCTGCAATAGCAATACAGACTGTGCTTCTGCAGCGGCTTTAGATGCAGGGTGTGAGCAAGTGACAGAGCAGCAGGGCTGTGCAGCCAAGGCTCAGATATGTAAAGTAACCAGATTTGCTTGAGAATTTTGGATAGAAATGGCAATAAATAAAAAAATCAGACTGAATATTTCTCATCAAAACCAGTTCAGCAAGCTGCTTGACCACTAAACACAGAGAGAAAATATTTAGTTACATTATCAGATGAAGAAATACAGACCCACAAGCTGCCTCAAGATGAAATGGCCACCTTTAGGTGGCCTCTGAAAGAACAAAGCAAATAAAGCTTATGTAGATAAAAAGCACAAAGAAATTTAGTCTTCTGAGAAGGCTTTGAAATCAGAGTGCTGCAAAATGGCAGCGTGTGCCTTATTCCAGTGGGCCTGCAAACTGGACAGCAGGCTTTTGTGCTTCACAGGGACATGTAGCAAATCACCAACATTAGGAGAAGGCTGTATTCATTCTCCAATAGATGGCAAACAAACAGAGCAGCTTTTTGAATCTTTTGTCCCCTAAATGCAGGGTGAGGTAGTTAAAGTACAAGGATTTCTGGTAAGTGTTTATGTAGTTGCCTGGTTCTGATGCTATATTTTAGTTGTAAGTGTTCCTTCTTTAGCAGTATCAAATTCTTTAATAACTAAGAATTTGCTCTTTCAGTCAGAAAATTGAAAGGGTAGGAAGGAGCAGGGAGGATAAATACATAGAAGCCTGCTATTCTATTTTTGTTTTCATTGAACTTTTGAAATCAATTTGCAAACAAATTTCCCAGCAATTTTTTGGTGGAAGTTTTAGCCTGTTCTTCTGAAAAGCAGTATAGAAGTAATCATAGGGATGAGACACAACCTGCCTCTAGATTTCTCAGGAGGAATATTTTGCCTGCTGCAGAAATTTCTTTTTCAAGATTTTTGGTAACCTGACTTTTCCAAAGACCTCCTGGAACCAAGAATTTCCATTAAATTTTCTGACCCATTCTTTAATAACAATGGGAAAAAAACCCAAATCGAAACAATTTTTTGGAAACCCTTATATTTCTGTAGAAACACATGCAAATATGATGTGAATATTCTGTAAAGCCTCAGTACAAATTGTATGTGAAAAAAAAATTAAATAGCAAAGCAAAGATAGAGGTACCTGAATGGAGTGAAAGAAATGAAATAAAAGCTGACTACATGTCTTTGATGCCTTTTTGTAGCATTATGGGACACTTCAGTGGGAAAAGGCTTCAGTATGTCCCTAGTCCAGCTTGCAGGTCAAAGCAGGATCAGCCCTGAAATGAGACCAGGTTGTTCCAGGCTCTGTCCAGTGACTGCACAACCCCTCTGGACAACTTGTTCACATGGTAAGGTATTAGCTGTACAACCCTCTCCTTCAAAGCCAGCTTTTTCTTCTGGGTGGGAAAATAATAAAAAAAAAGCATATTTATGTATTCTAATGAAAGGCATCAGTCCCCCCGGAAAAACTCTCAGGGAACAACACAACATAGCTAAAAAGCTCTTCTGAGCTAAGCACATAGCTGCAGCATTGGTATAACATGGCAGCAGACCTGTGGAACCCAGTACAGGATGCCAGATCTCTGAGCTATAAAAACATGAAGGTTATGTAGTCTCATAGAGAAATGTGTATCTGATTACTATAGCTGTAATCACTGGCTTTCAAATTTTATTTATTTTTTTTTTATTTTGGACCACTATGAATATTCAAGTAGAACTTCAGATTCATTTATCCTTTATTTGAAACAACCTTTCCATGACTTACTTTTGTGACCTCCTTCAAACTGGCCTATGGATCCAAGCACAGTTCAAAACTATTGCTGGGAGTCTTCACCAGTTTTTATGTATTTCTTCTCCTGATGTGTGATTCATCTGTAAATACAGGGAAATATTTGTACTGTCATCCCTCATTGTTAACGCTAAGTAGAGGGAATGATACCTTAATCCAATTTTTTGCAGTAAGACAAAGAATTTTCTGACTCTTGGCCTGTGTTAGTAACTTATATTTCTGCTGCTTCGTTCTTCAGAAAGACATTCAGAGCTGGCTTGCAGTCATCATATGGTCCTTCATATGTATTTGTAATATTTTGTACTGCAAAACTGTCTTAGCTGTGAACATTTAAGACTAAGATTGAATTTTCAGTTCTGTAAATACAGTTGGTCTTTGCAGGATAATTTGCTAGTTCCAAATATCTATTTTCTGTGGTAAATAAGGTGATCTGAAAATTCTGATGAAAATGTGCCCTGTTTTTTTATTATCTTGTTTTATCCTTTGGCTTTTGTTTTGACAAAATGCTGCATGAAATATTTCATAATATTAAAACCTAAAAGGAATGAGTAATGAATTCAAAATTCTGTGTTTATTAGAATGAAGCATTTAATTTTCACTAAATGCAGACAAGGTAACTGGGAAATGTTTCAATCTTCATTTTCCTGGTAGGAAAACTCCTGCAGCAAGATAATAAAATGCTGCCAAATTTATTGTAGATTTTACTGGGACACGTACAGAGGTGCCAGAAGCTTGGTAGAAGTAGCAGAGGATGAAACAAGTTAATACTTGTACGGTTTCATTGCTCTTTATTTGTAAGCTAAAATTCTTTTCTCTGGTTTTCCAATCATTTTTCACTCTCTGGTATATATGTTTTCTCTCTCTCAGATGCTTACTGTATTTTTCTGGAAAGGAAGCAAGAATAGGAAGCAAATGCCTGAAAATTCTGATTAATAGTGAATGTCAGGCAAAGAAAATATGGATTATGTGGAATTAGGAGCATCTTTGTTTAGTAATTTTAAAAATGAGATGGCAGAGCCAGTCCATCTGATTGGGAATATGAGAATATGCCTAATGGTAGGAAACAAGTACTGTATCAGTACTTGTATTGCCTTTTTCCACTCATTGCTCAGTAGAAGAAATTTGATGACAGTACAGTTAATAACAGCATTTAGTCTTTGTTCTGGGTTTTGTACCATGGGTGTTTGAACGTTGATAACAACATAATTTTTATATCCTTAAGGATCTGATACTTCTGACTGAAACTCAAGTAAAAGCTTGGAGTCAAATTCATACCTAATTGTGAAGCAATGTGCAGTGACATTTGTCTCTAGGATAAGAATTCAAAAATTAAAAGTTATTAAAGTCTGGTAATTTATATAACTTGAGAATATAAGAGAAGCAGATAATATCAGAATATAGTATTTAATTGTAGGAGTGGAGTTCTGTAACATGGATCAAGACTTAGCTCTTTGTCCAAATGTGTTATGACAGTGTGTTTGTAAACTGACTCATGCACAGCAGTGTGAAGAGGTAAGGGTAACTTTTGCAACAGCTTGTGTGTTCATCTATTGACCAGCCTCTATGAAAAGGTTATGCTCTCCAGAGCTGTCTTTTTTAAGTATCACATTTTTTGACAAGCATGATAGCCTTTGGACACACATATGGTGTGATCTTCAATGTCCTAAAGAGATCTGGACCTCCATAGATGATTATTCCCAGTACTGAGCAGCACATTTAATGTCTCTGGAGCAGAGAGCTTATGAATGCTTGCTAAATGTTTTGTAGCAGCAGTCTGGTTACATGCTGCTTAGAGGGAATCGTTGGCTTTTTCCAAAGGAAAGCTAGTTTCTCAAATTGTTTATGAAGAGGGGCCTCTGCAAAATAACCAAGTACAAAATTTGTCTCAGTCTGACATAGTCACTGCTTGATTAAATTCTTCTTTGTTGTTTCAGAAGAATTAGAAGAAAGTTTTCACAAATATCTTGTTTAAATCATAGGTATATAGCAAGTTAGAAGTTATTTGGGGAACTTGTTGGTAAACCTGGACAGGAGATTGCTGTGAAATCCAAATATTTCATTTGAGAAATGGGAAAATATGAATGTACATGACAGCATGTTAGAGGAGAGGAGAAGGCAGACAGGAAATGAAAAAAACAGCTGATGGAGTGACTTGAAAAACATCCAAACCATCTTGATTTTGAGTCTGGAACAGACGTAGGTGCAGTTGTAGTGATCGGCAGAAGGAACGGCAAGTGGGGCTTTTACTTTGAGGGACTGAGAACATCAGTGAGCTGTTCCATGATGTATAAAAATCACATTTTTTCTTTTTGTCTTTATTTCTGCTTCTCTATTATTCTTTTTACCTCAGGAACAGTAGATTTTGGTTTTTTCTATTTTTAGTAGAGGCCTAGTTGGAGGGTGTGGGCAGGAGAAATTTACTTGGAAGGCTGATTTAAAGGGGCTGCATGGTTGAAGAAAGTTAAATTCAAGCTTGTCAGAGGTATAAACAGTTAGATTAAAGCCCTTTTCTGACTTTCTAAAGTACAGCTTTTATGTAATCTCATCATAAAGACTTGAACAGAAAATGAGTGAAGTAGTGTTCAGTAGTATTCTTTATTCCATCTTGTTTCTTCGAAGCTCTGTTACACTGGCTTAATAAAAGTTGTGAGGCTTTTTTTTTTTTTTTTTTGCTTATATTAAAGGTGTTAAACTTTAGAGTAAGAACTGAACATTCCACCTCATTTTGCAAGTATGTTGAAAAGAATGACATTTGGAGATGTGGTATTATCTCGTCAGAGATTTATGTGCCACTGACTACATTTTACTCAGATTTTATTTTGTAATTGTTGTCATTAGAACAGAGGTTTAAGCAGCAGGTCTTTTTCCCACATGAAGAACCTTTTAGTCCTGGTTAGGTAAATATTTATTTCTTCCATAGCTTGTTTAGTTATATTTGCAGAACCAACTCTAAATATATATTTCTGGCTTAAAACTGCATTTGCAACACAATCTTCTGTATGTAGGAGATATAACTGAATATCCCAAAGTTTATTATTAAATCAACACAAAATTAATTTAATTGTACCCTATATTGATTTTATAGCATGCTTTGGCATGAAGAAATGCAAATTCAGGATTTTAAAATGCATTTTCTTTTATGTAACTTTGTAAGTTAGGAAGAAAAGTTTGCTGATGCTTTTGAAGTATTACTAATTCTGAAAATATATTTTTCAGGTGTTCCTCTTTGAATTGTATTCATAGAGAATATGTGATTTTTTCCTATTTGGATTTGTCTTCAAAAATTATTTGTGAACTAAACTTGATGTTTGCAGATATATTCCTTGTTGAAAATAGCTCCTAGATAGACTTTCTAGTCATTTGACATATTCAACATTAAAGATATGGGTGTGGGTTGCTGTTCTCCACTTTTGCAGAGCTTAATAGTTACATGTGCATAAACAAAATTGTTGTTGCTTTCCTGCCCATCTTCGGCAGAATTATGGAAAGTAATTGTGTCCCTTTTCTATGTTACATAGTTGTGCAATTGCTTAGTGCTGTTCTCAATGCACCTTACAGGATAAAAATGCTTTTGTATGTCTTCCAGGTATAGAATCACAGGTTGGAAGCAACTTGCTTTCTGAAAGTAAAACAGATTAATTTTGAACATGAACATATGCAAGAAGAAGATGTAATTTTACACAATATTTTTACACTGTCACTTTCTGGACTATTGAACAATAAAAACTACAAAGGGTGCTTGCCTAAATGAGATCAAGTGGATTGGACTGACTGATGTTAGCAAAGATCATTTATCTCTCACATTGCAGATGAATGCATATAGTTTCAGAAAAGCAGGTTTTGGTTTTCTTTTAGTTAGATTTTTGTACTTCAACAGATTGGTACAGTAAAAGAAAATGTACTTCAATATCTAGTTTAAAATTTGATATTTCATCTGCAAATACTTTCTGAACAGAAACCTGATGTCTTAATTAGATTTTTAACTATCTAGACTCATAGATCTAGGAAGTAAAAATTTTCTCTCATTCAGCTTCTGATCATCATCAGTCCAAGTTAATTATTCCAACTGGATCTGTTTCCAGATGATTTTGGTATCTTCTTCCTCCACTAAAATTGACAGCTTAGGTATTGTCAATTTTAACTATATCTAGACCATAGGAAGGGGCTTATTCTTTTTGAGAGACATTTTATCATTATTTCTAGAATTCAGGAAAGCATTAGATTACTTTGCTTACAGTTAATAATCAATGCAATTTTTTTTTCATCCAGCCTGTGTTTGCTGCTTCTCTTCTTTACTGCTCATTTACATACTCTGAAATCTTTTGCAGAGCTTTGTAGGCAATGGGATAATTGGGCTCAGCCTTTGAAATTTTATCTCTCTGGATGTAAGAAAAACTTAGCAGAAGACATCAAACTGTAGAAATGAGTTTATATGATGAATATATGTATTAATTATCATCCTATGATATATATAATTACAAATATTTTATAGTTGTATTTATTTAGATATATATAGTGAAGTTGCTTGCTGGCAGAGCAGTCCTATAAAGGCAAGGCAAGCAAGGCATACTGAGCACAGCTCTACTTCTGCTGCATTGTATTTCAGAAGCTCCTTGGAGAGGCACAAAGGAATGAAAAGGATCTCTGTTGCTTTCAAGAGTTATAATTCTTCCTTTCTAGAGACAGGTGAATTGTTTGAATGTTTTCTGATAAAGAGACAGATGATAGTTAGAGGACCATTAGACTGGACAAGTTAAAGGAAACATTCTCCCTCACCAAATATTTTTCCAAGTGTCAAAAAAAAGCCCCAAAACCAAGAAAACCTGAAAAATCTGCAGTATTTATTTGCTTATTCATATGCAATTTTGATTATTGAAATTGTAATATCAAAGGACCCCTGAAGGACAGCTGGTCCAACCTCTACTCAGTAAGGCACGACTAGGAAAATACGTTGTGTTGCTCAAAGTTCTGTGCAGCATTATTTCCACATAGATAATACTGCTTGTTTTTACTCACAAAATAATGTGCTGTAAATTGGTAACTTTAAAATAATTGCAGATCTTTCTGGTATTGGAGCTCTGATGCATCTGGAGGTGCTTTACTGCCTTTGACAGATTTGGAAATTAGTGCAATAATAATGCTGAAGACAGAAATTATTGAAGGTGTTGATAAGGAAGCAAGAAGAAAGGCTATAGCTTTAGAATACAGGAGTAATATTTCAACAAATAAATACAAAGAAATATGTACAGTTCAACTCTTACTATAATGTGGTTAATGCAACATATTATTTAACTACAGGATAAAGGTCCAAAAGAAAAGGAAGGTAAGAAAAAGAAGTAACTGCACAATACAATAGTTTTTTAAATGAAATTACTTAATTTAAAATAGATATCTATTACAGAAAAAAATCTGAAAGATTGACATGTAGAAGTAATATAATTTTTTAAAGCCTAAAAATATATTGCTCTTTGTTATGAAAGAGAATATTTGATTCTCCTGCAAATGTCTCTTTTCTTTTTCTACCAGACCTGCGGTAAATGTGATGGGGGAAAAATGTTGTCCTCCCACAAGTCTATCAATTAATATCCCGATTACGTTCATAGCGTTGACTGCTTTGGAAAAGATCCAAGGTGATCACCACAATGAGACATGCTTGGACCTAGTTCTTTATTGTCATGGGTTTACCAAGGTAGAATATTTGGGCTAAGGTTGTGAGTGTTCCTCTGAACCTCTGGGCTGGAGTTACTACCTGGTACAGGCTCTGGCCAGCTGCTTTGGAACCCTCTCTATGGGAAGCACTAGCCCCAGGCAATTAGTCTAAGTCACTTACTTGCTTGCAGTGGTCTTGTAATGACCTGTTTATGTCTTCTGAAGCCTTCCTTGGCTTCCCTTTTTGTGGGTTCCCTTTCCTAGAAAGGGGTGAGCAGATGTGATGGGAAAAATGGCCAGACTCCTCCCTGGATCTACGGTGTTCCTGCTGTTTGGACTTTGTTCTAGTAGGGAAGAAAGGGAGACCATTCATCTCAGTGGACTGTGCAGAAGAAAAGAAAGAAAGCTGAGGTCATGGATATATATTGCTAGAAAAGGAGATGGCTTGGACTTGAAAGTCAGGTGCAGCACCTCAGCTTCAAACTTCACCAGTGATTTTGGTAAATCACATAATCTTGAAACTTTTATCTGTGAAATGTGACAGACATAGCTGCCTCACTGAAGCACAGTGGGGGTAAAGATCATTCATGTGAAGGATTCAGGTGTTGATATGGCATTGATGGCGTTGACAAAATCAATGTAGTGAGAGTCCCATTGCTTTCTGGAGTACAAGCTCTATAGTCTAAATCTTTGGGAGGGAGAAGGAAAACTGCTTGAAAGAAGTAGTGCCTTACTGTAAATGAAAGATAACTTACTGGATCATGAGAAAAGGTCAAAGAGAGCTAATTTAAATTATGATCTTTTTAGGATTCTCTTTGGCTGGTTTTCTTTAGTGTGTTAGAAGCATACCTTCCCTTCTCCTTACAGATCTGAAATAGAGGCATAACAGTATATGAAAGAAGGTAAAGACATGTCTTCCCACAGCAAAGCTTCTACAGTTACAGCATCAGATATTTTGTGGCCTGTGATTTCTGGAATTTGTTGCAAAAGCATTGATGCTTTTTTCATTGTAGATCCCAGGAATCTTTTGTCCATCCCTTGAGAAAGTTTTGGTCCGTGCAAAGCTCAGCATAAGCTCAAGTTCTCTAAGTCTTTATGAAAGCAAGTCAGTTTCATTTTAGGGAATGCTGGCGCTGTGCACTACTCTGTACTGCCATACATGAAAGTTGGCTGTTTGCCTGGAAATATGATACTTGTGTGAGGATACACGGTGGCCGGTGCAAGGGAGAAAAACAAGGTCGACAGCCTCTGCCACTCCTCCAGAAGGTCAGCTTTATTCACAGGACCAGCAGCAGGTTGCTTCAGCTTACTTATGCTAACCACCTTTTCAGTCCTTTTCTTACTGAACAGGACTATTTAAAACTTCAATAGAAATCTGCATTCAAAGAAGACAGCTAACTTTTTATTGCATAACTTAAAGATATCACTGATCGTTCTCCCTCCCCCACACAGACAGAGCTGTCAAATTGAAAACGTTTTCAGCGTGGAGCACAAGCCTACTCCTTTCAAACCTCATCAAAATTAACTTTAGAACACTTTTAGAGGAAGAGAAGTGCTGCAGAGAAACAGCTGCAGCATGTTTGATCCTCCTTTCTTTTGGGGGGCCCATGGAACTGTCAAAGCTTAGATCTCTGAAAGGTGGTGATTATTAAAGAGCAAAATTGAGCACAACTAATTGTGAAATGACTCTTGATTGGGCTCTGTTCAGGAGTCAGTTGATGGAGGTAAGCCGATTTACAGAGGAGGTTGCTTTACTGCTGGCATGGATTCATATGATGTGTGATCTCTGAGAAGAGACAGGTTAGAGCAAAATTTTCATCCATGTTAACAGAAGTGCTCTGAAGAAATGTTTAGCTGCATTGGTCAGTAGGTTACATATTCAGCTCCCTTGCACAAGTCCTACCAACTCAGTTCAGAGGAACTGCAGAGAGGTTGCTGAATGATGGAGACTTGTGTTGATTGACGTCAAACTACAAAAGGGAGAATATTCTGGATGCCTTGCATTTCAGCTTAGGCACCATCCTGAGGCTTCACTCCTCCAGTTTAGTCTCTTACTCTCAATTGCCTTTAAGGGTATAATTTCCTCTCACATATACCGCATACAGAGTGTAATAAGGACTACCCTTCCCAAATCAGTCAATGGTGTTTATTCAACAATAATGCTTCTCTTTTTGGAGTGATTCTTACCCTTTCCTCTTCCAAAGATCTCTCCAGCCAAAAGATGTCCCCCCCATATTACTTGTTCATGTCTCCTCACCTTACTTGAAACAGTATAGTGTATAGTATTTGCTGTTTCTCATGCTGTCTTGTGGTGGTTTTCTGTAGGTTGTCTGATCAAGAAGGACTGTTAATGGTGCAACCAAAAATTCTCCCAAAGGATGCATTCTAGGCATGAAAGACTTTACTTTTCAAACTAACCCTTGTTAATCTAAACTAAATACTATTTGAGAGAAGACTGACTTTTTTAAAATGAGTTTGCAGCCGTTTGATTTGGGCTTAGAATGGGTTTAGATGGGGAGAGATAGAAACAGGTGGTTATTTTATAAATAGATCCCTGTTCTATGAATTAAGATGTGGCACCTCTAAGTTTTAATCTTAACTTTTGGTAGATCAAGTGCTTCTATGATTTTCTTCTTTAATAGAAAGATTAATATCTAAGAACTGGATTGATAACTAAGAACTTTAGGCATACTGACATAGTTGGTATCTGTAAGAAAACATCAACAGCTGCATGTATAACACAGCTGTTCTTTAGCTTTCCAAGCCCAAACAATTTTGGTTAGTGGAAGCTTGCCCAAGACACATTACTAAACATATATTGGGAGATAAGGAACAGTTCACATTTTTCCTTCACAATTTTATCTTTCTTCTGTTATTCTAAATCCATCCAGGTAATTGAGCAACCAGTAGGATTGGGAATCGTGCAGGAAAGGTTTGGTATCTTACAGGGTAGTCATTGATTTCTTTACAGGTTACTTGTTCAAGTGTCTACAGCTCAGCAGTGACCTGGAACAAATTCTTCATCATAAGGGGAAAAGAATGCTGCCCAAATGCCTTCCTAATGAGAGCAAAACAGAGGGAACCTGAGACAAATTCAGAACCTGAGTTACAAAGCAGGAGAACCAGTGGGGAAAGTGAAGCAGCAGGACCTTGGCAAGAGGCAGCAGAAACCCTCCCTGAGTGCATTTGCCGTACAAAGCTGTTGAAATGTTGCTCCCTTTCTAGGGATAATGCAGCAGCCTTTTTAATGATGGTTGTTGCAGATAATGTGGCAGCCGTGATGAAATATAACCCAGGCAGTGAAGCAGAGAGAGCTTCAGACTTGCTGGAGTCTAAGAGGGACAAGCACCAGAGAGGATAAGTGGCATGTTAAAAAGAGCTGAAGGACATCCAGTAATGAGAAAGGTAGGAAATTATACAGAAAAATGGAAGTAAATAATAGGCTCCAAAAACATTTTGAGAATTTTTTCCGAATAAAACTTTCCAGATTCACAAGAAGTTTTGTGAACCAGAGCATTCCATGTGCCAGTTAATTCAGGAATAGTGTAGTATGTTATGACACGAGTCCCTAAAGAATTTTTAAATAATTGGGATTATATCAATCAATGGACATTTCAGGGAAAGAAGCAGTTTTCTCCTCTATTAAGGTAAAAGATTTATGCTTGTAGACTTACTTATGGTCTCCTGTCTTCCAGAAGATTTATCTGACACCTTGGACAGAGTTCTCAGGGCTCCTTCCACTGCCATCCCAGCAATGCAAGAGCTTCTTGCAATCTAAAGTACAGTTTTCTTGTCCAATGTTCCCATTTTTCATGCCTTGCAACAGAAAACTGAACTCACTGTTGGAATGCATAGAAAATTTGTGGTGGGACTGAAAACTGGCTTGAAGGTTTAAGATCTTGTGAACCTTTGTGCTTCAGTTGTTCTTACTGTGTATAAAATGTAACGAACGTGCTCCAGTTCAGAGTGATAAACAATTTTACTACATTAATGTGTATATATTACATATATACACATTTTATATATATATATATATATATATATATATATATATATATACACACACACATATTATATATTCTGTGTATGCAGAAGTAGCAGAACTGAACAGGTCATAAAATATTCTGTTTTATTTTCTAAATATTGCATTAATTTTAAAATCATAAAGAGCATGGATATAATGTCACAATGCTTTTCCTTCTAATGCATAGCAAATTGGGGATTTTACTTCAGCTATTCCAGGCATCCTGAAATCTTGGTAGTTTTATTATTTTTATTATTTATAATTTATTATATATATTTTATTTACTATTTATTATTGTTATTATTTATTAATTTTTATTATTTGTTATTTTATTATTCTCAACTATAAATTCAATTCATTTTCCTGTCCTGAGGGGCTATGAAAACTGACAGGGCTTTCAGGTAGATATGAAATACACATTTAGTAGGTCTCAGGAACAGGCCAATGTCACCGACATGTTTTATGAAAAATCCTTTCTGTAGGATTTTTCCCCTCCAAGGAAGCTGAGAGGCCTCAGGAACAAACTGTAAACAATTCTTATCTACTGCTGTGGAATGCAACAGGGAAAATCTCTGATTGGCCTCGTCAGGCTGTTTGCAATTAAGAGCCTATCACAGATCACCTGTCCGGCCGGTCTCAATCTGAGAAGACCTTTGTTTTCACATTCCATTCTATTCTTAGCTTAGCCTTGTAGTGAAATCCTCACCTCTATTCTTTGAGTATAGTTTTAATATATTATCTATCATATAATAATAAATCAAGCCTTCTGATACATGGAGTCAAATTTCTCGTCTCTTCCCTCATCCTGGAACCCCTGTGAATGAGGTAACCGGCCAAGGTTGAAAGAATGTCAAAAGCAAAACATTTCCAATCACAGGCATTACAGTATGAATATTCAAATCTTTATGTTTTGTTTTACTGTATAGAGTAAATTTCAGTAACCTGTGTTCAAGATGGAGAAATGGATTATGGGATAAAATTTCAGCATATATGATCTTGGTCAGATGAGCTTTGTTGGAAATTGTTGTGACGCTGAATTCACCCTTCTGCTCAATCCAAATACTAGTCATCATTTCCATAGTATGTAAAAGTTCATCTGGATGATGACATTTCATTCCCAGCTTATCCCAGGTCACGTTACTACTTTAGGAATATCTATTGTCAATCTTATCCTTCCGTACCCTGTGCTTTCGTCACCACTGCTGTGGATAATCCACTACTATTTGGCAAGAAAACTGTTTATCCATTCTGTGTTGGGGTAGATAGCTGAAGTAAAAGCTGGAGGAGGAGGAGGCACAAAGTGTAGTTCATTGTGTTTGTTCTCCAGTGCATTAACTTGCTAGCTGAGCTCACAAGGAGGAGATGACCAAGTGTTTTGGTCATTAGACTAATTTTGTCATGGGGTTTGATGACATAGTACCAGATAAACTACTAGGATACTGTGACCAGAAGTAGCAGGAAAGTAGTGAAGACCATGTTCCTGTAGATTTCCTAACTATCTTGCACTTTTTTCATAGTTTGTCATGTGGAGAATCACTTACACCCTGAATACTAACCTTGATCACCTTGAATTACTGCATTGAAGCAGGAATGTTTATGGCTCAGTATCTCAATTTCCTCCATTTTTGACTATCTTTGTTTTGGCTGCTAATGGCTCATACAGCAGCCATTTTTGGTACCACAAGCCCCAGTGTTGTATTGGGAAAGAAACAAGCCAAGGGCCATCCCATCTGAGGAACAACACAAGCAATATTTACCCCTCACCCTTACTTCTTTAGAGTTTAAGGTTGTTTGGTTTTTTCCACTCTGTTTTTCAGAGTATGTGAGTTTATTTCATGAGCTGTTTATGCTAGGAAAAAAACAAACCAAAACTAATTGCCGTATCCACCCTCAGGAAAAAGAGAGACAAGAAAATTATCAATGGAAACTTAATCTGTCTCTCCAAAGGCTAAATTAGCAAGTACAAAAGATTGGACTAAAGCTTGTTGCAACTTGTATAACCGTTTACTACTTAGAATGCATTGCTTCCGTTTGATTCTTCTTAACTAAGAGCTACTCACCATACTCTACCTCCTTGTTTTCTTGCTCATTAGCAAGAAATCATAAAGCTGTGACTTCAGTACTTGTGCATTTGCCAATTTTTGAAGGAGTTTTCCCCCTAGACTAAGTAGTGTCTCTCTTGTCAAGCTCAGCCCTGTGATGACAATGGTTTTCATTCTGCTGTCTTCAAGGTAGTTCTTGGGAAGATGCACTGTATCCTTTCACCTAAGCATTTCTTATTGTCAAATAGAAGCAAAGGGACAAAAAGCCAACGCCCCCCCCACCCCCAAACCATTAAGGTGTTTGATGGTAAAGGCACAGGTAATATTAAAGAAATCAGAATCCTTCTTGCAGCCTCATTTCTGACATTGTGTCTGTCTCTGTGTTTGACAGTAGCCTTCATGTCACTGAGCACACGTGCTGCTTTGCCACCCCTACCTCACAGGGATCCGCTGTCCCTGCCTGCACAGGAACCCACCAGCTGACCCTGCCTCTGTGCTGCCAGTGTGCAGCCAGCCCAGGAGTTTGTGGTTGAGAGCAGGCAGTGATTGACTGTACCCAGGAAGCACTGAAAGAAGTTAAACAACAGGAAGAACCAGAGTTTTATCTTATTTTATTTTTGTTTGTCTTAGTTTTTTGTCCTAACTCTGATAAGGAAGACTGAAGTAATCGCAATCTGGGGAAGGATACAGTTCTTATATTCTATTCCTGTGTTACTGATTAGGAATGATGCAGAGTATGATGCATGCTTATGAAGAGGGAATGACTAGAGCTTTTACTAAGGGCTTTCAAAAGGTTCACTGAGATTAATGTTGTGATCAACAAATGGTTATTTACTACTGCTCCTAATATATTCCTTTCTGAATGAATATTCATTGTGCCAGCAAGCAGCTGTGGAAATAACAGGAGCTTCTGTCTAGATTCAGGTTTCTGTTGCAAGCTGTGCTGAAGCTTTTTCTCCTAAAAGAAGTTTCACCTTTTTAAAGCAATGGAAAATGCAAGGCAAGTTCAAGAGAGATCTCAGATATTTATTAGCATTAAACAAGAGTATTAGGTTCTTCCTTCCGTCTGAATTTCTCCTGGCCACAGTGTGCTGTCTAAGGTCTTGCATTCAAGAATATTCTGTTTGTGAAATTCAGATACGAAAAAGGAATGCATTATTCTGTAATTCTTTTTCCAAATAGCAAATATTTCCTTACTCTATCACCTTATTTATGGAACTAAATGTTCTCTAGCATTTTTCAAGCTTCCAATACATTTAAAAAACTTATTGTTAGTCTTAATATTCCTAGCTATTTGTGCTTCATTATTCCTTCATGCGCTTCAAGTACCATCATTACATTCCTTTGATTTTTCTTTTTAGAAGTAACAATGCCGTAGTTTTATGCTCCCTGTAATTTTTCGAGCTCCATTTTTGCTTGCAATTAACTTAACCAACTTGTCACTCAGACTTACTGGCTTTGAAATTTTGTGCTTAATTTTGCATAATGGTACACACTCCCCCTGAGCCACCTTCATCATGTCTTTAAAGTTTAGCTGAACTTTAACAACTTAACCAACATTATCACTAATAGGTTTTGCCAAATTATTTCATTCTTAATTTTCAGATTGCACAGTTTCCTTTATTCAGATTCCTAACTGAATGCCCTTCAAGAACTGCATTAAATGGTAAATTGCAATCCTGAAGCAGTCCCTTACTCTGTGCTCATCTTTTCTGTGTAAAACATCTTTAAAATTCTTTTGCTTTCTATTATCTACAGCTCAGAATGCTGTGAAAACAGAGCTTCTGCAGGTCTTGGAGCAGTGTTCCTCATGGAATCTTTGAATACTGTGTTCTTCTGAGGTAAATTTAAATTATTTAGGTGCATTTTCTAACTTCACAACAGTCATTTGTTCAGTGGTCCCTGCTGTGGCTCCTTTGTTCACTCAGCTGTTTCTGCACAAACCTGGTGATGAACTGCAGTGACATAAGGGTCTGCTCTGAAGGTAGTTCTAATAGTCAAAACCAGCTGAAGGCGTACCCAAAGATTTGTTTAGAGTTCACCTCTGTTGTGGTTTAACCCCAGCCAGCAGCCAAGCCCCACTCAGCTGCTCACTCCCCCACCAGCAGTATCGGGGAGAGAATCAGAAAGGTAAAAGCTGAAAAGCTCACATGTAGAGATGAATACAGATTAATAGGGAAGCAAAAGCACACACACAAGCAAAGGAAGGCAAGGAATTAATTCACTGCTTCCCATGGGCAGGCAGGTGTTCAGCCATCTCCAGGGCCTCGTCATGTACAGTGGCTCCTTGGCACTGCACATGACAAAGCCAAATGTCCCCCCCTTCCTCCTTCTTCTCCCCACTTTATATACTGAGCATGATGTCACATGGTCTGGAATATCGCTTTGGTCAGTTTGGGTCACCTGTCCTGGCTGTGTCCCCACTCAACCTCCCATTGACCCCCAACTTCCTCACCAGTGGCCATAGGAAAAGCAGAAAAGGCTTTGGCTCTGTGTAAGCCCTGCTCAGCGATAACAAATATGTGTCTATATTCTTAACTCTGTGTTCAGCATGGATCTGAAACCAGCCCCACACCAGCCACTGCAGGGAAAGTGAACTCCACCCCAGACAAAACCAGCACAAATTCACTGGCCTGAAATAGGCCTCCACTCTCTTGTGGTGATTTACAAAGTAAGTTTAGTTCATGTTAAACATGATAGATATGGGGTGTTATTTGCCAGCTGGAGGCTAAGCAGAATAATTTTGGAGTTGCTTCACATGCGCTTCTCTTCAACTTGAAGACAATTCCTCTCCCTCCAACTTGTTGCTTAAAAATATATGTTCAGGTCACTTGTAGGGTTCTGCAGGGCTCCATCCTTGAGTCTGTGCTCTTCAACATCTTCATAAATGACTTGGACACCGGACTGGAAGGGATACTAAGCAAGTTTGCCAATGATAAAAAAATTGGGAGGAACTGTTGAGTCCTGTTGAGCAGGGTTCTGCTCTGCTTCGGGCACCACAATGTAAGAAAGACATTATTAAAGAGTGTCCAAAAGACAGACACAAGGATGATGAAGGGGAAGGTGTAGGAGGAACAGCTGAGGTCATTGGGTCTGTTCAGCCTCAAGAAGAGGAGACTGAGGGATTACAGTTACAGTTCATTACAGTTACAGCTTCCTCATGAGGGGAAGAGGAGAGGCAGGCATGGATCTCTTCTCTGGTGACCAGTGACAGGACCCAAGGGAATGGCCTGAAGTTGTGTCAGGGAGGTTTAGGTTGGATGTTAGGAAAAGGTTCTTCCCCCAGAGGATGGTTGGGCACTAGAACAGTGGAAGTGGTCACAGCACCAGCCTGACAGAGTTCAAGAAGTGCTTGAACAACACCTTTAGGCACAGGGTGAGACTCTTGGGGATGACGCTGTGCAGAAGTTGGACTAGAGGATCCTTATGAGTCCTTTCCAACTCAACATATCCTGTGATTCTGTAATCATATTCTGTCTGTTTCTTTTCTGCAGAGATAAATAAGCTGAACACTCTTTAGTCTCCTCTTGGGAGACTTACCAGTTCCTCTGTTTTTTGTAGCACCATTCTCCTGTTTGACTCTTTTCTTCTTATTTGCAAGTAACCAGAATTACGGACAATATTGCAGATGATAAATATGCATGTCAGATAGCTCATTCAGCACACTTTAAAATCACATTTGCCTCTTTCAGGCTGCTTGATCCATGGTGGCTTACTGTTATCTCTGAGTTGATCCTGGGAGTAAACCTCTCCCCACCTTCTTCTCTGTCAGCTCCAAACAATAAATTTCTCCTTTTGGGTTCCGAAGTTTTTTACTTTGGTTTCATGTTACTGCATTTTGTACTGTCTCCGAACACTCCAGTCTTTCCTGAATGATACCTCAGTCACATCAGTATTGGTCTTTTAAGCAGATTTCATCCTCTTGTGCATATTTTCATGCCAAAGTTATTAAAAGAAAATGTTGCTGTCAAGATTAGGTCTGCAGGAACTGTATTAGACCTTCTGCAATTTGGAGAAAGGCTTTCATGGTGTCTGCTGTAGCTCTTTTCCCCTGTATAATATTACAGTATCAATCTCCATTTTACCAACTTCTTCTCATGGCATACTACCAAATGCTTTGTTAAAATCTGATCTACTCCATTTTATTTCTCAGAAAATTAGCTACCCTCCAAGAGAAATAGGCTATTCTGACACTACCTGCCTTTGATAAATGATAATGTATTAATTCCCTTTTTGTCTATGCCTTTAATTGTATGTTATGTTGGCTTTAAAGATTTTTGTACTACTGGGAATGAGCCAATAGTATTTTAGGCCTTAAGTTTAATTTGCAGTGACCTTGCTCACGTGTTTTGCATTTTTAAATGCAGATGCTATGCTTGTTGTTCCCCAGTGATACATGAAGTATCATGTCTTTCTGTAGAGGGAATTGTAGAGAGAATCCCTACAGAAAGACTTCATTGTATTAAAAATTTATCTATCATTCTGGATTTGCAGTTTCTTATGTCAGATGTTTAAGTGTTCTGATATGCAGATTCTCTCCTCCTTACTTTGCAAATTACAGTAAGCACACCTAGGTTTCTTTCCATCTCAGATGTGGCATTCTCTCTTTTATGTTCTTTTCATTTCTATGAAAAAATGCTGTATTTCAGTTCAGATCTGCATTACATTTAAACATCTTGTTGGTCTGTGAAATCATATAGATTATCTGCCTTATCCATTTAAGCAGGTGCAGGCATTAGCTTGTAATGGCAAAAATTAAGACTACAGGTATGGTCACCAGCCTGTCTGATGATGACAGCAAAACTATCTATATTAACCTCATGTAATATTTATTGTCAGTTGTGTCAGTAATTGTGGAATTTTTGGTTGGATTTATATTGACAAGAAACTGATGTACTCTTCATGGTATTAACTTTTTGACTATGAACATGTTCAGTTGTTACTAATTCACTGTAGTGCATGTAAGTATTAAAGTGTCATTACTTTGAGGTATTTATAGGAAAGGAAATTAAAATCTTGCAGAGATAAATCTGACTCCCATGTATCTGAGACAAAGCAAGAATTGTTGCTCATTGACTTGCCTTCTCAGAGTGAATTGTGTTTAGGCCTTTTTCTGGTCAATCTTTTGTCTTTTCCTTATTGGCAAACAATTATGTATTTCAGTAATATGTAGGTGACAGACACAGGTCTGGATCAAACGATGATTTCTTTGGCCAGATTGCCTGAAGATCTTTGAGTGTCACCAATCTGATGGGATTAAATAATTTAGTGAGAGCATAAAGACAGTATGTTTGGTGTTATCTGTATTTCTGAACAGGCTATCACCTCTTATGCCAGATGGAGGGGTTCTAAGGATGTCTGTTTTCACTTCCAGATATGAATTACAATAATCAACTTAGCTGTGCTCTGGAAAGCTTTCCCTATTGTTGCATAATTTTAACTTTCACCACAGCTGTTAAGACCCTCTGTGATAATAAATATATATAGCTCTTTTATAATATGGAGGAATTACTACTTTCAGTGAGCAGCCTTTTGCAAGTTAGCTTTTTTAAATTTAATATTCTTCTTTTGCTGTGACAGTTCAGGTCTTTGAGATCCAGCAGGTTCTGTGCTAATGTGTATCATGTGGCCATCATTTAGAGCTGTTCTCACGTGCAGCATCCACGTCAGAGCCAAGAATTCACGTAAATTATGTTTGGATATTATGTTCTTGCTGACTTCTCAAGTGATTTGCATGGGACCCCCTGGAATTTCCGGTGGAATTTCTATCAAGGACTGTCTTTGATTGCACTTGTGTAAATGAAGTTTATGACTCAGTTTCTGTGGTAATTTTTCAACAATACATAAATACCTCTGTAATGCACACTGAGACCAACTTTATTTAACACTTAGAGACTGAAACATGTTTTACTGTCACTTTCTTTTTGCCTAATGCAGTTATTGTTCAATGAAGTAACTTCAAAAATATGCAGTGACTGCATTTGAGTCAAATACCAATCTTGTTGGATTTCAAATCCCTAAATAAAGGAAGAAACATCTGGTATGTGGGTGGGAAGCCAGTACCTAAAGTAGTTCTTCCAGGAGTTTAGGAAAATGGACAAGATGAATGCACTTAATTTTCAAACTGGTCTGATACAGGAATTTCTCAGGAGCATTGCTTCTGTCAGAAGAAGCAGTTGTAGGAATTGTAACAGTACCATTTGTTACATGTAACAAAGACTTTTATTTTCTAATTTTTTCCCTACACATTTATATAAACATCTAGAGAAACTATAGGATTTATTTCTGTCTGTCTAGTTATAAGTATTTTTCTGCTATACAGAAATTTCATTCATGTGTTGATAATAACCTCCTGGGTTTTAGGAGATCCACTTGGGAATTAGGCTGAAGCCCACGTGCCTGTTTGCCATTGTCCAAGAGCTTATAACTAAGTGTAGAGGGATCTTCAAAGTAATCTAAGAGTAACATAGTGCATATGATAACATATTTTGGAGTTTTGAGTTATTAGGATGTAACAGAACCAGACTTCTGTTTTGGGGTTTTTTTTTTTGTTTGTTTGTTTGTTTGGTTGTTGGGGTTTTTTTGTCATTTTTTTGTTTTGTTTTGTTTTGTTTCTCCTCAACTACTGGAACTAGAAATTAATATTTTCTTAAAGGTCTGTTCAATCTTATACAATCACCTGACTGACCTGACTCTGGGAGCTGGGACTTGATGATAAATATACAGTTATTATAGCAGCTATGATAAAAATGCTGCACTGTGTACCAATATGTTGAGAGGAGGATATTAAAGCAGGTTATTTAAAATTTACTTCTATTAAGAAATTTAAGACATACAGATTGTTGTCCTCAGTAGGGGAAAATTACTTCCCAATTGCAGTACTTTTAGCTATTTATCTCCTTTTAATCTGTTTGGCTTTTAACTTTTCTCACTGGCTGGCAGTGAAAGTTAAATCTTCTGTTTTAAATTAGACTGCTTTCCTCAAAAGGATGTTATACATATTTATGCATAGCATAAACAAAATAAGTAAACAAGAACAAAACTTTAAAAAATTATTCTTAGTATATTTTGCAGTTAGGTAATAGAAAAGGAAACTGAATCTACAAGCCAACAATATGAAGCACTTTTAATGGCAGGAATCCTCTTTGAAATCTTGTAAATATAATTTTTTAATTTTGGATTTCTTCTTGGTTTTGAGGGAAGCAAAAAAGTTTTTTTTTAATTTTCTTTCCTACTATTGCAATTTCATAAGTGTTTATCATACTGATTTCAGTTCACAATGGTGCAACATTAAGGTATTTCAACTTTTTGAAACAATTTAGAAATAAATCTTTCAGTAAGAGAACATACTGTTTTTTGTGGCTGTTCTGTTACAAAATCTTGAACTATTTAAAAGAAATATTTGTAATATGCTGCACAACTATTGTGGAACATCACTAGTCTGTTTTAAATTCTTCAGCCTCTTCAATGACAGATGTTTACCTAACTTGTCCATGCTTTGAGGTATACTATGTAGGGATATATTCCATTCTCCAGAATTTGTTGTGATATATTTAAGACATGTTATTCTCTTTTTTTTCCTACAATGCATTTTTCCTTTGGCTTTTGAAGTGTGTGTAGATTGGTGGTATATGCAATTACCTGGAGTTTGTATTGTCATAAAGGAGCTAGCATGATTTATATGTGCAAAAGAAAACTATTGATGGAGACAAATGACCTTCCTGTCATGTTCCTGTACTGTTTGTACACCTTTCATGAGGTCTGTTTTATGCTCTTCCTGAACGCTTGACTTTGCCAGAAGTCTAAAATAAGAGTATAAACTTCAGCCTAAAGGTTTTTGCTTTTTCATTCCCTGTTGCTTTTTATCCATCCCTCCTTCAGTCTGCAGACTAAAACTGTAAAGCTGACTATTTATGTAAAAAGCTTGTTAGAAAGGTTTACTTCTACTTCTGCTTCAGTACAGCTAAGCCAGGGTTCAAGGAATTTAATCCCTCCATTTGGACAAATGGGTTTGAAAACCCACACCCCCAAAGTAAGTGTGAGTTTAAATGTTACTGAAATGGGAGTTGGATTAGGATGTCCAAACTGCATCTGGAGAAAAAAATTAGGAAGACGAGCAATAGCAAGAAATAATTCAGACCCTTGAGGGTTCCAGTCTTGTGTGTGTTTAAAAATATCACAATTTTCAGCAATTCTGTATTAAAGCCAAAAAACCTCTCTTTTTTAAATTGACAAAGGGAGATTTTCCTTCTGCTTTTTATATACTGACTTCTTTCTTTCAAAGATTCATTTCTCTGAAATTAAACTGCTTTCTTCCAAGTTCTTGGCCTGAGACAACTTGAAAATTGGAGTCAAGTTCTGGACTTGGTTTTCACTGGAACTGAGGAGGGGGAGGAGATGGGTTGAAGTGATCAGGACTAATTAAGAATTTACTTTCTATCTCTGAGTCTAATGGGAGACTTAGATTCTCTGCTGTGAAAGTTTGAAGATTTCTTTTTTCCAAACTAATGAAGGATACTCTGGAGGAGGGAGTTTGCACTCTCCTGTGCAGAAGCTGTCCTAGCTTGACAGAGGTCTGAAATGTGTAGATCCCAACCCCTGTGTGAGTGATGTAATATGGTCATTTTCCCCCACGTATCTAATTTTTTTTGAATAGTAGGGGACGTTTCAATGGATATTCCATGACTAGAGGCTTGGACATTTTTTCTGAAACAGAAAATAAATAAATTCGATTCACCTTGGGAAATAAAAAGAATTTGAAGTGGGTATTGAGATTGAAGCACGATGTGTTATGTGTGAGTGCTCTGATCAGTCTCTCACCAGTTTGATATTGAGTGAAGAGATGGGTGACAACTTCTCAAAAGTCGTCAGTCCGGCCCTTGATTGCTCTTCACTCTTGTAGTGGCTCAAAACAAATTACATCATATGTGTGAGTGGCATATTTTTTGTTTCAATACAAGGACAGACTAGAAATGAGAAAGAGGGTTTCTTGTACTGGAAACTTCCTTGTCTTTCATCATCTCTCTCTCTCACACAAAAAATAAATAAACTTCAGAGCTGGCTTAATCCAAGCACAAAAATTTTTGTTATTATTCAACAAGGGAATTAAGGATTCAGAATTAAGTTCTTAATTGTAACATTATGAAAAATGCCCAACCTGCCAGAAGTGACTGGAGATGATTGTTGACTAAACTCCAGGAAGAAAGGAAAGATTGCTATAGTAGGAGAGTATCTTAAGATTTTAAGAGAAGAGCTTTTTGGTGGACAAGGAAGATAGGGTTTTTTAATGCTGAAAATGGCCATGTGAAGCCCCAGTTTTTAAGGCCAATGTGAGAAGATAATGTTTGCCAAGCCTTTAGAATTTAGATACATCAAGTTTTGCATAGAAGGTTTAAAATCTTCTAGTATGTAAGCACTATAAAACCAGAGGTATGGAAATATCTGTGTAGATGTTAATAGTTTAAGTAATTTAAAGTTTTGTAGTAAAATGAACTTTTTAATAGTGTTATGTGTAAATAGAGATTATTATTTTTAAGCGAAATTGTAGAAATGAGAAAAGTAATCTTTCCCTGAGTTATTTCAACCCATTTTTTTTCCAATATGCTTCATAAAAGTTAGGGAAAAACTAAATAAATTAACCATGTTTTCTGTAAGGGCCATGGCAATCAAATTTTGTACATGCTTTATGTTTATGCATGTAGTGTGTTACAAACAAATGTGAAAACATTTCTATTTTCATGAATAAGGTGCAGTCCAAGGTCCTGAGCCTATGGAGATGCTTACATGTGACTCACAGAATCATCCAGGACATAAGGCCAGCAGGGACGTTCGATTGCCTTGCGTGATTTGTTTTGTATTTCAAGCGGTTTCATGTTACCCTTCTCAACTGTCCTGTAGTGAGAAACATTTGGCTAAGCACATCTTCCAGAGAAGTGGTCAGACATGATTCAAGGATCTCAAGGGGTGGAGAGTCTGCTGCTTCTCATGGTAGCTCATTCCAGTGATTAATCATCTCCTCTGTTTAGAGTTTGCACCTTATTTTCAGCTTGCATCTGGCTTCAGCTTTCAGGCTCAGGGCTGGTTCTGTGCTGCCCAAGCTGTCCCTCTTGAACTCTGAGCATCATGAAACATCTTAGTGGTTCTGGTGAAACATCTCCTGCTCTTGCATACATGCAAAACTCTTGGTGGGGTGTGTTTATGCCTGTGTGTGCTTTGGGATAGAGCAAATTTTGCTGTCTTTTAAAGCAGGAATTAAAATCAAATGTTCCTTGCAGTACATTAGGAGAAGGAGCAGTATTTTTTCTGTTTCCTACCTACTGTATGTTTGTGCAAAGACCAGCTGTGACCTAGCTTTGAATTGGTTTTATTATGGAAAAAATAATTAATTAGGATGCTCTTTAAGCTGTGATACAGCATTTGCTTCTTACTTCTAGAGAAAGGGTTAAGGGGAAACAATTTTTCTGGCTTTGCTGTTGGGCATTTCTTAGACATGATTGGTAAAATATGAATCTGACCCAAATGTATCTTAAGGGCACTTCGTGTATGTTACAAAACCTATAGGACATGCCCTTGGCTGGCTTGTACTGCATGTATAATTTCTTGTAGTTGATATCTGTATTCACTCATCAGAAAATTAATTCTTTATTTCCTTTCCAGATGCCCACAAAGACTTTGCATTTCGTATTTGCATGCTCTTGGTTACTACTTGCAGTCCTGTATTTTTATACATTCTAGGTGTCAGGCAGACATTTCCTGCACCACTTGGTTTGCTTCCACACAACCTGCATGATAATATTCCCTAGAGAGTGTGGAGCTTTTGACTCTTAAATTAAAACAATTTAGTTTGTATTAAAAACTTCTGTTGAAGTCTAATAATTTATTTTAAGCTGAGGATATTAATCTGTGAAGGATAGAGTCACCTCTAGTCTATGTTAAAGAGAGGCATGGCTGCACCTGCATCAGACATGAGGCACCCACTCCTTGCACACTTCTGCTAATGGCAGTAAAAATCTGTTTAAACTTCTTGGAAGATCTGCACTTGTCTATACTTTCATTGTAAGAGAGAGTAAAATTGTGCTTTTTTGCTAATAACTAATGGTACATATGGTTCAAAATGTACAGCCCAAGTAAAACAGACACTGAGTAATAGGTAAGTCATTTATGACACTTCACTATTGTGTTAAAGTATTACTGAATTTATAATCTCGTGTATATAATTAATTTCTTTTAAGAAAGCCTGATCATGAGATGCATTACTTAATATAATTTGTTCTATTTTTGCATGGATGAGAAGTTTTTAATGATTCTCAGTTATATCTGAGCCATGACACCTCTGATTCGCAGAGGTATAGACAGTAATGAAGCAGAATTTTGTGGGGCAGCTGCTTGTGCCCACAGTATTCAGCAGACTTGGGACAGTTTTTCCTCATGGGACCTATGCTGTCTATATCAAAAAAATGCCTTGCTGTGCCACCCATGCCAAGGTATTGCTGAGCCCAGTCTGAGGCAGTGTCCTGTGAGTGAGGTCAAAAGAATGCTATCCAGCAGGAGTTTATGACAGGAGTGTTTAGGGACCTAAGCTCCTAGTAGTAGCTTGGTTGTCTCGTATGACAATTTGTTTCCTCTTCCTCTTCTGGCCTCATTCTTAGGAGGAGCCAGAACAGGCATGTGGTGAAGTGGAACTTAATGGCTTCCCTAGTCTGCCCTGCTAGGATGCCATCCCAGGACCAGATGTTTTAGTAATACTTTGCTGGTTTAATATCTCCTCAGCTAACCTGCCCTGGATGTGGAACAACTGTGAGTTCCCTTGTGCATCCCACTACTGTTTACATGTACCAAGAGTTAAGGATTAGTTTTTACATTCTTTAAAGAAAGGATCTGGTCTTAAATCTTGATGTTCATAATTCACAACAAGCTGTAGTGCTGCACCTGACATACACTGTTCTGGTGTGGGAGCATGAGGTATTGCCTGATCAGCCTGGGGATTGATCAGATGGGAACTGGCTGTTATGAATTCCTTCTGCCAGTGTTTAACTTGCACGTTGTTGTTCAGGTCACCCCTGTGTATATTTACTGAAGTGTCTGCATTATTTGGCATACCTGATTTTTAAGAACGTGGTGCTCAGGCAAGCTGGCAAGCTGAATTTTTTAGGTAGGTAGGTTGGCAGATTCTGTTTTAAAATGTGGTTCATAAATTGGGACCCCAAATCCAACATGCACAGAACAATTATTAGTAAAATATTACATTCATGTGATGTTCTGCTATCTAAACTCCAGTACAAGGTTGAATCCTTTTGTGCTTTGAATTGTACAGAACATAATTCAAATGTCAGTTTGTATTTCAAGGAGTATACACTTAGGCGCTTACTAACAATTTGCTTTCAACTCCATTGTGTTGAAGGCCTGCCTGGAGAGAGAGGTGTTATTAATTAATCATTTCTAACAAAATCGTGGATTTAGGCTGTGCCACATTGAAACTTCTCCAGCAAGGACATGCATCTTTATGAAAACTCACTGAGAATGTTGCTGAAGAATGTACTTAAAAAAATACAAAACTGAATGCTACATGAAATGAGACATCTTGTCAATGTATTTAACATGCTGCTTACAGTTGGCATTTGAAATTAATTGAAATGAGAGAAGTATGCTACACATCAAGGCAGTTTCTGCATAAAATGAATATTTTAATAACTATTTGGTTTCTTTCCTTTCTGACAGTCCTACGGTCTTACGTGTTTTATTTTGGTTTTTTTTTGTGTTTTGCTGGAATTTTTTTTTTAAACTTCTCCTTCTTCCACTTCAGTCAGTGGCAGTTGAAAGCAAATAATGACCAAATGTCATGTTTTCAGTATTATGTGATTAGTATGCAAACAAACACATCAGAGCAGTATAAGTCTCTCTGTCTGTGATAGTCTCCTGGCTTGCATTTCAGAAGTGTTTACATCTCTGTTATAAAAAATACTTGACTACCCTGTCTGTATATCCATATTAAGGCTTGGAAATGCATAAGAAGGGTGGAGTTGACTGAATTGTTTGCATAGAATGAAGGAAAATGGAGCCTTGAAGTTGGAACCTGAATGTTACTGCTTCTGTTTGCTTCTCTGCATTTCAACTAGAGAAATGCTACTGCTTCCTGATGGTGTTTCTCTTCTTAAAAGTTGTTCGGAATTTTAACACAATTAGAACCTTACATGTTTCATAGTCAGTGGTAGAGGTCCTTAAAATCAAATCTGTTGCCTTTCAGTAAGACTTCTGTTTAAATCTACAGGCTTTAGGCAAAAGGCTTTTATAGATTTCCTTGGGTTTTCTTTTTGCTGTCAGACCTATACCTGTTGTTTCTGAAACACCATTTAAGCTGCTCAAGCTATGAGGTGCTGTAAGTGTTAGGTTCCACCACAGACCAGCATGTAACAGCACAACGTGGCCCAAAGCAAAAACAGGTGATAGCCCCCTTGGTTCTTGCTGGAGAGGTGGCCATGGCTGGATATGTAGCTGGGATGTGGGGCAGCAGGAGGAGCAGGAGAACTGCAGAAACTGAATGTGGGTTCTAAACCTGGATCTCCTAATTAGATGGCATTTCACCTGGGTGAAATGTCTGTGGAAAGGTGTTGTGAATCTCTCACCGTTCAGCAGAAAATGGTCTCCTGCTTGCTTCTCATTCTTCAGTTCCACAGAAAGCCAAACTTGAATTTAACTGGAATTCATCAGGATTTTGTCCTGGTGGCCTGCTTCCTATGAGTTCTTCCCTTGAGGAATGCAAGCTCTAGCACCCCAGGGAGGCTGACAGGACTGTGTGCACACACTACTAATGATCTAATGGATTAGTGACTACTAATGAGATGACCAGTCCTTGTCAGGGCCACATTCTACTGTTGTTTTGACATTAATAGGTATGAGATAGCACTTCTAGAGATCAGGACATTTGACAACCACTGAAGCAGGTTTGAAAAGGAGTTCTCTCTGCTGAAGAATAGCATGGGTGGAGATACCTTGTTTAGCAACCGGAGGCTTTACAGAAACCATTATTTTCTGCCCATACAGAAATTTGTCATCCAACCTTGCTAGATAGCACACTGTCTCAGAGAAATGGTTTCTGGAAGCAGGAAGCTTAAACTGGAGGTGAAGTAAGAGGGAGATCTATGCCAAAGAAAACAAACAAAGAAGGCGTTCCTATTTGAGGTACAGGCCAGCAGGTCATATGGATTATCTGAGACGTGCCAGGACACTGTCTTGGGAGTGCTTACGTATTTCAGAGAGCATGTTCTTGCTCTTGTGTTTGCAGAGACACACAAGAATAATTATACTGCCCACTTGTTTTTTGACTTGCTGGAATTGAGATGAGGGAGTCTAGTGAGATTACTTTTTCTTCAGAGGCAATTGAGCTTCACAGGTTGGAAACACGGCCCTAAATCAATTTTGCCTGAATTTGAGGAGATTATCAGTGGTATTTAATTGGTTCAGCTCCTCTTTGATGTTGCTATGGTTATTCCATATTTTAATATTTTTAAGAGAGACAGAGTAAGGGCCCCACTCTTGTCAGTTTGCCTTACAATAATTTCCCTGTAAGGACAACGATTTTCCTATTGCTGTTCATTTACCAGACCTGTATATCACACACTGTGAGTTCATGTCTTTCCTGTTCTGCAGGCATTATTGTGGGAGCTATCGTGTCCATTGTTGCTAGCTGTTTGATCCAGATTCTCAACAGTTCATATAGCACTGTAAGCTATATGAATGTTGAGGTGAAACACGCTTACCTGAAAAATTCAGGCCGAACCTACGTTTCCAATATGCAGACATTTTATATATTTGTAAAACAAACAAAAATGTGTTTAGAGAGAACAGTATCTCCTACTCCTGCTGTTAATTAACAACTGCCTAGTCAAAGAACATACCTCCATGGTAAAATGTGACTCACCATGGGTAATGAACTCTGTCGTGTCTTTCTGTCTTAGATGGCTGTAAAAGAGTAAAGACTTTTCATATAAGGTTCTGTTTAGCTTCCAGCTTCCTTGTCCAAAGCTCCCTTGTAATCTAAGTAGGATTTGCATGCACATATTCAGGATGAACATGCTGCCCCTTTAAATATGGGTATTTCAGTTTGTAGCAAACATATGTTCTCCAGTCTGGAGATGATTCCCTTTTCATTCTCTTGAAAGGGTTGTAGACATCTTGGGGGATGTAAATCTCAGAGCACCTCTGCTTTTCTGGAGTGTATATTGAGTAGCAGTCAGCAGCATGGATAGGATATGGAAGTGTGGGCTTTAGGTTTGCATTTTGCTGCTGAGATCTCAGCATGACTGCATCCACTTCATTGAACTTTGTTAGATTGCTGGGGTTTAATTTGTCAGTAACAAGTGTGGATTCTAGGAGCTACTGTTATTTGAGAAATATAAGAAAAAAAGCTCAGGTAACATCATTTAATTTCCATTTATTCTTAAGATGATTCCTGTAATAGATCCCACATGCTCCCTTGTTAAGGTCTGTGTTTTGTATGTACTTCTGTGGGGTTTAATTATGGTATTCACAAATTCCTCCAGTCGGTAAGCAGAGTTCACACATACAAAAATAATATGCTGGCCTTCTTTCAAATTATGATAAGAACACAGAGATGGCTTCATTTGACAGTGATGAGGACACAGTCTTTGAAGCAGGCGTTGTTTCTGATCTGTTTTCCTATATTTGTAGGTTGATGAGATTAAGAAGGAGGAGAATATGGATTTGTACCAGTGCAATAGCAACTAAACCATAAAAATGGATTTGTCAGAACTGGAAATACATAGTGTTTGAAATGAAACATTTTTAAGAACTGAATTTGTAAAGGAATGTGTATTGTGAACATAGCAGGGAAGGGCCTTCTGAAAACCAGATATATTCAAGGAAGGCTTTACCATTTCATTGGTAATTTAACCTAGAGGTGTTTTATAAGAAAGGAATAGGTATTAGCCCCTGAAAGAGGTTTGAGTGTATCTCCACTGGATGTCAGTAAAAGTCAAGGAACAGAAAACAAAATGAGGTATTGCAAATATGTTGTTCTCATTTTCAAAAATGTCAATCAATTGTTATCCACAAATTTTCAGGCAGATGAATTACATTGGGCCAGGTACTCAAATTATGGGATACTGAACACTTTACCCTTGTCTTTTCAATGACAGACAAATCTTTCCTTTTCTTAGAAAAAGTCTCAAGGTTTTTTCAAACTGTAGCCAAGGCTGAACCATAAAAGTGCAACTGTGGTGTTCTTCACCTGAAAGGGTTGCCATTTGTTTCAAGCTGATAAAAAATACTACTTCCAAGGAAGCCAGAAGAAATAGCTAACGTGCTATTTACTGTTGCTCTTGTTTGTAGGATTCCTCAGAATCCTCAGTAGGATTCTTTACCCAGAGATGCTAAGAAATCTCAACACTGGCTTTTCTGGAAAGACATCATCTGAAATATCATAAATTATGTAAGTAATAAAAAGATTGAAAGCCAGGGAATCTACAATGCTGGTGCTATTATTTCATGGTGCAGAAGAATCAGGAAGTGCACTGCTACCACTTTTGAGGATCTGAGACCTTAATGGAATAAGCTTTGAAGACCTCTCATCCCAAGAATTTTGAACTGTTGGGTTGATTACCACTGATGGCCGTACTCATTTAACTTGGCAGAGGAGCAGATTGTGACCTACAGACCTTTAGTTTCAAAAGAGCTGTCCCTATTATGTGCCACAGGTATTCATGCAAAGTAATTTTATCTTAAAAAAATAGCTCCTGGTCTGAGCGTGTTAACAGGCTAAGGCTTTTTCCAGGAGAGCTCTAGGATAGACAAGATGAATCTAGCCCTGGATTTTATACCTGCTCTGTGTCTTGCAATGTATGGGTTCTCCCACTGCTGTTCACATAAAGGTTTTCAAAAATGTCTGTGAAGTTTCCTGCATTTGGGCAAAAGGAGCTCTCACCTGATGGTGCTCCATTTTAGAGCAAGATTTCCTAAGGCTCTCCCATCCTGAGACCTATAGATTGGTCGGAGCTCATTTAGCCTCTAAGTTGAATATTAGCTTTCTGGATTCTTAGCTGAATCTCTGTTAGTCTAAAGTGTAGCGTGGGTGGCTGAATCAGTAGGTGCAGCAGTTCATAAATGGAGTGAAAGAACTTTTTGAAGGTCTTAAATTCAACTCTTGATAAGGATGACAAACTTGCAGAAGCTGATTAAATTGTCAGTGATTCATGTGATGACTTAAGGCTCTGTGTTTTGCAGAAACTTCACTAAGGAAATCCAGTGTTGTAAAATTTCCTTGGATTATTACTAATTTTTTATGGTTTTGTTTTTGGTTTTTTAAAATTTTTTAGTTTGAAAATATTCAAAGGTTTTAGCAAACTCTAGCCACTGAGGATAATCCAAAGTCCATTTTTAACAAGGCTAATGTAATATTTGTCTTTATGTTTACCTTTTAGTTCCTTCACTTATCTACAGATAATTTTGCTATTTGTTTGAAGCCCTTTTTCACATATCTGATTGGTGGGCTAGCAGAAATAGAGATGACAGAAAAAGAAAAAAAGAATACAGATATCTACAGAGTCAAAATAATCTCTCCATTGTAAAGGAGGTTATAATCATGCACTCTTTGTTTTCCCAGGAGTAGCAGTATGCACAGGTAGCTCCAGACTGGTCAAAGCTTGTGCTGTCACTTGGCTAGTCCAGCATGAAATGTTGGGGGAAACACAGGAGAAGGAAAGCCACAGGGGAGAGAGAGAGAGAGTCAGCTGAGCAAGGAAGTAAGCATTAGGAGTTGTAGGTTAGGAATCCATAGATAATATGTTTCAGTAATTCCATTTGTAAAACTGCTCCTTGGGGTCATACCTTCACAGGAAGATTGGCTGGCAGAAAGCAACAGGAGCTGCTGGAGGCCATCAGGGCCCTCTCTTTGAATGCAGATGATCACTGAGAACAATTAATCCTGCTGAGGGTTTGTCTTCAGTGGCTTCTGTGACAAATATCCAATGACCTTTGCAGGCAATCTACTCTGGTGTTTCACTAGCCTAAGATTTGGTATTTTTCCTAATGTCAAGACCAAATCTTTCTTGCTAAAATTTAAGCTTATTACTGCTTAGATTCCCATTCCCATTGGGAATACCTTGAACACTTTTTATGTGTGCAGAAAGCTGTTTTGTCTTCAAAAATAATCTGTATTACTTCATCAGGATTGGATCAAGCTCTGATTTAGGTTCTGAAGAGTTTCTGGTAAGCATTCAATATAGAGGTTGACTATAGTGGTAGAATATAATGCCCATCATACCATATAAAAAGCATTCATAATACCAAATGAAAATTTTTTAAACTATTTATTACATAGCCCATGGGTGTTGCTTTTTACAACTTTCTTTCTAAAAAAACCAAAAAAATATTCTTCCTGACTCTCACAGAAAGTTGTGTTTTCTTTGGAATTTTCGAGTAAAACTTGCAATTTGTCAGGAATAAAAATGTAACTTGCATAGAAGAGCTACATCTTATTGGCTGGTAAAGAAATGTGAGTTAAAGACCACAATAAATTATAGAAGCTAATAACAGCTTAAATATTAGATAACAGTGAATAAAGGTAATATATTAAAACTATTTGTTAAAATATGGTAGGGAGGAGGGCTGGGTAAACTAATAATTTTTCTTTTAGTCTAGAACATATGTGAAGTTTGTATACCTGAAATACATAAGACATACCATGTGGCAAATTTAAAGTTGCTTCTGTGTTCCCTTGAAAGGTTAAATTTCAGAAGAAGATTTTGAATACTGAGTGCTCCTTTATATTTTTTTTTCCATGTAATAAGAATAACACAGTCTATAAACAAATAAGTGTATTTTTGCTAGCACATTTTGGAAGAATGCACTCATCCTCAATATGAACTAAGCATGTTCCTCTGCTAAGGAGGGAAGTGTAAAGTGCTGTTCAGAAAATTATCCATGATCCTTTCCTCAATGCTTGCTTTTTCATCTGGCGCACAGACTTAAAAACAGAATAAATCAATGCTTAACTCCTGGGTGCTAACCACAAGGCCTTTCTTACACAGACAAAGCATCATGAGCCATGTGTCAGCTGGTTCAGTGCAGGGCTTTTCGCTGCACTCCTGTGTTGCCAAACACATCAGCTGTGAGAACTAGCAAAGTGATTCATGGCGTGGTCTTTGCAGCACCTCTGTCGTATCGTTTTGGCTGCCTACAAAGAGATACTGGCAGTGTCAGAGAAGGCTGTGGTCAGTGGATGTTGGTCTCAGAGGTCTGATAAACATGCCTATAACCAGAACTTTTTAGTACTTGTTTTCATGTTGTTGGTGTTGATATGGTGCCCAAGGACTTCATTAGAAGCAGGAGAGCAAAACAAGTAAAGGGAGAATACTGGCTGTGGAAGGCTTTAGCTTAAGATGCAGGAAACAGTAGGAAGAAATGAAATAAAGTTTGATATGGGAGAATGAATCATGAATCATGTGGATTTTGGAGGCTGCATATATTTCTTTATGTGTTTGATACCCAGTCCTAGTTGACATACATGACTGTACAGCCTGAAATGTGTTAAACATTTTTGAAGGTATTTGGAAAAGGGCAAGTTGGGTTTAGTTGTCAGCACAGTGTTACCTGCGTTGTTGAAGTATTGCATAATCTTGCTTATGTTTTATAGCAGGGGATGGATTATTTTAAATCTGATGCAAAAATTGTTTCATGCTTGCGCTTGAAAGCTTTAAACATTTATCATGTATAACATTTTCAAGCATAAACAAAGTGTTAAAATATACTTCAATGAAGATTTCTGGAACAAACAGTTATTAGACACTTTCATTGAATCTTCTAGTTAGTTTTCTAAAACTGAAACTATCCATCCCTTAATTAAAATCCTCTAAATCTTAAAACTGCTATGATAAGTAATGCTTGGTTGCTGATGGTTTGTTGGACCTGCTGCTTTTCTTAAGTGTTCTCTGTAGTCTCCATTTACTTTGGGGTAATGTGATTCAAAGAGGGCTAAATGCAGGTGCAGTTGTAATTTTCTCCTATGGAAATGTCATTCTCCTAACACTGAAGTTGGTTTTGCCTGATGATGACTGCATTCTGGCAACACCTTGTGGGTGTGTCAGCTTCTTTTGTGTTATGTACAGTGTACACATGTAACAAGAAAGATGCTTCTTGTTCCTCTTGCTCAGGATTTATATTTTAAGGAACTTGAAAAACATGATTCTCTTGATGAGCTTTGAGCGTGGTGTGTTTTCTTTCCCCATTACCATGTCCATAAACTCTGAAAGCATGCCAGCAGTGTAATCTTTGAATTCAACAGTAAGAGAAATAATAGAGATATTCTTGTGAGGAATGAATGCCCTGGTAATTAATTTGAGATGGCATTGAGATGGTATCTGGAGAGTCTTTTGTTTGGATGCAGTTTTGGAATGCTGAGAGTTTGATCTTTTAATGGAAGTAAAATGAATGAAGTACAAGCTATGATGGACGGAGAATGAAGGGCATCATTATGAAAAGAGCAGGAAGAAAAGAGACTTTTGAGGCTTTTGTTTTTTGTGGGAACCTTAATGAGAGAACATGGCTAACAGATGCAGGGCCTCAAAGTCTATGATGGCAGGCATCAGTGCAAAACCCAGTGACAAATATTTCTTGCTGAGTAGAGCAGAGAAGTAAGAAAGCTTGGAAGATGGGCAGTATGGGCTGGCAGCAGGCAATTGCCATGGACATCAGCAGCTAAAGCAGAGTTGGGAAAGAAGGGGCTGCATAGAGGACATGGGCTCATCGCAGACAGAAACTGATATTTTTCTTCATTTCTTTTGCTTTGGGGTGTGAGAATTTCACATCATTGAGTTTTCAGGAACTAAGAACAACTGCTTTCAGTCCACACCCAAAATAAGTGAAGAATAGCAATGAAATGAGTGACTCAGAGAAATGACTGAGTCTAAATCCCGCGACTGATTGGATGGAATGTTTTCTTGAGTCTTAGACATCTGTATCGGACTTCTGAGCTTGTTTTGGTGCTTTCTTTTCCAAATATCTGGGAGCTGCATATTTTCCAATCCATATTTGGAAATAGTTGATTCATTCATAAGGATGATATTCATGCTATTCAGGAAATGCAGTAGTTTGCTCACAGATCTCATTCAAATGATGGTATAAAACTATCTGTTATTTTAATTTCTAAAATAGTATCAAATCATTTACTGAGAACTCTAAATAAAAACAAAAGGGATAGGAGGAGGTGCCTGTGAGTAACCTAGGTAAAACAGAGGAAATGCTGTTCTTTTATTTTAAAAAGTTGATATTTAGTTAGCTGCTCCTTGTCTCAAAATGTAAAATATTGCTAAGTGATATTTCCTTTTAATGATAAGATGGGGTCCTGTGCATCACATGAGTTGGAATTCCTCCCAGAAAAACCTCTGAACAAGAAATTGGCCACCACATAGTCTACTCTTTGCTTGCATTGCAAACTTGCTGTTGTGTTTCTTGTGGGATTAAGAAGGACTCTGTGTGTGTAGGTGGGACCAGGATATAATTAAGCAGTGCTGTTAAAGGAATATCAGCTTTGAGTGATAGGAACAGGAATATGTGTGATCTTGTAGTTCCCCAATGTAATTTGTGTTGGGCTTCAAGTCAGAGCTGTGGAGCAGACCTGAAGAAAGCCAGATCATTGCTTTTTGGAATACTACTGGATGTGCACTTTTAACTCAGGTATCATCCCAGCTACAGAGCAGGGGGAGAGGTTTCTCTGCCAGCTGATGATGAAATCCTGCAACCATCTGCCTGCAAATAGTGTATTTTTTTAAACATTGAGCTTGCATTTGTTTCTCTCTTTTCACTCTTTTTAAAGAAGTTATCCATGACTTCTTCCAGGGATTAAAAAAAAAAAAGCAACCCAACAACAAAACAGCTTATAAAATAAAATTTTTAAGGTCAAGTCCACAGAACTGGAGATAGGGAGTTTTTTGAAAGAACACAAATTAGTGAGATACCTCATTTGCATCCAAAGTCACTGAGAAAGCTTATGGCAGAGCAGAGAAGAGAATACAGGTGACCCCACCACAGCCATAGACATGCCCTCCCTTTTTCAGTTTGGGATTTTTGGGTTTTGTCTTTCCTTCTTGCATTTTTGTTTTTCTCCCAGTAGCTTCCATGGGTCTACATGCCACAAAAATAGTTCAGAAAAACAGCTTTTATTTCTGTTTTCTTGATGACCGGTTAAAAGTTTATAAACAATCAGAATAGAGCTTGTTGCCACAAGAATCAACTATAGAATCAATGAAGTTAAGGTGGTTGCTAAGGGAAGGCCATGTACATTTGTGATGTAAGTCTGAGTGCCAGAGCCCATCCTTTAACAAGACAGAGGCTTTGTGGGGTGAGGGGATGTTTGTGTGTGTGTGTGTGTGTGATATTCTTCGGCAAGGAGGGCTGCTGAAATCTGAATTCAGCTTAGCAGTGTTGATTTAATGTACCTTTCTTTGTTATGGCAACAGAAGGGAACATATCTTTTGAAATATCTAATCTTGCTTCCCCCGTTGACCTTGTTCTTGATAAACAGTATTAAATATCCTTGTAGGAAATATGCTTTAGTGAGTGTGCTAGAAGTATGTGAAAATGCATATAACTGCAGAAGTGAAGAGCACCAAGCTACTTGTAATACAGACTGAATTAGCCCTTCACCTTTTTCCTTTCAAAGTTCACAATTTCAAAGGAATCACCCCAGATACAGCAGCTTTGATGTTGTGAGAGGTGAGTTCTCATCCTTGGCCGCTTTGGAGGCTTATCTCAGCATGTAAAAAATTTTCCTTGGTTGTAAAGCGTTAACAGCTGCTGTACTTCCACTCTTCATGGTAGCTGAAGTCATGAAGACTTCCCTTCATCCCTGCCATTCCCAGCTCTTTTGACCTTTTGGAGATTTTGGCAGCTGGTCTTACTGAAAAGGACTAGAAAACTGGCCTTGCTAGCTGGGCAGTGGCATGATGATGGCCAGAGAATCAGTTTTTGGGTGCCTGCGCTTTTCCTCAGCTTTCTGGTGTGCTTCTTGGCTGCAGCTGGACTATCAGACCATTGTGTATTGAACAATCGCTGAACAAAATGGGATTTAAAAAAACACAAAACACAATATGGATTGTCAGCCCAAGGTTACTGCACAATCAGAGTGAACAGTTAAGTCATAATGTAAATATTTTTACTTCAGGTGTTTATAAAAGTAATATAGAGAACAGGATATCTCAGAGGTGTTTAATGAAAGAATTAGGAATGTTTCCCTTTAAGGCCTCCAAATCAGATCTCGCTTAAGGTAGCAGCCAGGTAGCTTGTAAACCTTGAATATTTAGCACAGGAGAGAAATTATTTAATTGATTTCTGACTCTCATCACAAAATAACCGCCCTGGAAAAGTGCTAGCTACCAATCTTAGAGAGACCAGCAATTCCCTCACCATAGAGATTTATCCTCTTGAGCTGCTGTTTACCTGAGTCAGGGTTAACACTCTGGCTGGGCTGCCTACTTCCAGTACTTATATCTACCTTCGCTTTGCAAAGAGCTGTTGCTCCGGAAAGGTTAATCAGCCAATCTGGAGGTCAAACAAGACCTGGAGAACAAATATCACTTTGCAGTTTGTTCCATCAATGGTAATAGATGGGTATTAGTGCTACGGTGCCTAGTCCCAGTCTGAAAAATACAGAGTACCTCAGGGATAGGAGACCTACAGAAAACAGATTTATAAAATTGTTTGCATATGCAATGTTTGATTAGTAGTTGTCTTCTTTTTTTTTTTTTTTTTTTTTACTCTTGGGGTTTTAATTTTTTTCATTGGGTTGGTGTGAGTCATTGTTGGTGAGAGTGCAGGAAGGGGTGTGTTTTGAAGAAGGGAATATAAAGGCCAAGAGATAAGCTGCATGCATTCCAGGTTCAGGGAGTATATTTTGGAAGGTTTTGGCTCTAAAAGTGACAAACTGTAAATAGAATTAAAGTATTTTGGTATTACAAGCCAATGGAGCTTTACTCTTTTGTGTCAGCTATCAATCAGCAGTCCTCAAAGAAATCAGCTTAAAAGGTTTCACAAAGACTTACTATTTCCCTTGTTTTACTGAATTTGATTTTTTTTGGAATTTTCTTCAGGGCTCCTTCAGTATGTTGCTTATAAATGATATTGCTGTGGGCTGGATGACAGCACAGAGCACAGCTGGAAAAGACACACTTTGCAGACTCTTTCCTTGCCTTAAATATGCTCTGCAGGTTCAAGATAGCTTTCTGCACTCTTTGGGTGGCCCCTCCATGCTCCTCACAGGTGCCTGGCCAGGTGGCCATGCTGATATGTTGAAGTAGAAGGGAGAGAAGCTCCTCCTTCCTTCCCTACTTTTTCTTCTTAACAAGCCCTGGGCGGGAGCTGTGGCTTCTGGTGCATGTGCTACACCCATGACCTGGCATCTGAGTAGCTCTGCTTAATCTACATGCGTGTAAGTAGGGCTTGTTTCTGCTGCCTGTGCGTTGCCCTATTGATGATAACAATCTAGCCTTTAGAGTGTTTTCTGCTTGGCAAAATCACCCATAACCAACCATTGTTTAGATTTAATGCTGACCTTGTAACTTGTGATGAACCCAAGACCTACGCAAACAGAAAGTGAATAGCCACAGTTGAAAAGTATCTTATCAGATATTCGAAAGAATAATAAACAAGAGGAAGTGGATAAAAGAATGCCTTTCAGTGAGACCTTATTAAAATAGAGCTTCATGGCCTGGCTTCTGTGATGATAGATAGGTCCAGTCAAAGATGGCACTGAACCAATGCTGTTGCACTTTCTTTGAGGTAGTCACAGTGCTCCCCTCTGTCACCTGGTCTGTACTGATGCAAGGATGTCCACATCTTTGTCCCAGACTTACTGCCTAGCATCATTTCATGCCTGCTTTGGGCAGCCTGGGTGACATTTTTGCACTTTTATTACTATATATTTGTAAAATACATTTACATAATTGTACCTCAACATAGAGTGTAGTAACTGAATATTTCTTGTCTGTGCAGTGTTTGGTTTGGGGATAATTTGCAATTTCCCTGCAATTTCAAGGATGGTGCCTAAAAAAAAAAAAAGACTGTCAAATTCAGATTTTCTTTCACTGTGTAAGTGCCCTGTTGCTTTTGGCTCCAGGAGCCATGTTCAAGGTTTGTCAGACTTCTGCCTTTGGAGAAGGGCTTCTCAAGGGAGGTGCAGAAAGCCTTAGCTGGCATTAGTGTACCTGGACTGCCACAAACCACCATGGTGAATTAAGTAGTAGCAGCTCTGCTCTCTCTCACATGCTGCCTTTGTGGCCTCCTTTGGGGTGCTTCTTGTTTTAAATGGTTTAAACTGCAAAACCAGTCCAAGTTGTAGAATTCATCTAAATGGTCATCTAAACATCTAAAGCCTTAAGGCCAAATCAAGCTGTAATTATTAATGTAAGTAGTTCTGTTGATGTCCGTGGGTTTTCTCACTTAAGGATACTAGATTTGATAGCTAGGTTAGAGATTATCAAGGTTTTAAACTTTTTAAGGGGGGAAACCCCCCAACCAAATGGAAGCTCTTGGTGCCCCTTAAACTGAGGCAATGCTTGGGTTTTTTGGTGGGACGGGGGAGGAGGGGGATTACTCAGGGAACAAGAAGAATCTGGAAATGTAATCAGAGCAATGTCTTTGCTTTCTACACTTCTGTTTAAGTGTAATAACTGAAGAACTGCATGGGGACACAAAGGTGTGCAAGCACACACCTCTAAAGCCACCCAGGCTTCTGGCTGCTTTTTCGTGACTGGGATTCGATGGGTTTCAGATGTTTAGCTTGCCAAATGCAGCTTGGGAAGAAAGGAGGCAAATTAAAGATCTAGTAAATGCAATGAAGAGGAACAAATTACTTGAGATTAAGATGATATTAGAAACGGAAGATAAAAAAAATGCATTTTAGCACTCAAATTCCCCTGTTGAAACCTTTAGCTTCCTAAAATCTGAAAAAGGCCCCTAGTGCCCAGATGCTTTTCTTTTTTCTCCAGCTTTTTCAGTTTACCTGGTAAAGTATTGATTCTTTCTTCAAACTTTACCCTGCTATACTGTTACACCAGTGTGCTGTAATACTGCTGCTATTGTAAACCTGTAGACACTTATCCCTGGGAAATACGTGTATAGAGGACTGCAGAAAGAGCAGCTCATGTTATACAGCTACACCTGGGCAGTACTGGCACAACTGGGAGAAAAGTACAGACAGGAGGCTGCACTGGTCCAGCCTTGGCTTCTTCCATGTCTGCACATTAGGTGCCTCACCAGCCCAAACTCTTGAAGGAGGAATGGCTTTTGCGTTGGAGAAGCACTGAGTGTGATCCACTGCGCAGAGTTTTGACACTGTGCACTTTAAAGGGAACATTTTGAAGTTAATCTCTCTGGCAGCTCTCTGCAATGCGAGGTTGAGTTTTACGAAGCCAGCGCTGTAAAATGGAGTAACTTTGGGTTGGTGCAGTACCTAAGTAATCCCAAGAGCACTTTGCAAAGTGGCAAAGTACATATGAATACAGCGTGTGCGTAGGCAGGAGATAACAAGGAGCTGAGGAGAAGAACAGTTTTGCTGGGGAGGAGGTGGAATGAAGTGGGAGTGGGGTTCCCAGCCCCAGTGCTGAGCCTCTGCAGCACCTTTAGCTGCTTTATTGCCAGGCAGGAATGAAGGATGAGGTGCCAATGGGGCAGCTGGTGCGGGCTGGGTGAAGGCAGGGGGGCCACAGACAGGACAGGAGTGTGTTTGGCAGGACAAACCTGATTTTGTGTTGGGTTCTGGGCATTTTATTTCCCTTCATGTCTCTGCCATACCAGTTCGCAAGACATGATTGGCAGCTTTCCCTTGCAATTTATTTGATCATGGTAATTTTTTTGACAGGCTTCCTTGTGATTTTTTAATATATCAAATAGAGTTTAATAATAGCCTGCTATTAAGTCCTTCTGTTTTTCCCTTGGGATTTTCTTATGACTGTTGCCTCTCTTACCTATTTGAAGCTCTGAATCTCTTTTCCAACTGTGAAGAACTTAGCAGTGTGAGTGCATGCATAATATGTAAAAACATTTAGCAGAATTGTTGTTATGCTTGGGAATTAATAAATGGCATTATTGGGGATAATGGAAGGATAAATCAGGCTTGCCTTATTTACAGGGCTATTCCTGTTAAGTTCAGTGGGACAGGTTGGGCCAAGGATGGTCTCCAGAAGGGTTTTATTTTATTTTTAAATTCAAATTTTATTTCCATTCATCTTTTGAAGATGAATTTTTTCATTGGCTCCAGGATCAAGTGACCTCAGAAGAGAAAAACCTCAGTGAGAGCAAAATAAAGTAAATTCTGCAGTATACATAATGGCTTTGAATTATCAAAGACAGTAAAATGAAAGTGGCTCTATGCATTTAATCAAAGTAGGTTAAGCACATCTAAATGGCACCTAATGCGACATGATTACATTCTGTAATGGGGGAGAAAAAATCCTCTTGTTTTCCTTATTTCCCTGACACTATTGGTGCTGTATCTTTCACTACCTATTTTCTATCTCCACACATGGTAGGCCCACTTGTTTTTTTCTGCTCTTTGGTTTTACTGGTATTTTTCAAGAAAGTCAGAAATTCTTGTCTTCTGCTCGTTCCCTTCGTATGCAGGGTTGAAATGGGGGTAGCACAAAGCCTGATCTCACCTGTCAGTATTCAGGTGCACAAAGGGAGACTCAGATCTTTCCTTATCTCTTCTCATCTGCTTGCTATCACTCTGGTTGTTTTGCCACTGTGTGATCCTTCAAATTTCTCCCCCTTCTCCTCTCCAACCCAGACTTTTCTGTGGTCCCTTCCAGAAAAGATATGTGCCAGATACAGCTACGTTTGGCTGAATTTGGAGTCAGAGTTCACAGGTGGATACTGGCTGTTTGCAGCAGTGTGAGGGTAATGTAATACTGTAAAACCCTGCATGCCAGCAACAGACACAGATTTGCAGTTGTGGTGTGCTTGTGGGAGAAGGCCATAACAGCAGTAACAGGATGGCTGCTGGTAGGAGCTGTACCACCAATTCAACCCTCTGCCTATGTGTTGGAAGGACAGAGGAAAAGATACTTAAGTGTGCCAACCAAATCAACAATAAGGATCATATAAGAAGAGGAACTGACAGTGATTTGCAGAGTAATCTCTGCTCTGTATAAAGCTTAGACATGCAGAAGTCCTCAGGTTCCAGCAACTGTCTCCAAAGCCAGTCAGTTCAAAAGAAGATTTTGTGGTGTGAATTTACCTCTGGAACTTACATGGATTGATCAAATTTCCTGATTTAAACCTTTATTAATTGGGGAATATTTTCCAGGATATTATGCAGCCAAGGATTATTCCTTTGTCTGCAGTGTGAAATTCCTTTAGTCTTTTTACATTTTCTCTTTTGTCTCTCTTTTTCCTCTTTGCTTGCAATGACATTTGTTATGCTCATTGGAAGGAAATGTTATTCTTCTTAGCTAATATTTTGATTCCTCTTGCATAGTTAGAGGACTCCAGTGGAAGGCTGTGTTGAGGTCACACCACAGCTGTATGGTGGTGACAGCTAGACAAGAATTTCATTCATGCTGAAGAGCATGGCTCAGGAGAGCCACTCACCGTAAAGGAGACAAATTGTACATTTCAAAAAGACTGGTAAAATAACTTTCAAGGAAGAAAATGACATAAAATGGTTTGGGTTGGAAGGGACTGTAAAGATCATCGTGTTCCAACTGTCCTTCCATGGGCAGGGACATCTTCCACTAGACCAAGTTGCTCAAGCACCATCCAACCTGGCCTTGAACACTTGCATGGATAGGGAGTCCACAACTACTCTGGGCAGCCTGTTCCACTGTCTAGATCTTAGGTTTTCCTGAATTTTCTCACAGGCTTTCTGAAACAGTCAAAACCAGCAGAAAGCTTGAAATCCAAGTTAATTTTGAATTAAAAGCTATTAGCTTTTCAGAACTCTTAGGCCATTTCAGGGAATGCTTCATTAGCTGTAGCTACATAGCATTTTTCTAGAGCACTGATAAGTGATTGATGATGCAAAACCAGGGAAGTTAATAGAAAGTGACACGTGTATTTTGTAACCAATAGAAATAAGAAGTAAAGAAGAAAAAGTACTGCTTCCTTAGTGAAAAGATACAGAAAGAAACTTCAGTCCCCTCCTACACATTGTGTCCCGTTCTGTTCCCCAGTGCAATGAAGACAAGAGGAGAAGAGGGATGGGAATTTATTTATAGTTTTGGCACCAGGAATAAAAATAAATGGCTGAAAGTCTGTGGAAGTTCTTTGTAACTTTCTGAATTTTTAGGTATGAATAGAGTGTATGGAGAAACTAGTATGCACCCTTTTTCTTTCCACTGGTTTGTCATTGCCTCTGGATTTTTATGTCTCAAGTGCCTGCTTATTGTAGGAACCAGGGGGCTGAATCACTCCAGGCAGCCCACAGGTCTGGTGACTTCATTTCCTGGGTTATATAAAATCCAAACTTCCTAACAAATTGTCTGCAGGAAGTGTTTACCACATTGATATAGAACAATTAGAGTGCGCAGAAACGTGGCCAGGTTGAAAAAACAATTACGTGAAACATTGACATTATTTATAAAGACCTTTAAACATGGCAGAGGGGTTTCCAGCCAGTGAGCCACCAACCAACCTGCCTGCCTGAGTTCTGGGGCAGAAGTGTTTAGTTAGCTGTCAGGGCTAGATTTATTGTGAAGGGTTGTGACCTGTGTGGAAAAAATACAATTAAGGCATTATGTCTAGTTTACTCCATTCTCTCTAATAAATTGCTCACCTGTGTAGAACAAGAGATCTTATATTAGTTTTTGTTAACGTGGATGTTCAGTATGTCTGCTGATGTCCCTAAAGTTTGGATTTAAATAGTCTAATTAACAACTGAGTATGTTGTTTTGTGTGGGGAGATGGCCTCCTACTGCAAAAATTTGCTTTTGTTCTGAGCTGTTTGGAGCCAAGAAGAATGAGAGCTCCCTGCACTAGCATGGTGATGCTGCAGGAAATAAGGTTGACAGAAACAAGAACCACCTATTAATCTCTCTCTCTCCTTAGAGTTACAAGTTAGACAAGTATTTCCCCATCCTAGGTAGTCTACAGGCTCTTGGGTACCTATTTCACACCAAAAGTGCAGCTTTTGCCCAAATCATTCTTCATAAATCAAAACAGCAAGAAAACAACAAGAAACAGAAACCTGTTGACAATATGCCACTTCTAAATTTATGTTTTTGCTTTCTAAAGACCCCAACCAAAACAACAACTTATGCAGCTGTCATTGGCTTCTTATGGAAGCCATGTTTGGTAAACCTTGATTCTCTGACCAAGTTCTGTTAGTTAGTTTTATGGTTTGCAAATTTTCATCAGGATGGCAGGCTTCTGTTCATGTAATATTTCAAATCACACCCATCAAGTGAATTTTTATCAACATGTGTAAACAGAACCTTGGCCTGGAGTTTGAAAAGAAGACGGATGCAGCTTCTGTGATGCGCTGTCCAGCATTACCTTTATGCAGAAGATGAAGCAGCAGAGAAATTGGGAAAAGTACATCTTCACATTCACCTGGAAATGTGGAAATGCAGAAAGCAAGTCAGCAAGCTACGTAAGTGAGCTGGTATTTGGCTGTTTCAGCATAACTTTAAGTAAGATCTGAAACAGATATTGCTTTGACTGCTATTTTGTATGCAGCAGTGGAAATTTGCTCTCTGAATTGTGACTATCTCAGGGGTTCTTGCTTGGATGTGAAGAATGCTCACCTCTAGGGAGTCCCCAGTGTAACTTTTTGTCCTTACATTCTTAAGTCAGAATCATTGGTGCCGCACAGGACTTATTAAAATTCAGCCACTAAGGGGATTGGTGTTACACACCACCACTGTCAAAGGATTAAATTTCCCAAATGAGCCACTTAAGTGGTTCATAACTTCTTTGAGCCACATGTTTTCTTTATGGAAATTCTGTGTTAGAACTTTTTGTCAGAAGGCTAATTGTTTAAAATTTGGGGTTTTTTGCTTTTAGTTGATAGCATTCAGATCTCTTGCTGTGAAATTGCAGCTTTCTTTAGTTTTCCAAGAAAGCCTTGCTTCTGCTAAGTATCTGGTTAATTTCTTGCCTAACTTCACTGACATGTTTGGCTATTGCAGGATCTTTAGTGTGTTATCTTTGTAGAAGGCCATAATACTGCAGTCTGCAAATTTCCCATTTAAAGCAGCACTCTTTAAGACCATTTCCATTGGTATAAAATGTCTTTCTCACTCTAAGTTTTCTCATCTGTGAAAGGATTGTGATATTTCATTACTCTGACAAAATACTGAAACCTCTGGACAGCAGGACTCATATGGCTCTTAAATATCATGCTACACTTAATTCTGTGTCAGGACTCCTAAATAGAAATAGTATGATTTTGAGAGATGGGGAGCAAATACAGCTGAAATGAAACGTAGAACATCACTCTGCATACTCTGCTTAACTATATTGACTGCTGGAATCAGGGTCTCATGAAGGAGAACGGATTATTACTATGTGCTGAAACTGTCAGTGGTTAAACTTGAATGTAACCAAATATAGGGCTAGAGACCTAAGCTTTTGCATCTGAGTTTGGAGAGAGTTTGACATTTACAAAATTATGAGCTTTTATTTTGTTGCAGTTTTGGCAGACCCAAAGCATCTCAGAGGAAGCATCTAAAATTACTAAATACTTTTAAGCTTTTGGCCTTAGAATTTAGCCTCTGCTACCCATTTTGTCTTTGCTGGGATGCAGCCACTTAAAGCACAAGTTTTAAAGATTCAAATAGAGATATCTTCTTCAATTCATATCATAATTCATGTTGCTATCTAAATTAATGTCCTCCAAGTTTATGCTGCAATTTGTAAAGAGAGCATGCTCTTAACATATGTTTCATGTTAGAGAATGAAACAGTTGCAGTTTGTCTCAACTTTAAGTTGTACTGCAGGCCTTGAATAAGCCCGAGGACATGCATACATGTAGACTGAGCTCTTGCTGTATCAGTAAAAATTATATGCCTTTGATGCATCATTTATTGCATTAATCAACCTTTAGCAGTATTAAACTGCTTCTGGGGAATTTTTTAAAGACTGCTTGAACCCTTTGAGATTTCATTCTCCCTGTTCTCCAAGTCTGACTGTTATCATTTTAAAACAAACAAATGATTTCCCTAGCCCCCTCATCCCCAATCAATCCTGAAGAAAAAACTGTCAGCTTTAGAAATATGGAGGTAAATATGGAGAAAGTAAATGGCTTTTTTTTTTTTTTCCCTATCACTTTGCCTTTGGGAAGGAAGATTTGAATGGTGATAATCAGAAATATCTGGAAAATACATATGTAAAGAGCTTAATAGAAAATAGAGAGTGTACATTTCTCCTCTTAAAATAATACAACAAAAACAAATTCTGAGTGTCTGGGTAGGAATATAATGGAAGCAAAGGTGATTGTTTACAATGTAGTAATAAAGCCAGGAAGGGTGTTTTCAGCTCTGCTTGCTCTGCTGCATGGCTTTTGAGCTACCATGGCAGAGTATATGTGAGAAATTGCCATCATTATAGCCAATCTGGAAAAGGTAGATGCAATTCTCTCCCTAGTAGAGAGAATATTGTGCCCAGAGAGCTGGGCAGTCCTTAGGTCTCTGGAAATCTGTAGCCAGGGTGGCGTCTGGATTTGGTGTTTGGCTCATAGATCTTTCACTAAGCTGCTGTGTCTGATCCCTTTAAGTGTTTTTTCCAATGTGTTGTTCTGGTTTTGCCTTGCCTGTCCTTGAAAGGCTTGAGGCACTGATGCAGAATCAGCTCTCACCTCATATTGCCCAGGCATTCCCCTTCAACTGGAAAAAGACTTGCATGCACAGATTAGGTAGTTCAGTGTTTGCTGTGTGATGCTTCATATGGGCTGTATAAGATTGATGGGGTGGGAGCTGATTCACCATCTACCTGTTAGCATGTGTGTGCTTATTTTAATTGCAGGTACTTCCTGCAGGTATTCCTTGCTGTGAGATCCCTGCTTAATCAACACCTTTCTTACAAGTTACTGCTCTTAGCCTCAGATGAAAGGCCTGGCTGTTGGGAACTGAGATTCTGGCTAAGATGCAAGGACACAGGGTAGATAAGAAATAATAGTGTATGGGAGCAAATGAATGCCAGCAGTATTCTGCAAGTACATATCTTTGTTGTCCTCACTCTGCAGAAGTCACAGCCATCAGTGCCAATGAAACAGTCCTGTAGGATAAAGGCCATCATCTTTTGCCAGCCCTGTAGCAGAGTGGTGCTCTCATTAGCTGTGTCTGAGGGAAAGGTCCTGTCTGGCTCTGAACATCTACAGAATCAGAGCTCTGCGTCTCGGCACTGGTGGGAAGGAAGAATGGCCTTCAGGCAGTACTCCTTTTATTTTCTTTTAGTGGCCAAGATGGAATGCTATTTTGACCCAGTCAGACAAAATTAGTGTGATTCTATTTGTATCTGTCGCACTCATCTTAGCTGCAGAATAATTTGTTTATCAAATTATTTGTGAATATGTATGTCTTCAGCATGGTACAAGATAGAGCAACTCTGCCTGTCTTTTGAAGAATTCAGATGGGATTAGGCCTTCAGCAAGAGTAAAACTGGCCTTCAGTTTGGTGGAGAAGTGCTAGACAACATGGATTATATCTTTCTTAGTTTATTGCTGCTAATGTAAATGCTGTATGCTTCAGTTTGTGCCTCCCTTAGTATGACTTAACAAAATAAGGCTGGTATAAAGAAATAGAAAATATGGAAAAAATGTAGCAGAGCAGAAAAATTTTCTCTGTAAACCAGAGTATTTCATCAAAAAATCATAAAAACTTTTATTCCTGAGACTGAAAACAAGGGCATTTATCGAGTCATGGTACACAATCTCTTGTTAAAAATCTCTCTAAAATGCCAAATATTAGTTTGCACTCTGACATAAATATCCTTTTTAGCAGGCTTGTACAAACTAGCAAGTGGGATACAGTTTTGATATGCCTGGTGGTGCACACGACTACCTTCATGGCCCATTCACCTCTTTGATGTTTCTTATAGGTTCTGAAGGAGTCAGGGCTTATCTGTTCTGTTAAATTTTTTGTGTGATATATGGGAAATCAGTTCTGGTTTATATTTCTGCCCAATTAGTATAAAATGCAGAGAGAGGTGCCTTGATGCTACAGAGATAAGTCCAAGTAAATTCTCCAGTAGGTTCTATGGGCTGTCCACCTAGCTTGTTGGTTTTGGAAAGAAACAGATGTGCTTTTGACAGTATTTTGTGTGTGATGATGTTGCAGATAGGTAAAAGACAAACACTTTTGTTTTGCCAATTGCATTCAGCTTTACAAAACCAACATAGATAAAATTGGCTTTGGGTGACATTAGGTAAACCATTTAAAATAAAGATAACCTTTTTTGATAGGCTAATTTTCTAAGTGAAAGTAGCTGTGGGCAGATGCTGGGAGGTGCAGGGAAGCAGGCAATGAAGGACACCCTGGGGGAAAAGTGTATCTCTTTACCAAGGTCTCATCCCATGGAAATATAGGCTGTTCCCCCCCAAGGTCTGCAGCTCTTCTGCATTTGCAGAGCAGTGACTGCCTGTGAGAGGAACATCCTGGGATTCCTCTCTGCAGTGCTGTGAAGCTGTCGTTTTTAGCAATGTCACTGCTGCTTCCTGTTTATGGGAAATTCATGGTGGGAATAAGATTGTTTTGGATTACCGCTCAAATAGAGTCAAACTCCTGAGAGCCAGACCTGTGCCTGTTTGGATGACTTCAGAAATCCACTCCTCTTGCTGTACCTCAGCTTTTCCACCTTCCCATTGGTGCTTTCTCCTGCCTGGAGCTGGATTTCTGTCCCACCAAACAGTGGGGGGCTTGGTAGGGGCAAATCCTTGATATTACACTACCCACCCTGTTGAATTTTTTGGTCTGTGGCTCACAGCTGATGTAGACAGTTTTACTCTGGTTGTATAAAATAAACCTAGGTGATTTCTCTCATCTGAGGAGGTGAAGCATCTCAGTTAGTGCCTGCAGGAGAGCTCACTTAGCTTATTGGCTTTCCTTTAGTGCTTTCCACACTCTTGTCCTTACTCTCAGGAATTGCATAGTCATACTGTCTCCCTGTGTTGGTACTGCCCTTAGTTTCCTATGACCTTTACTGCTTTTGAGGTCCTATTTAGCTGTTTCACATCATTATTGTTAAAAATTAGTTCCTGCTGGTCTGTCCCCTTAGTGTTGGGTGGTGGTGGTCTCTGTCTTCTTATCATTTACTGTCTGATAGGGTGAAGGATCACTAACCAAAATGCTTGTTATGGAGAGAAAAATTAAGGATTGCATCTGCCAATGAAGGATGCCATGCAACTAGTAAAGATTTTCTCCTTATTCCCTAAAATATCTACATCTCTCTGCATTTTAAGCACAGGAATAGAATTAAGGTATAAAATATTCTCTTCATTATCATTAAGAACATTGCTTCATGGCCTCTTTTATAAATCAGTAACGGAGGGTAATGGAGCAGAAGGTTCTCTCTGAGATCTTAATTAATCCAAGCAGAGATGTGTGTCTGTGATGTGAGTTAGGATTAAAAATTAGCTCTAAAAACAAAGCAGCCTATGCAAAATTGATGAACACTGGCCTATAAAACAATTCAGTGAATGAGTTCCCATCTGTAATGTGGCATTCCTTGAAATAATTGGCCAAGGCAGTCTTCATCAGAGGAGGTAGTAAAGTCTGAATGAATAATTTTATCACTTTAAGTTAATTTATGATGGTGTGGAGAGGATGACAGATATGTTCTTTCATTGAGCCAGACCCTCGTATGTTACCGTGGCCTTATAAGAAGATGCTCTTTTTACTTTTTGAGCTGCACCTTGAATACAGAGGCCTGTGATCTGCTTGGGTGGCTCAGCCAATCTCTGAGGGAGGGAAGGTATCCAGGAACAAAGTGTAAGAGTGTGTATGTGGGCATCAGAGAAGAGAGAGAGGTTGGAGGAATGACAGGCTTCCATGTCAGAAAGTGAACTTCTTCCCTACGCACGCCTGCAGGAGTGGGTGTTGAGGGGAGGCTGACTGCCTGACTTGCTTCTGGAAATCATCCATGTTTTCAGCAGAGTGAAAAGAACATTATTTTTATTGCTATTAAAAAGTGCTTCTGCACTTACAGTGTCTGTGAGTATTACAGTGCTGCTCAGTGGAAGATTAGCTGAAAGTCACAGGATGTGTTTAGTCTGATGCCTTGGGAGGCCCCAATCTGCATTGCATCTTTTGTGGTCTCAAAAACTGAGTACAGAGGATTAGAAGGTTCCTGTGGTCAGTGATAGCATGCAGGAGGCCTTCACATGGGGCAGGGTTGCTCTTTGGTGAGCTGTGGGAGGAGAAAGTGCAGGCCATGAGGATTATGAGCAAGGAGAGGCAAGAAAAAGCATATAAGAGGACACATATTGTCCAAGGGAAAGAAGGGTGACTAATGGTCATTTCCAAAGGCTCCAAGTATAGAGTGGCATTGGGAGCCAGGCATTACATTGCTCCAAAAAGAAGTGTCTGTGTGTATGGGCTGGGGGCCTGGGGTATGTGGCACCAGGACTGAAGGACAGGGGTGATGACAAATGAAAAGTGGTGGCTCCTGTGTTTCCTCTGTAAGGAATGAATGCTGCCAAATTATTGATTTTATATTTTTGGTTGTTTTTTGGTTTGTTGGGGTTTTTTTGGTTGGATTTTTGTGGCTTTTTTTTTCTTTTTTTTTTTTTTTTTTTTTGGGGGGTTTGGTGTTTTTTTTGGGGTTTTTTTGTTGTTTTTTTTTTTTTTTTGTTTTGTTTTTGTTTTTTTGTTTTTTTCACTTGCTGCTTTATTCTGTGGGGAGACTATGTAGCCCAACATTTCCTGTTGCTGTTAGGGTAAGATGTCTCATTTCAGCTGAAAGAATATGGGAAGATGAGAATGATAAGGTGTTCAGTGGCCAGCTGCCCTTGTGTATAATAGGGGCCCAGAAGACAGGGGTGTGAGAAAGGTGCTTTGGATGGGCACTGTTGCTGTGGCACGCTTGCTCTGCTCATCCTGGATGTTGCCCTGCTAGTCAGAGAAGTCAGCTGCCTCCCTTTGCTCCTCATGATAGCATAGCAAGTTTGATGAGTTGTGGTATGGCCCGAGCAACAGGTCTGGTGTGTTGCATTATCCTGCCCAAGCTGCAGCGATCAAGGGCAGGACTGCTCAGTAGGTACTCCCAGACAGCCCCAGCCACCTGGTCTGCCAACCTTATTATACCTCCCCTCATTTCTTCACCCTTCTCTCTCCATTTCCATAGCTTCCTCTTAACTAGCAACTAGCCAGTGAAAGCAGTTTGCTTAGGTACCTTCCTGAGCCCACAGTACCATGGGGCTGGAGTGTCTGGAGGTGGTTATTCTGGCCATGGTCTTGTTATTTTTAGAGCTGGATTAGGTAGCCTTCTGTGCTACCTTTAGGCATTTTGTGTACCCCTCTTTGGCAGCATCAGCCAAAGGAGGGTGTGCAAAGTGTGCCACAGAAAAATGAGCATTTGTCGACAAGCCTTTTCCTTGCCAGCAACACTGAAGCAGAAGCGTATACCCGGCAACTCTGTGTGCTGCAAATAGTCTTTGTTACCAGCAATTAAGGATTGGATGGGATTTTAAAGAATTATATTGGCATCTGTTAAACTTAACCCTTTCAAATCCAGTCATTATTTGGCACAAAATTTGCTTTGACTTCTGCAGCTAGTACAATGCAGAGATTGAGAATGCAAGCCTGTATCAAAGCAGAAGAAAATTAGCGAGGGACATGACTGTGCCTCTGGTAGCACTGTGCTACCTGAGGGGACAGGGAGAAATCACAAATCCTCTGCAGGGACTTTGTTGCCTTCCCATGAGAAATGCCTAGTCTGGCAGGTCAGATCCACTCTCATTCTTCACTTTTCTTAACACTCATGTCTTTTGAGAGTCAGAAACCCAGTTCTCCAAAGATACAGAATGGTTACCTCTGAAGTATGGGGTGGTGCTCCCCACTCTACCCTCAGTCTTCTCTCTTTCTAGCTCATTAGGGAACCCTTGCCAATTAGGTCTCCCAAGAACTAGTTAGACAGGAATAGGTCTGCTGTAAATGTATCAGATTAACTGCATGTATTCTTTACATTGCTTGTGAGTAAATGATTGTGTTCTCTGGGTAGTTCATAAATGTGTCTAATTCTTCATGTAATCCTCACCAAAAAAAAACCAACAAAAACAAAAATCCCAAACAAATGCATAAGAGACTAGTAGTCAAGGGCACAATTCCTCAGTGGAATAAAAAGAATGAAAATTTTTTTAGCCCAAGTTAGAGGGCTGACAAATCCAAAGAATATTTAGTAGCAGTTTTGAAAACGTAATCCAGTGCTCTTTTCTGTTTACTTTTATTCCTTTCAGCTATTTTTTCTTTGTTTTCTTTTGGTGTTTTTCCCCCTCCAATTTTATCAATTACATGCTGAAAATTCAGGGATGAGTTAAAGTGCAGGAAAGATTAGCTCCAGCTTTATTGAGAAATAACTCTTACTCAGTGAGTGTCCAAAATATCCAAAAAGGAAGAAAAATGAGTGTACTCTTTGTGGACCTATACCCGTTTGTAACGTGACTAATTACTGTTAAGTAATTCCTAACACTTCAGTAGTGGCCATAACTGAATTTTAGGAGCACAAAAGAGCATAAGGCTAAAAGAAGCAGCAAAGTTTATTAAAACAGAGTAGGGTGGGAAAGTCCAGCACCTCCTCTGGACATATTCAGAGTGTGGGGAAGAGCTGGTGTCCCTGACATCCTTCCATCACAGAAATGTGTCACCTAGACAAAGTGCATGAAGGACAGCTTGTTTGATGCCTCCCAAAATGTATCTATTCCTCTTTATGGTTTGGAAGTGAACTGATGCCCTGGCTTGCTTCTGCCAGTGCCATGGCAAGTGCTGTGAAGGAAGGGGTGTGGAAATGTTCCTTGTGAGCTCTGTGCTTGTACCCCAGTAGCTGCTTTGGAAGGATGTGGAGAGGAGGCACAGGTTAGATGAGATTTGTATTCTTACAGCAGAGGGTAAGCATCTTGCTCCACCTGCCCTTCCCTATTCCTGCCCCCCAAGCTCCTGAAGCATACTTCTGGTTTGTATGTTGTTCAGCACTCTTCCCTTATTGTTTTTCTGACATAACTCATCTTATTCCACAGAGTTGGGCAAGCCTAGCAGTAAAATAAAGCAATGGTTAACTAATCAAAGCCCAAGACAAAAGTATTAGTGCTTAGAAGGCTAATGACTATAGGAACAAACTATGTGGTTATAGTCTTTGTTTAAAGTGAGGTGCCTCCTGAGCTCTCTCAGTACATCTCAAAGGCTGTGTTGCACCTACTTACTTGAGGAAGATGACCTGATCTCTTCCTACATCAGATAAGTTCTTCAAAATTTGGGGGAATTCAATTTCCTATATAATGTTGCTGGTCTTATTTTCAATAACAGGCCAGTAACCAAGCACTTTGCCAAGATCTGCTGCTTCTCTCCAATAGTCAGTCTCTTGGTCATCCTCTCCCCAGCAGGAGGGAAGGTTTTAGGAGAGAGCATTGGTAGCTCCACAAAGGACTCCTGCATACACTTGTGCACCCATTTCTGGGGGCAAAAGGCAAAACTTCCATCTGCTCTTTGTGGGGTGAGAGGACAGGATTGCCAGAGAAGCTTCCCTGAGAGACATGACTGTAGCAATAGTAGTGACTGCACACTGATGGTGGGTAGCTCCTCTGAAGAAAGAGCAGTTGTCTGCCTCACATCTGGACTACCCAACAGTCATGCCAAACTTAGCTTCCCAACCCTGTGCTAGTGAGAAGGTACCTTGCTTCCCATTCCTTTCCTTCCCATCTGGAAAGGCTGAGCCCTGGAAGGGTGAAATAAAGGCTGATTGTTTGTCTAAGGTGGCCATCATGGGCACAATTGGGACCCATCTACTAATGTACCCTGTCAGAGCTGGTGCTGACTTCTGCTGCCAACCCTTGTACCATTGCCATAATTCTCTAGGCTGCCACCCAGAAAACACGTGTGGGGATGTATGCAACACGAGTGGAAGAGGAAGGTTTGCTGGGTGTGGTGAGGGAAGAGCAGGCAAAAAGCTTTTGTTTTAGAAAGGGATGAGTAGTTTAGATGCATGTGTTGCCAACAGAAGTGAGAATGGTCATGGGAGGCCAAACTATTGACCTTTCGTAGTGACCTGATGGAATCTGGCTAGAAATATGCAGAAGAACATGATTGAAACCTGGGGTTGCTCAAATAAACTAAAATTCTAAGTACCATATCAGTAGCTGCTTGGCACAGGAAAGGAGACCTGACTTTTGTAAATAAATTTATTACTTATCTGTGTTTCTTAATCTGGAGTATCTAAGGAGGGAAATTTAAAGCTTCCTGAGAACCTGGAGTTCCAAAAAATTACCAGGACTAAAAGATACCAGTAAACATCTAAGGTTTTTTGAACAAATAGTGTGGACTTAAAAAAATAATGAATTATGGGCTTCACCTCAATCCTAGTGAAGTCCAGAGGGGTCTCAGCATGTTTCTTCAGATGGAGGATGATTTCCTGAGTAAGAAATAGACTTGTTGGTTTCTTTAAAGGACCAGACAGCTTTATGAATAACTGTTGTATTTTAGCCAGTTATAACTACCTGTTTGTGATGAGGGGAAGTTGTTGTTGTTGTAGAGCCTGTTAATGACTGCTTGCTGAGTCACTTAGAGCATAATTAGAGAGATGAAAGGTCAGTGCAGGGTCCTGAAGAACCAGTTCCTGGCCAACTGACTCTATCTTTGAAGACCTTTTTAGAGCACCTTTTTGATAAAAACTTTGAAAGCAAATACAGAGCTACTAGGCGAGGAGCCTATCCTGAACTAATGGGGTAAGATTTGGAAGTGCAGGAATCTGCTATTCCAAAGAAGGGGCATGCTCTGAAGCCACAGAATAAACAAATGATGACTGGCAGCAACTCAGACCCGACAAAAGTTAAGAGTGAACTCATAATTAGGAGAAGCTGCTACTTGAACCAAGAGCATTGTAAGGATTTGAAGGATTTGTAAGTGGGAGTAGAAAGTAAATTGGGAACTGGTTCTCTGAGCATGAAGAACACGAGGTACAGAGAGAAGTAGGAGAGTCCATATTAGCTGAAAACCTCACCAATTTTGAGGGATTTCCATGAATTCTAATAGGTTTCCTTTTTTCAAACACTTAGAGTTTCTTGTGAGTAACCTGGTGGGGGTATTTAGGGACACCACAATAGCCATTGGAGTTGCTAGGATATTCAGTTATATTAAAGAGGGGATTAAAATTCAACTAGAAGGTGTAAACCTACATGGCATAGAATTGAGGGCAGGCAGAAATATCATGTGAAAGGTTGCCATCTCTTCAGTGGCAGCAGTTGGAAAAGATGTGATAAAAGCAGTCACAGGAGGAGGCAGGATCAGTGTGTAAGAGATTTTAAAGCAAGGTTACAGGAGACCGGCCTGAGGCTTTCTGAACTGTGAAGGCGATCATATCTAAAAATATTTTTAAAACCCCAAAACCTGTGAAGGGAATGGTGAAACATTTTCATTTCCTTCCTGGTCCTCTTCTTGAATGAAGCCCCTTTACACTCCTTCATGTAAAGTTAGTATAGTAAATGTAGAGCTGATCAAAGGACATACTTCCTTTCCAACACCTTGTCAGCTGCTGCAGCCTGCAGTTGCAAGAGGCTGAGGCACGTGAAATGGACGCTGTGGGCTCACCATTGAAATGCTGGCGATTTTGCAGTATTTGTATCACAGTACCTGAAGGGTTAAGTGATGGTATGGCTCCCAAGCAGGTGTTGGGAAGGAGCTGGTGCACAATTAGCTGGCTCCTTACCTCTTGCCTTTTGTCACTCCAGGTCACACGCATCATTTCTCTCGCGCTTTTAGAGATAGCTACGGCGGTGCTGGCACGGCAGCCCCAGTGGGCCACTCGTCTAATCTGCTGTGGCAGTTCACCCTCTATGTAGGCCACTGCAGAACAAATTAAACTTTTGGTGTTTTCATTTTCTGCTGCAAATGGCTTCCTTCTTTGGTTCAGATTTTCATTTGTATCAACATTCACTTTTTTTTAACTGTGTGGCTCTGTCCCTCACCTTTGGCCTTGCAGAGAATCCCGTAACTGTTTTCCTGCAAGTGGTAAGTGTATTTTCAAGGCCTAGGCTTTAAATGGTTATTCTGGCAGAAAAAAAAAAAAAAAAATTCCTCTCACGCCCTTGACATGAAAATAACAATGTGAACAATGGGAGCTGGCCGGAGCCAGCCTGACGCTGGAGCACGCTGCGTGGAAGGAGGCTGAAGAGGGAAAAAAAAGCTCCAACATGCCGTGGAGGGAGGATGTTCAGCAGACTATTTGCATCAGGGTTTGAGAACCCACACAATAAAAATGAAAGTGCAGAGTGCAGGCCAGCTGCCTGAGATAAGATCACATTGTTGGAAAGGGGAGAAATGTACTGTCTCCACACTAGCTGGGCAGGCAGCAAAAGTACTCTGCAAAACAAGTGGTGAGATGAGACATGCAGCCGCTCTTCCTCGGTTGCTGACGTATCGAGTGATTTTGATTGATTTTTGGATGTCACGGTATGCCACAGCCAACCTGGGAGAATTAAGCAGATGGTATAGCGTGCAGGGGAATTGTGAGGAGCAGGGATATGGAGGGCAGCTAAAATCAATCATTTTTAACAAGTAAATGCAACTTTGTGCAGTTCCCCAGCAGTGGTAGGGCCGTAACTGATGCGATGGCTTTACTGCAGCTGTTTGTGGGTGCGTTTGGCCTCAAACAGGGAGGAAAGAAGCCTCTGCTGTGGCTCAAACAGAGCTCTCATTTGTTCCCTGCACAGCTCTGGGATTCAGTTCCTCACATCTGTGGCAAATCATCTTATTTACCACCTCCAGTGACCAATTCAGATGTCGACAGAAATGTCAGTTTTAGAAAGTCACAGATGCTATTAGGGGTAATGAACTAGCTGGATTTTTTAATTGTATATTTAACATACATAAGAGTACAGAGTTGGGTTTGAACTCTCTCACCTAATTTTTAACTCCAGGGTGTTTTTGATGAAAATTACTAAAAATTATTTTAATCCCCCCTAAATTACCTTTGAAATTCTCATGTGCCTTCCTCAAGCATTACAGAAGATTATGGAGCTGCACTCTCTTTTCATTTAGTCTGAGCTCTGTTCATCATCTTGTGTTGCTGGCAGGTACTGGTGGTTTAACTTCATGCTCTGTGGATGATTTCCTGGGCCTACTACAATACTTTTATACTCAGTGATAAAAAAGTAATTTGCCTGTGTGATTGCCAGGCAGACATGGAGGGTTTTAGCATGCCAGCCATTTTCCTCCACCCTTGTGTGGGCAGATGCTAGCATGTAACAGTGCTTTCAGCTCCAGTGCTTTCACCTGCTTTGTCCTCCGGGGCTCCTTCTCTCCTGGCTGTGGATTTGCAGCCTCTTAAAACCATTAGGAAGAGATTTTAGGATTAATTTCTTGAGTACCACAACACCAGCTTTATGTCTTCTCTGATGTAAAGATTGGAAAACATCTTCTTTTTACTGCCTTTTCCATCCATGCCCCTGGACACAAAAAATACCTGATTTGGGAAAACCCTGTGCTAAATAGGGGCAACTGGAGAAACTTCACTGCAGGGCATGGTGCTGTGTAGTTGATCCCTGCCAGAAAAAGGTTGCTAAGCAAGCCTGCAAGCAAGGGATTCTTCTGCACCTTTTGTGACCACTATGATGTTGTGCTAGAAGACAATACCTTTGTGCCCTGTGGTCATCATGGACCTGGGCTCCCCATACAAATGTGCATATCTAGAGATAATTCCAGAGTGTCCAATGTGGCTCTGTCAGGTGAGCTGGCTCAGTCTTTCTCTACCAATGTAAACATCCCAGTGTTCTCTTCCACACTGCTACTCTGTCAAATAAAAAGGTCCCATTTTAACAGCTTTTTTCTCTGGCCATCCATGACATTGACAGGACTGGCATTGCAGTTTAGAGCCACAGGCACTGGTAGTGATTGCATGGAGCTGTAGAGGTTTGTGTGTGCATTGGGTCAGAATTATCACAGGAACTGTAGGCGTGAATTCAACATCTTTAGCAGAACTGTTTAAAAATTACTTCCCAGTGCTCAGAATTAAATGCAGGATGCATTTGGCTGTGTGGATATGCTAGTCCTAAGCTCATGGTTAATTTGATTATATTTTTTTTTACATTTTTGTGCACTGTTTAGCTATTATTGATGCACATATACAAATCAATGTCTGTGAGAGTCCTGGTTTACTGAGTAAGCCAGCAAGTAGACTGACTAGAAGAGATACCATGAAGCTTCAGATTGCTTCTTGGTCAGTATAAAAATGTCAACAACTGGTTTAGTCTTTCAGTATCTTTATGATTCCTTGTCCTTAAAACAGTCTGAAGGAGCTTCTGGAAGGAGCTTATGCTTTTTGGATAAAGGTGTTGTAGAAGGAAAGAGCACCTCTTCAGATTGCTGTGCCCCCAGCTCTGCCAGGTCAGCCTTTGCTCATCAGCCTGTTGCTAATCATTAGTTATATCAATATTAGGGACAAAAAGAGCTCTAGTCAGTGGGTAATGGATGGAGACTGTGGTCAGCAGATTAATTAGGATGTTTGCTCCCTTGGTTTACTGACACTTGAACTTAAGTAGGTACATCCCGTAGAAGAACATCACTGTAACTGTTTCCTGGTATTTTAAAAAGTATAACCTTCCTTGCTCAGCTGTGCATCTAGAAAATCTACTGGGTTTGTTTTTGAATTCTAGCTCGTTTGTTTCTTTTTCTAAGTGGGCTTTCATATGCCAAAGTGTATCTGTATTTAGACTTTTCTGAAGCATGCCCAGTAGTAGGGAAAAAAGTTTCCACTATTCTCTAGGATTATCTTAAAAATAGTAGAAACATGCAACACAAACTACAAGATACTCAAGTTCTCAGTAAAGTCTGTTCAACTAGTTTTCTTCCTCCTAAAGAGAGACTTTTTCATTATTCTTTTCTATAGATATGTGGAGTTTTTTTTCATTATTGTTTTTATTAAAAGAATTGTGTTTTAAGAGTTGCTCAATCTGCTAGGCTTAAACAAAGAATTAGTTTCTGAATTGTCATTATAATGTAATTTTTAGGCTGAAAATCCTTTTGGCATGGGATGCGTGTTGCCTAAATTGTTTCTGCTATATAAGGAAATGGATTTTATTTAACTTTCCCAACCAAGTCTATGTGCTCAAGAGAGGAGCATCCAAATTCAGACTAAGAATAGAAATTTTCTAACTGCATTAGTGAGTTTCTGCTATATCTCTGTAACTAGCAGTCAACAATATGATTACTCATCTCTGATTTCATGAATGCTAGAGGCTACAGGTGTGTTTTCTTAGCAATTTAAATGTATTGAGTCTTTCTGTTGCAAAGTCCCTGTTGGCAGCTATTTGGGTGTGGGCTTTGCTCTGTCTTCCCTATAGTTGTTCCTCCCACTGTGTTGTCTCTGAGCTTGGGTGGTGAAGGCAAAGGTAAGGTTCTTGTGTCAGAACCCCAGGACTCTGAAATCCCAGTCCTTGTCTTACCATCCCATGTGTCTTGAGGTGGACAACAGGTCTAGTTGCTGAAGACCAAGCTATCAGGTAACACACACAGCCCAAATGCCCAAATTCCTGATCCATCATGTGTGGGCTGTGCTGGGGTCTGTGCACACATACCAAAGTCAGCTCGTGAGCTTCCTGGCAGAAATAGCTATGTCAAATGGTGGGATTCAGCCTCCTGAGATCAGCTCCTCTGGTGCCAAGGGGATAGCTGGTGGCTCCTGCATCATCTCTGAGTGAAGGGGATGCAAGATGCAATGAAGTTGGAGCAGACAGGCTGAGTCTGGTCCTCTGGCTTCAGCAGCTGCCTGACTGTGATGCCAGTTGATTTTCTGGGCTAAGAGTGACCCTTAGCCACCTTCCCTCAGGGCTGTATCCACAGAAGGGCTGATACTGCTACCAGGTATGTTATAGATGCTGTATTTTGCTTATTAGTGTTTCACTGGTGGTTGAAAGCAGAGATTTGCTTCAGGGAAAGGAAACAAATCATGCCCCATATTGAGCCAAACATTACATCTTCCTCATCCACGAATGTGAGTTTTAGCTCCTTTTTCCCTGCACACCATCCCTCCTTACTGACTGGGAAACATTGAGGCAGTGTAAACCACTTTGGTGGCCCAAGGCATGGTACAGAGGTGTGATGCTATGCTTGTCTGGCTGTGAGCCAAGTCCTGCCTGTAGGAGCCCACCAAACCTCTTCTCACTTGGTGATGAAGCACAAGAATTTGTTTCACACATCTGCTGAGATGCATTTTTTGTCCTTGCAATGCTTTACATTGAGTCCTCTCCCTAAGATCTGATTTTGCTTTTCACTGTAAATTGTCACGGAGTCCCTTGGTATTGGGGGATTTCAATGGTTTCAACCCAACAACAAGAGACTTGGACCTGCAAATCTATGGCTGAGGTAAATATTATGTGATGGTTGGGTCCATGTGCAGTTCTTTACAGCAGATATTTTCATTATGCATAAAGGATACTTAATAGCCAAAAAGAGCTAAATATGCTATAAATTTTACCTCCTCTACCCCAGTAATGTCTGGCTTTGCCTGTCCTGTAGTGCTCTGGGCAGAGAAATTTGGTAAGGAAGTACCAGGATATGAACAAGTAGGATCAAAATGGGCACCCCATGCTGCTGTTGGCTTTGTGCATTGTGGTCTGATTTTCCCCAAGACCACAACTGCCTTTCCCTGAAGCTGTCATGGGGCCATTTGGGGTGAGTATCAGTGACAATGGCATGGTGTGGAATGCTGTGGTGTGCCTCCCTTGATGGGAACTGCAGATCCTCCCTGGCCTCCATAGAACATTTAGAGTTAGAAGGGCTCTTTAAAGGTCATCTAGTCCCACCCCACCTGCAGTGAGGCTAGGTCATGGTTCTCACAGCCCCATCCAGCCTGACCTTAAAGGTTTCTAGGGAGTCCTGTCCCTGTATTTGTCTCCTAGGTATTGCACATGGTCAGTGAAACCACCGTGGCTTTGGACAGGGAGCAGGAAGCATCTAATCCAGCCCTGCAAACCCCAAGCTACATCACTGGCATGGGATAGCCCAAAAACCCTCCTCACCATCTCTTTTTTCATGCTGTAAAATGCACTGGTTTTGAGCTGCCGTGGGAGACTATAAGTGCATCAGCTGTAAATAAACTTCAGAAAAGTCTTCTTTTCTTTTTGTTGAATTTGGCTCATTGTGGTGACATGCATTGAGACCTAAATGATTCTGTAATTCTGTGAGACTATTAGTAGCATGTCCTACCACGTCTTCCTCCTACATGCAGAAAGCACAAAGACTCCCTGTCAGCTGGCCCCGCACGTGATGGACTTGCTGCACCTCAAGTTAAAGCATGGTACCTACAAATAGAAGAGTTTAAATGGAGCCACAGGTGAAGCAAGGTATTGTGGACCTAGTATGTGTCATAGGACTGGAAATGAGTTCCTGTCATGTCACTGTGGAGCAGCTCAGCTTATGACAATAGTGTTATTGAATCCCAAGGACAAGCTAGGTGCCCCATGAGCTTAACCTGCTCCCAGCAAGTGCAGGTAAAAGTTTGTTCCATCAGTGGCTTTTGGCACCATATATATACGATAAAGTATATGTAAGAAATACTTATCAAGGAAGAGCAGTGCAACAATGGCAAACATTTAACACTTGGGCCTCTCTGCTAAAAAGTTAACTTGCCTGGAAATTATTTTAATTTGTATTTATTCGATTCCTTAAATTTTTTACCACAGACAGTAGGAGTTTTTTCGTATAGGGAAATTTTGCTAGTCACACTTGCATAATTACAGTAGGATGGTTAGAAACATCATTCCTTGCACAACTGCTTTTATTTCAGTGTAATGATGACTATTTGATAGAACTTATAGGTCTTAGGATGACTACAATAAATAAATTAAGAAGTTTTATTTTAGTACAGGAATCATAGTGGAGTATCTCTAACTCAGCTCTCTGTTTTATGCTTCTATAACTTTTCTGGAAGGCACAGATAGAGGTGCCTGGAATACAGTCTCCTTGATAAAATGATTCTACTGAGAAGAGCATCATGTAGCCATGGGTCTAAAATTTGCGAGTTTGCCCACTAAGCCACAGATTCTTCTCTTGCCTTTGAAAGGATCATGATTGAGTCTGCCTGTGTATGCTCATTTACCATCTCCTAATAGTTAGGAAAACCTCTTCTTTTCAAGTCTTCCAGGGTGCTGCCAGGTTTCAGTCATTAAACTTCAGATATGTGACTAGAAGGCACTAATAGCTTTATTGGTTGATTGTATTATCCTATTGTTTATATGACTGGTTGTTCTTTAACAAGAAAACACAATCTCTCTCTGTGAAATGGAGTTTCTTTAGGATAAAGAACCATATGCTGTAATTACAATTAGGGTTACTAATTAACACCAGGCTGTTGTTAATTTTCTGCTGGTGTCCAGGATCTCAGAAGCATCCACTTATTTTGCCTGTGACTGGGAACAGTAATGAAGAGTGACTGGGACAGGAACAACAGTGGCCCTGGGTGGGCTCCTCCACCACCCCCTTTAAAAGGACACATGTATCCACAGGCAGCCACCCTTGCAATAATGAAGACTGCTTCCCTGTGGATTTGTGTCTTTGAGAAAGGTTGGGCATTGCCTCCATCTTGGTGAGTTTTTAGATGTGTAGTAAGGGTTATACTTGGAGGGTATGTCAGGGAAGGCACCTATAGGCTGATAGTCCAGCTTTCCTCCTGCTTCATTCTGTGGAGGCCTCTTGGACCACGACTGGAAAAGAGTGTTAATAAAGCCAAGTTTTCTCCACCCCTGTGGAGAAAAGCACCTTCCATTTCAGCAAAAACGTAATTTAGACCATCTGAAGTAATCTAAGACCACTTAAAATCCTCTTTCATTGATACTGGTGTAACTTTATGGTTTTCTGTGGAGTACCTTATCATTTACATTGGTATAAAGGAGAGATAAATCGATTCTTATGTGCACTGCTGACCAGGAGAAGAAAAAATTAAACACAGTGTTACCTCATTCTTTTTGTCCCCGTTTCCCTGTGGTTTCCTGTTGAGACATTCAGATTAGCTCCTTTTCTTTGTCTCTCTTCTCTCATCCATTTCACACTCTTTGCATTACCTCTTTTTAATAGTCCAAGTACCCATTGAAGGGCTTGTTAGAAGCACCTGAGTTTGATAGCTGTATCATTTGAACTTATCTGGGCTTCTATTTAATCTCTGCTCGTGGTATGTCATGATGAAGAATAATGTGGGAGAAGATGACGCGTCCCTTATTCAATAGCATCTATCTCTTCCTTCATTATTCTCTCTACTGTAGAGTGAAACAAGGATAACAAAGTTTAGATCTTGTCTCTTTTGATTGCTTAATTCATTTTATAGCTGTATATTTGTAACATAGCTTTGACAAGTATAGCTTTGGTAGAAACTCTGACCCAGTTCTTGTCTTCATGGGCAGAATATTGAATTTTCTTACAAATGCACTTCTTTTGTTACAGGATTTTTTTGTTCTTGCAATTCATTTTATTGTCTGTTTTTTTGTGAGGAAGGTGATGTTAACAGAATCACAGTGAGCAGGTACAACAGAGAATTGTGAATACAGTGCAACGTTTCATTGTAAAGCAGTAGACAGGTTTAAGAAATGTTGTGTCTTAAGACCACATATTTGTTCCTCAAGTGCCTGTAATCACATCCTAGGGGAAAATGGTTTCAGTAGAAGTGTTAAAATCATGAATTCCATTTCTAAGCACATTAGGAATTATGTAGTTGCATTTGGTTCTTTAATGCAGGGCCTACATTTCCAACATCGAAGGTTCCCCCTGACACTAACATCATTAGCATAATGGGTATGAAACATTTTCAATTGATTGTCATTTTCAAATTGCTGAGCATCTTTTCTGCAGTTACCATATAATTTTTTGTTTTTCTTGGACTCAAACAGTTGAGCAAAATTTCAAGGCAAAGCAGACTGTACAAATGAGGATAAGCAAATGATGGTGTGAGTTGTATATCTGTGCCTCTGCCCTCCATGTGTATGTCAACAAAGAATATGCAGAATCCTGTATTGCTGCACTTAAGGGGGTGGGGGTGGGGGGGAGGAATGGGACAGAACTCACAAAATAGGTCTTATTTAAATGGAAAACAAAATGCTGCTTGAGGGGGTGGGGTAGGTGAGCCCAGTGCTTAGTCATGCCATGCTCCCTCTGCTCGTCTGCCTCTCTGGGGCTTGCTTCAACTTCTTTGTGTTTTTTTTTCTCTCAGTTTTTTCAGGTGTACATTCTCTTCTTACAGGAACATTCACTAAAATATTTTTTCCCCCCTTCAGATGTATAGCATGCGCTTGTATTCAGGGGGTAATTTGTGCCCATATTTAAGGACGGGGTTGCCTCGTCCTTAAAGGCAGGTTGCCTTTGTTTCTGATGCTTTATTCCAGCAATAAGGCTAATTATGTTGGAATTTTTTTTCTGCTTTTTCTACATGCCAGGTTGCTGTTAGACTCATCTCTTTTCAAAGACATTGAATACAATCCATTACAGTATTAAGTAATTACTCATCTGTTGTTGCAACAAGTAAACTCATCATAGTGATGCTTAAGGAGCTTGTGTTGATAGTGTAGGAGATACGAATATTTCAGAAATGCCACTTAACACTGCTTTTCTCACTGGTTTTAATGCAAAGCATAGGTTTTATTCTCATTTGTTGCCTCTTTTGATCTCTGTTTATTTTTTCCACTGGTGTATTCACCATTGCTGGATGTCCCTCTATAATAGCATGCCTATATGATGGATATTTCCATTGTTTGCCAGTGCCCTGTCTACATATTACCACTGGTTTTCTGCCATCTCTGGTTTGTGGCACTTAGGGGTCTTCTGGGCCTATGATGAAGCTATCTCTGCAGAATTCATTCCATGCTTTCCCTGTATAAACATGCATTTGCTATTGGAAGTATTTGAAACAGCTGGATCTTTACTGTGTATTTCATTGCTTTTATTAGACACAGTCTCTGTTGAGAGAAAAGAAGGAACAAGAAAACTAAATTTGAACTGTTTGGGGTTCAGAAAGCAGAACAGTGTCCCCAAAATTGCAGCACACTTCCCCTCCCCACTCCTATCCCCCACACCGCTGGTGTGCAGAAAAGCATTAAATGGTTCTTCTGCCCTGTGCAGTGTATGCCTGCCTCTTTCATCCCAAACATGAGCTTTTCTATTTGGTGTCTGTCTTGAACCAGACACTAACCAGATGTGGACTATCACTGTTTCAGCAGGCTGTAAAACAAAAGGAAAGAAAACGAATTCAGTGGAAGTGGAAAAGTTTTGCTGGTCATTAAACTCAGTGTCAATGCTTAACAATATCATATTATAGCTCTGGACAGAACTTTTCCTCTCCATTCAGTTTGGAAAAGGTTTAAAAACAAAGTACTTGTGGAGATGGTTTTGCCTTCCTATTACCACTGTGGTCACTGATACGTAGAAAACTGCAGTGACTGGTACAACATCAGTGTTGGGAATAGAGGACAGCATCATTTCAATGTACAAATATTGCTGTTTCCAAAGGAAGGTTTTCCTAAACTGAGGATATTTTTTGTCTTGTTGATGCGTGTATTGCTTGCTTTATCCAAGATCCATATTTTTAACATTTTAATGAGCATAACACAAGGTTATGGTTAAAACCTGATGGTGCTGACACAAGTGAAATTTTCATCATTGACTTTTGAGAGAGGCAGAAATTTCCCTGTTGAATTCTGTATGCACTTTTAACGCTATTCAAACCAGTCCAAAGATGATGTATTGTTCAAAGAAACTGTGTGGCCTATCCCACAAGTTTTATTTTTCACAGCGGTGATCCTAACCAGACCTGAGGTCGCAGTACTGACACTGTGCAGGAGGAAACCTACTAGTTCAGGACTTGGCAATTCACAAAGTAATTTGGGATGTTTGTTTAACATTGCAGTCCGCGTGTTTGTAGAATTACTGGATTTTTTTCCCCCTATTTATTTTCTTTGTTTTTATTGTCTTGGTGATGGATTTTGGGCTGAGTCTGTAGGCTTGCCAGAGTATTTCCTCGGCTGTTTACACCTGTTATGTAAATCCTTGGCAATAAGCTGCTTTTCTCAGCTGTGGAGACATGTTGGTTGGAACTACACTACCTGCAATTGTTGTGGCAGTATTCGGACTTTGTCCATGTGCATCCGTGACAATTCAAAGGTGTCCCAATCTCCAAGACACTGGGAGAACTGGGCTCAACAGCCACACCATTCACCACCACTGATCCATCTATATTTCTGAGGCTGTTGTTGCAAAAGAAAAATGTTGAGTATTTGCTTCTTTGTTTATTTAAGTAAGACTTAAGGCTAAATCTCAGTCTAAAAAACATGGAGAAATGCATGGGTCCATGTTTTGCAGGTCTGTAAGGCTATATTTTTTTGTTTTAGTCTAAATATTCTGTAGTGCTGTATGTTGTATACCTTTGAGAGTGGTAGGCCTGAAAAAGAACAGCAGAAGTGATTCTGAAGTTCTGACTTAACTTCTTTAAGTCTCTCTCCTTTGGTTTGACATGCAATATCAAGCAACTGCTTTTATTTTAATTACTTTGTTTTTCCCTTATTCCTGTTATTAAAAACATTCACTAACAGCCTCAGACAGTATCCTGTAATAAGTGGGAACTCTCCTACATCTCCTGCTTTAGAATGGTGCAAAGGGGAAGGGGAAAGACAGGACATTTGGGGCCAAATTTCTGTTTGTCCATCAGTGACACCCTGCTGGCAGCAGTGCAATCAGTGGCAGATTTATTTGTTTCTGAGGACAGCTGTAGACCTCTATTAGCTGTAGACTAATAGATGTAAAGTTCTCAGAGCTGCCCAAGAAATGCAGCATATTCTGTCTTGAAGCTACTCTTTGGTGTCTGGGTTGTAGATGACATTTGAGGAGGCTTAAATCAGAATTATTATGTTCTTATTATGACTGAGAAGTAGGAGAGGTTTTAACCTAAGGTAGGGAGCAACACAAGGCTTTTGTTTTGGGCAGTATTAAGTTTTGACATGGGTTTTGGGAGAACCTTAAAGAGTCAGGCTTGTAGCAGTGCTCATTCTGAGTGATAAGATATGGTCCATCCCGGAGAGGTTTGTGACACAGCTCAAACATGTACGTAAGAAGATTAGTTACCCTCCAAGAAGAGGGTAAGCAAGTGTATAGCCAGCAGCTTCTCTTCAGAGGTCCTTGCCACTATCACCAGCTTCCTGACTGCTGGAGAACCCGGGCTGGGTGCACAGTGCGCTCTGACTTTGCAGAGGGACAGAATTCCTCCTTCAAGTTTGCAAATCAGACAGTGCACCAATCAAAAGCTATTTCATTCCTGGTGCTGTCAGAGGTAGCAGAGGTTGGGGCAGGGTCAATTAAGGTTGTGTCTGCCATTTCAGTGCCAAAGACTTTTGGAATTGCTGCAAAGTGATGATATGATGAATGCTTCTGTCACAGGGTGGTAGCTAGCAATTTACAGTGTTTATGCCATGTCTGGAGATGGATTCAGCAGGGCTGGTCTTTCCAAATCTGAGAAGCCTTTCAGAAGTCTAGGCGTAGGCTTTCAGGTCTGACTGTTCAGTTCTGGTTTGTTGTTCTGGTTGTACCAATTTCAAAAAGGGTTAGAAATGTTAGAAACAATTATTATTGCTGCTGATGCAATAGAGAGCCCAAATCAAGTACAGGTAGAGCAGTCACCGTCCCCCTGTCCAGCCACTACCATACATTCTCTTGAGGAACCCTTACTTATTTGTTTGATTTGATTTCTCTTGAATAGGGTACAATGCAAATGGTGTTCCTCAAGATACTTGGGCCACCTACCAGTCAGACTGCCTGGCTGTCATTAGGTCTGTTCAGAGAGCAGATATGAAGCTCACTATGTTTATGTGTTCTGCAAAGTTAGATCTGATGACTTCAGCTGGTGTTTCATCAGTGCAAGCTTTTTGCCATGCATGATAAATATTTTGAAGAAGCAGTTGTGATGGGGAAGCTTGGCGAGGACTGAAGCAGGCAGTGAAATTTGAACATCTGTACCAGTGCCCTCCTGAATCACCTCCTCTGCTGATTTGACCTTTGAGGGTTCTGGGCTGTCTCTTCTGTTGGAAGATATATGCTAAAAAAAGTGTTTCTCCATGGCTGGCATTAAACTGCATTCTCAGATAACCTAGGACATACCTATGTGTTTGGTCATGATCTTTTGGCATGAAGCTCTAAGGCAAGAATGTCACTGAGCACTGTGCTCCCTCTACCTTATTTTCCTTTGCTTTTTCATCTGACCAAGTTCTTCACTTTCTGCTGCAGGCTGCTGTATTGTACATCTAGCCATTGCTCAGTACAGCTCAGATATCTACCAAGAGGGAAGACTGTATGAGTGTATAAAGCTGTGAGAAGGAATAATTGATATCTCTATATTTTTGTGTTTCTGTGTATATACTGATAGGCACTGTTTGATTTTTCATGATGCACTGCCCTTGTGTATCATTTTCCTTGACTAATTGGCTGTGACAAGCAAGAAGAAATCTAGGAAGACACTATAGTTTTAAAATAAATGTACTTGGCTGGAAATTGAAAATAACTGGATGATCTGGATCTTAATTATTCTTGTACTATAGAGAACTTTGTGGGTTTTTTTTGGTGGTTTTTTTTTTTAATGGAAGTTAATTTCTTATTTCCTTTTTTTATCTTTTGGTTTTTAAAGGATCCAACTACTACAAATTTTAAGTAAATCTATGGTGATAAAAAATGAATGTAGCTTTTACTTAAAATCATGTAAATGGAAACTCAGTGTCCTAAGCTGTTTTTTTCAAAGCAGAACACAGAGAATTCTTCCAAGAGGCTAAATCTCATGAGACTCATGTTGCAATACAATGAGAATGGGAGAAGTGGAGGAATTTAGCAATACCCTAGATATTATTGAGTTCAAAGCCACACTGAAATAAAGCAAGCCTCTCCAGACTTCACAGGGAAATTCATGTCACATTGTGTAGCTACTAGATACATATGTTATATTAAAATAATTTCTTACACTGAAAAATGAACCCATCTTGTTATAAAGTCATTTAATGCTTTGATTTTGTTAGCTTAATTTCATGTTATTTTGTGTGCAAATTAACACTGTATAATTAATATCTCATTTATAAAAAGAAAGAGTGGTCTTGAGTTCAAGAAAATTTCAGTGATTTAATCCTGAAAACATATTATACAGAAATGGTAAAGAGCAGGCACAGTTTGAGAAGAGACTGTGATTCCTGCCTCTGCTTGTTTTGTTGTGTTTTGTTTTGAAAGGGCAAGCACGTTTGATGCATTCAGACCTTGGAACAAAAGACTTTCTGCTAATCTTTAGTTAGGAGAATCACCAGTGTTGGCTTTGATACCAGTTTTAATAAACGCAAATGGTGATGACAGCTTCGCTTGGTTTTTAAGACTGTCAGTCTGTTTCCGGCTGCTTTTGCTGCCCGGGCTGAAGGCGGGGGAAGCCTTGTCAGGGTGGGCTCTGAGCTCCGGGCACGGAGGGGTCCGGAACACCCTGGTGCCAGTCCTGCCCGCAGTGCGGTGAACTCAGGAGCTCCGGCAGTCCCTTCAGGAACAGCTTATGTAACTTCGGCCATGCCAGCAATATCCTACGCTCTGAAACAGTCTCTAGACTGTTTGCTGGCTTTATTTTTCTTTTTTTTTTCCCTTTTTGCTTCTATTTCCCCCCCTTCCTTCCCTTCTCTCTCGGCGGGATTGCATCATCTGCCTGCATTTCACAGCTTGGGCAGCAGGGGAAAGGAGTTGAATAAATCGACATGTTGCTTTTATCGAGTAAATCTCTGTGAAGTGGCCTGGTCAGAAGAAATTTATATTCTTTCTATCTAGAATGCTTCACCCCTTCTTTCCTTTCAAGGAGTTTTTTCAACGCTTTCCAAATCACTTTATCAGAACTCGTGACAAATTGAGGCTGTGTTTGCTAGACTGCTAACCCCTTTTCTCAGAACTAAGATGGTCTAACAGTTAAAATAATCTGAAAATCTCCTTGCTATAAAGACACAGTGGGACTGACCCCCCACGACAGGTAAACATCCAGCACACTTCCACCAGTGTCAGTGGAGTTACTGTGAACTGAAAGCGATGGAAGGGAGGAGAGAACGTGTCTCAGTGCTACCCAAAGCTAGAGAAAGTAAGATGGGTGTGAGGAAGTGATCAGCTTTTAGCGGCAGCAATGGCACCTACATCAGAAAAAAGCACGGGGATGTGATGTCAGGTTTTAGAATGCAAAAATATTTTCAGTTCTTCTAACATCTTAAAGCATAGAGCAAAGGCTACAGTCACAATTTCAGTTGTTGCCAAGGATTACCTCGTTTCACTTGTTTGTTATTGCTGGTTTTCATGTTTTCCTGCCTTTTTTTTTTTTTCTTTCTTTGTTTTCTTCAAAGGGGAGAAAAGTCCCATAAAAAAGAAAGCTTTGCTTGGTTTCCAGGATTACCAACTGTGAGTGTTGTAGGGTACATGCTTTATATTAAATACAGTTGGATACTGTTTATCAATTTATATTGAAATCTCTTGTTGCTTTTAAAATGACAAGATTAGGGATAGGATTCGGTAGAGGCACAAGGGGAGGTTGGTTTTCCTCTTAGGCAGATTGATATATATCAACTAAAGATCCTGAATTAAAAAAAAAAAATCAAAACCAAAAAAAAAAACCCAAACCCCAAAACAACAAAACAACAACAACAAACTTCCTGGCAATCTTTTAAACTTGAAAATACATTCTTATATTGGAGGATGAGTACCTATAGAATTGTTTAATTTCTCAGGGCTTCTTCTGGATCAAGCAATGGCTTGTACAGACCTTACAAGAACTTCATTATTTCAGAATAAATTTGTTCTACTGGCCTTGCCTTCCATGTTGCCACTGCTGAAGCTCAGAGAGGGCCAGGGATGAATCTGTAGAAAGCCACATCTATGGCAAAGAGGAGTGAAGTCCCTGTCTCCTGACAATCAGATTCCCTGTTGTTGCTAATAAAGGCTGGATGTGTCTGTCTGCTGTGCTGCTGGGCTTTAATGGAAAGAGACTGGCTGTGCAAATAGTCACCATCTTTTTTTTCTTCATTATAACCCAGGAGAACTAAAAGGACAGTGAAAATAGAAGTATCCTCACAAACAGAAAAGAAAGGACTAAAGGTAGCATCCATGGACTGTGTTCATGTACAGGCTAGGACCTGGAGGTGACTGTTTGGTTTGATTTTTAAGGAAACTGCAAGGCACTGCAGTCAGACTCTCTTATTTGAAGTGCTTGTCAAGAACACAGTCCTCCTTAAAGGTAATAGTAATACTTCATTTGAAAGTCCTTACCTATGTTATGAACAATGTTTTAGAGAATGACAACAATGGTTTAACACAAAGAATTTATTTTGTGATTTTTGTGGGTTTATTAATTTTTGCTTCTTTCAGGCTGCTAATAAAAATATGAATGTTTTTCTTTTACTTGTAAACAATTACATGTTCCTTGTTTGAACAAGGGACACAAATTCAGTGCTTTGAAAATTGAGTTTTTATATTTTTTTCAATAATTAATATTTTTATTTTACTTCATTTCATTGCAAACTATGTTCCAGGAGCCAATTTAACTTGTCAGTGTTATTTTAGATGTAGCCTTCATTAAATATCTAGAAGGAAATTGAAATCATTCATGTAATTGAGATATTTTCTCAAGGCTTTGGCTTCCATCACCAGAAACACAGGAAAAGAGTGCCAGGGACTTCACTGTGTTGGAAGCAGAGAGCACTTAACTGCCAGTGAAGTATAAGATACCTTTATATGAAATAAACATGCTAGGAAAAAACCTTCAGCAGTATCCTTTGCATTTGGTTGCTTTGCTGAGAAAGGAAGTGTTTACTTGAGAAAGCATCTGGATTTTATTGTGTTTTAATTCATTGTGGACAGCCTGATGGAGTCTGGAACCACTTAGAATGTCACAACCTTTCATTGTCACATGCAATGTGGAAACAAAATGAAAAGTAATCCAAATCTCAGGCTATGTAACCCAAGTTGTTACGTTTGCTGTGGTCTTCCTTCTATAAGACAGACCTCTTGAACAAATACAAATTTGTAGTGACAGTCCTTATAGTGCCTATTTGTTCATCTCAGTAGCCCTTTGTGAGCTTCAGTCAGGTTCCCCAGGAGTAAGAAATCAGGAGAGAACCTGGGTAAAGGAAAAAATAAGCAGAACCCAGTGACTGGTGTACCTTTTCTCATGAAGACAAATGAGAGGAGGTGACATCTGTTCTGGTGCATCTAAGACTAGGTTCACTACTTTTGGTTCCCCCTCCCCAGTTTTGGTCACTTCTGTTTGTTACAAGTGATAAGTGACATGGCAGGAAAGTTAACTCATATGCAAGGTCAGCCCTGTGCTGCAGGCATAAGTCTGACTTATTTAAATAAACTTTATGGGCTTTTTTAGAAGCATGCCTGAATTTTTTGGAATTATTTTCTATTCCCATTTCTAGTGACTCATTTATTTAAAAGATAAGATTGATGTAGACAAACTGATCTTCAGTGAGCTGCATCCAGCAGTTTCATTTTCTATAAAATTTCTAATTTATCGTTTAAAGGTAACCTGCCCACCTACATGAGTCTGGTGAACAGATGATACATTTCAAGAGCAGATACTTTCATTCTCACTCCCCTCCTGAAGCCTATGAAGTTACATCAGAAAACAATTTGGGCAAATATATCTGAGCAGTCCTTTTGTTTAATCTGCAAAAGAATCTGGTATTCCTTTTCTCCTCATGTTCCCATTCTTCCATCTCTTTGTGTTTTATATCATGCTTCTTTGTATCAGTCTGTTTCTAGAACTGGTGTTCTCAACTTCAGTAACACTTTCTGATGGCAAATCTTTTACAGCATTAATGCACAAATATCTTTGTTGTGAAACAGCTATGTTGTATGTTTGTGTGTATATAGCAACCCTGATGGCCCTAAGCCACAAAGGCATAAAAATCAAAAGCTGATGTACATGCAGCATTGCTGACACAAAATCAAAGAAAAGGAAGAATCTGGAAAATGAGGGCAGTGCATACCTTCCACCCACATGTCCATCCCTTACTGCAAACCCTGTGCACTTAATTAGCAGAGAGAAAACTTGCCCTTCTGCACTCTCTTCACCAGCTCCTTCTCCTTCCCCACACAAAATGCAAACAGTAGAAAATACTGGCTACAGCCCTGAATTGTAGCAGCAAAGAATGGTGTGTAGGAGATAACTGGAGTGGGGGAAAACTGTTGCTGCTGTGGAACCAATTTGAGACTAGGATTCATGATCTGTGATTCATGATGCTTGTGTTCAGAGTAGCATCATCATATAATACCCACTTGTGGGTGGACAATTAGCCAATGTGTATTGTTTAGGTGGTTATTAGCAATGCTGAAGGTACCAAGATGTTGTTTCACAGTGAATGATAATTTTCTGGTTCTATTGAAAGGCAGATCAGCAAGGAGGGCTCCACTGAACAAAGATGTTGCACTAGGAGGAGCAGAGGTGAAATGAGACTTTCATCTACCCAGTTAGCAGAGACCCTTGGAAGAACTTAGCATGATACAATGCTAAACAGCACAGTTAATTCCCTCTCTTCCCACACTGTCTCTGCTGTGGTTGTGTGGGACAGTCCTGGGTTGAGTTAGGGACTGTGGTAAAGTAAAATTACTAACAAAAATGCTGTTTCTCATGAATCTTCCTTTGCTTTTATTTTCCCCAAAACCATAGCATGTGATGTTTGACTAAAGATTGCCTGTAATTCTAACTTCCTTTAGAAACACTTGTTGTAAAAAGTCTGTGTCTTTCTGTGAGGCTCATCCTAGAGGGGGGTGGAAGACAGATTATGATTTTACTTTTTATTGTTGATGGGGGAAATCTAATAAACAATAAAATATAGTTTTCCAAAGGGAGATCAGCATCTAGAGACCAAGTGGAAAAGTGTCATATAAAAAAAAAATCAATAGAAGAGAACAAATGAAATTGCTAGATTCAGCAGCGTAGACACATCTTAATATGATGAGTACATGTGTGTTAAGCACATGCATGTTGGCCGCTGTATGATGCATAAAAGATGGACTTGTCAAAAGGTTTATTATGGCTTCACATCCTAGTTCAGCATGTCTTTTAGGCAGAAGTCCAACTTGTGCAGGTGTCATTCCTGCTGACTTTAAGGGTCCCCATGTGCACAAAGAGTGAACACGACCTTGGCTGCTCTGTGGAGTGTAAGTCCAGTTTGTTGTGCAAAGTGCATTGTCATGATTCCAGTAACAGCCTGTCACATATGGGTGATTCATAACTGATGAAGGCCAAAAGACTTCTGTGCTTTTCTAGATCTGCTTCTTTTGGGGCAAATGGAACCATATTTTCAAAGCATAAAACAGCTTTAAAACTGCAGCAAAACTCTACGTCATAACAGAAATGTTTTGGTTCCATCTGTGGGGGAGGCACTGGGCAGTGGGGCTGTATGTGTGGTGTCTGCAGGATTGTATGCAGCTGCAGGCCCCTGGCATCGTATTTCTTTGTACTTTCTTATGAAAAAGCAGTTCCTGCACAGTTTGCAGTTGGCCTTTTTAATTGTAAATTCCTGTTTATTGTTGCCTTGGGTGTTTTTCCTATTTGAATCACAGCTTAATGGCTCAGGAATCTCTTGCACACAGGTTAAAATCTGCTTTCTTTCTGTTGAATTAAAGAGACTAAAGTCCATCTGTTTCTCTTTGGTATGACACTACTGCAGCCTCTGTGAGCTCTGCTCACCCATGTGATGGTCTGGTGATCCCAGGGCTGATTTTTATTTTGTTCCATCAGTGGGAAAAAGTAATTGCACACTTAACTGTCTTCATAAATAACAGGTTATTTTCTCACAGAATTCTTTTGGTTTTAAGTTTATTTGTCTGAATTTTAAATACTATCAGGGAAGTAATTCAATCTGCAGACAGACTAATATGTTGTGAGCAAGGCTTGTCATTGGTTTTGTTCTGAACAATTTTACTGGGAAATTATTTCAGTTTATGAGGGTATGAAACCAATTAGCATGCTGCCCCTGCGGTGACCTAATTTATCTGCAGAATTATTATATAGAACTCACCAGCAGTTTTCATAGTGGGCAGTAAATAAAAATGTAGTAGACTTAAGTATGGTAATGGGCGAGCACTAAAGAAAATTCTGCTTCATGCCACTCTTCTAATTTCTGAAATGACATAGCTCTTTGGTGCCTAAGTTTTGTGTCTTGTTTTAAAGAAGTTATCTGTCCTTCCTGAGCTGTGGACTCAATGTTTGAAGCAGAACCAGTGAAAAGCCTTCTGTAAAACTAAAGAAAAATAGCAAGTGACTTTAGTATGAAATTCACTGAACTGAAAGCAAGAGAGAGTTTTAACCCTCCTCCATGTGGCCCTGGGCCAGTAGTGATGATGGGGTAGCAGCCAATGGTATATTTGACCAATCCAATTCTGGGTAGGTGTTAGATATGATTTCTAGTGCCAGGGTGCTTTACTGAAGGACCAGTGTCTATTGATATATAGGGATGTGTATAGGAAGCTTCTACCCAAATATCAGGAGCAACACAAAATTCTTGTTTATATACTAAAGACACAAGTAATGCACATTGTCATCTAGAGTCAGCTGGGCATCCTCAAGGTGGAAAGCAGCAAGTAGGAAAGATATATAAAAATTTATATTTTTATATAAATTTTTTATATATTTATAAATTTTTGTACAGGGAATTTGCTTTCTTGCCTGTTTTCAGATGAGGACAGTGGTTTATTTCCCACTTTCTAGGATATTGCACTGGTGTTACCTGGGATAATTTTGTTCACAGATCATGAGTATCTGTATTTTGGATACTGCAGCAGTACTAACACTGTGTTTCTCCATGCTGGCCAGAATTTCCAGTGACAAATACTGTGCAGTTTTCCTCAGGTGGGCTGTGCAGCACTGTATCTCCCAGCACCTGCTGGGAGCACTCCCATTTGAGCACTGCCCTACCAATCAGTGCCAGGTGGTAGCCTGAATGTCCCTGAGCAGGCTGTTTCTGCAGTTGCTGGCATGGGCTGTACCATGGAGATCCTCTTCTATCCTCGAAAATACCCGATCTGTAGGTAGGGGCTTGAACTTCTTCAGATTCATGTAGTAATGAATGGAGGTTTTAAAATCAATGAAGCTCCTTCTTATTTTTTATGCCTCTGTCATTTGATTCAGATAGTTTGCAAACATCGATTTAGTGAAACTTGAGAAAAATCTACTCCCTCTTTTATTCCTTTTCCTTGGTGCTACATGTAAAAAACAAAAATAATCCCCAACCATACCCGAGCCCCTTTAGGGTGTAGATAAGACTCACTTGACTTTCAAACAAAGGAGGGAGAAGGAAATCTCTCAATTGACAAGACTTGTTTCTATCGTTCCTCTTTACCATTACAATTTTAATTTTATTGCAAAGTTCTTTGTTTCAGAAAGCCTTCAGCTTGAGCTCTCCCAATAGTGAGTGCACAGGCAGGTAAAACTTCAGAATGTCAGGTGTTGGGTAGTGAAGGCCACCAAAAACTGCTTTCTGTCTTGTTGGCTGTCTTTGGAGTTTTTGTTTGGAGCTTTTCTTAGCTGGAGAAAATGAGTGTTTTATGCTCCAGCCATTTCAAATCCTCAAAAAAAGATCTGAACATGCTTAAAAAGCTTTCTGCACATTCAGTCACTAGGAGTAAAAGAAATTTATAGAACCAGACACTATGTTACTTTCTTATTTAACTGGAAGTCTAGGAGCTCAATATTGTCACTTTCTTCTCTGCAGAGTGGTCCTATGAGGTGGTGAGTCACCATGTTTTAATATCTCACTTTTATTTAACTGTTTGGAAAACGTGGCTGTACATTACCCTAAACAGTTACTCCTTTCAAGAAACAAAACCGACACGTGTCCCCAAACTTGCTGTTCCTCTGAGCCAGACACTAAGCCCAAGCCGAGTTGCCCATGAGAGGAGCTTGCTGGTGTGAAAGCTGTCTGTGAGGAAAAGAGCAAGCACTGGCTCCTTGCAGGGCGCTGGCGTCTCGGGGAGGGAGCAGGAGGGGCTGGCGCTGCAGGGGCCCGGCAGATGGCATTCTGCCGGCTGCATCTCTTGTGGGCCAGGAAGCAGGGAAGCGATGAGCACGGGGGTGTGCAGCCCTGTTACCCCACTGCCCTCATCAGCCTCTCAGAATAGGAGATGTGGTGTCATTATTTGTCTGGTTCAGTGGGACACGCTGCGGGGACTGTGATCCGAATATTGCCAGCCAAGGGGAAATAACATTAAAGGTTAAGTGGCAGAAAATAGTCAGGTCACTTGCGATTTAATTCAGTTTGGAAAGGGAGAACAAAGTCCAGAAAATTCCAGACTGGAGGGGGGAGGTGGGGGGATGGGGTGGCTTGCCCATTTTTACAGGCAAGCTTAGATTTCTGAGTTGGTTTTTTTTTCACTCCTTATTGCAGTATTTGCTGCTGGTGTTTAATGATTATACTTTTATAACTACTAAACTGCATGGAACACGTTTAGACTCTGTGCTGAAATTATGGGAATCCAGAATCAATCATTTAAGATTCAGAATGGATGCAAAGGGATAATGAGTTTTATTTTGCTTTTTATTAATATCATACCTGTAAAGAGATAAGTGCATGTACTGTACTGCCCACTGTCGCTCATTATGGAAGTTGCTAAAGCCCCCCCTCCCCCCGTCAGATCTGAGTATCTGTAGCACTACAGGTTTAGTCCTGACATTGCCCTCACAAGGCTGAGAAGTACATTAGCTGGGTTCTAAAGGGTGTCAGTAGAGGGATTAAATCATGCTGAAAGCCTCTTGCAGAGCCATTAACTGGAATCACTTTGAGGCCTGAGGTATCAAACCTGTCTTCTCAGTGCTCTGCCTTTGAAGCCACTTTCACCTGAATTGCTCATGAAGAAGTTATCTGCCTGTCACTCTTAACATGATCTCTCTACCTAATGAAGCTGGGGAAAGCACCAAATAATGGGGTAGGGGAAATGGAAATACAAACCAAATAAATACACACTGGAATAAAACTGGAAAACATCCTCTAAGCTTCCTTCCCCAAGCTTAGAGCTGGCAGTCAGAAGAAGGTCAAGTGTGTGCTGCTCCTGTCTTCACCATATCTAGACTGCACAGCTCCTACAAAGAGTAAGTCTGCAGTATAAGGCAGTATTCTTATAATTGTCTATGCCTGTACTGGTGCTGTTGGCTCACTGTTGGGTTTCTGTGTCCTGATGGAGACAAGATGATCCCTTGTGAATTTACAAATTCAGAATACACTGCCTTTACCTAAGCTACCACCTGCTGTTTCACCTGTGTGTGTGTTTGGTCAACCAGTGGATAGTATTGTTCCACATCACTCTTAACAGGACAGTATGGATGGGCTCTCAGAACAGTTTGGGGAACATAAAGCACCTTTTACATATCTCACTGGGAATACCATCTTTGAATGGGCATGTGCACTACATACTGAACTGCAACACACATCCTTTAGTTTTCACTGTAACAAAAATATTCAGAGGAACTGAAAATATAGAACACAGTCTCCCCAAAGGTCTTCATTAAGAACAGGGGTTCTCAAGTGATTTGTTTCAATTTTTCTAATAGTTTTGAGATAATTCTGATATCCCCTACTGATTGCACATGCCAATACCTTGGGGATTCTTTGCAGAAGTTGCTTTTGAATGGTGTTCCTTTAGCAATGTGTGGAGTCTACCTTATAATTTGAGACTATTGCTTATAATTTTCCCATTCTTTTGAGAGAAGTGATTACAAAGACTTAAGATGACAGTACTAGCTTAGCTGGGCCTAGCATTTACTTGTTGAGTTTAATGTATAACCTTGGATTGCAAAACTAGTCAGAAGCAAACTATTTTCAAGTCTTCATTTTCAGGGGGAAGGGCTAGAAAGTATGTTTAAAAGCATTAATTTTTTTCCTTTAACCTTGCAAAGCCAAACACAGGGGCCCCATGCCAATGCCTTGTAGCCAGAAAAAAAATAGTCATCAACAGAAAATCAAGTTGTCTAGGGAATATTTGGAGGAACGATCACAGAAACTCTGCCTTGTGAAATAGCCCAGTGTCTGGGCTGGACTGAGTGGTAGAACTACACAAAAGTTGTTAAATCCACAAGGATGGTATTTTGCTGTTTTGCTTTCAGCAAGTACCTTGGTGCACACCACATTCACCTCTGGGTTTTGTATAAATACATGCTGTTATTTAGCTAGAGACATCAGCATCAATTATTCACAACTTAGTGTAAAATAACAGAATTTTCTTGGGTTTGCATGGTTTTTGGTTTTGGTAGAATTTTATTCCGTTTATATACTAATATCCCTGCCTTATGCTTTTGACAAATTCCTTTGGATCATGAAGTTTAACATTATTTTAAAACTTGAGTGATTAATTTTTAGACTGCAGCTCAAGTGCTATTACCACAGCTTTAGAAAAATAAAATATTCTAAGAGAAAATTTTCTGGTTTGGACAAAAGAAAAAAAGAGGAACAAATAAGCATATAGAAACCACCATCTGTTCCATTAAATGAATAAACTGAAGAGCTACGAATTTGAGAGCAGCTACTTCGTTCTGACTTTGTGTACTTGGTACAAAAGGTTCAAATGGACACATAAGAAAAGCTGAAATAAGTCTTGCCTGGATCAGGTATTTCATATCTCACCATTTTTGATGCTAGACAACCACAGCACACTCTGAATTAGGTGCTTATTCCACATTACTCTCACAATGTGGAAACTCTCTTGCTTGGGTTTGTAAAGCATGGTATGCTTGTAATAATTAAGTAGCTGCTAGCTGTCCTTAATGCTGTTCTGCTCTGAGCAGAGAATGGGAGGCAGAACCTGCCAGAATCATCACGTCTGGGATAGACTCGTAGAGAGAGGTGAAAAGATTGATGAGCACAGGGAATATGGGCACAGAGTAATTCTGATGATAAGAGAATGACCACATGGATTTTTTTCACAATGAAAGGTGCTAGAAAAAGAGGAGGGATTTGAGGAAAAAATCCTGCCACTGCATTAGTAGGAATGATACTAGCAACCGAACTCAGCATGACCTTGATAGAAGCAAGCACATCTTTGAAATCCACTGATAGTTTATTCTCATCATTCCCACTGGGGAAACCATGACTGCTTTCCCAGAATAAACCCAGACTCATGCTGTGTGATTTGAGAAGAATGGCCAAGCCTTTCCCAGCTATGGTTGTCTGTGTGTAACAGCTGCCTTTGGAAAGTGTCAGGGGAGCCTTGCCTGGAAAGTACAGTGCCAGGGATGGTGAAGCTCTAGTATTTGATGTAAATCATCAATGAATGATGAGGATAGATCCCTGTTGGTGGTCTGCTCCTCATCAGCTCCAGGGCAGGATACAAACCCTCCAAATTTAGGTATCTGCCTCCATGCTCCCATTTTTTAATAGAAAAAGCTTTCCCAATGGTGATAGCTGAGGGCTTTTTAACATGGCAACTACAGAATCAGGCTCATTTCTTAAAAACACTGTTCATGAATGAAGTGAATTGTTTGGTAATCCATTCCACATGGAACCTGACTAAAAAGCAAATATCCTTGAAGGTCTGTTAGGTCAGATCTGTTGGTTCCTTGCCTGAATCAAGACCAACAGCTACTGTATAAAAATGAACTTGACCTGATTTACGCTTCATAATTCTGTAGTGACTCACTAATTAAATTTCACAATTCCAAGTGCACCCCCTGGCTACTCATAAATATCTCAGAGGGTTTCAAAAAATGTAGGTGTTAGTCTTTTAGAAAGATAACATCAGCCTATCTTTTAGAATCTTTATTTGCTAAATGCTGGAACCATGGGGTCTGTTTCCAAATACTTGGAGAATACTTCCACAAATGATGAATGAGTCATGTTTTTCATCTTTCATCTCTAGGTAACTCATCCTGACATAGCACTTGATCTCCCCGCGTCCCTAAAATATGCTTGCTTACCCCTCATTCATGACTTATTTTTCTTCTCCTTGCACGGGTTAGTTCACCTGAAAATGTTGTCTCATTGTTAATATTTATTTCCTCACACACAGAATAAAGTGGCTCAATCTTCCACTTTCAAATTAATGCTTGCTTTGTTATTTGTCAATGAGCCTAGTTTGCGCTCTCATTTTTCAGGTTTCTGTTTGGTTTATTTCTCATGCTATCATTTCAGTGGGCTTAGTCTACTTTTAACTTCTTTGATAGAAATTTCGTCTGCTGCTGCTTTTTGAAGGGCAAGCAAGGTTAGAATAAGAGATTGGGAGTTTATTATGTGATTTTACCTCTGAGTGTGATCTTCAAAAATGCCTACCCTGTAAGTTTCCTGCATGGTGTACTAGAGGCAAAAGTGGCAGGTTTATTTGCAGTTGAGACAGTGCCATTTTTTTGTACTTCATCTTTTCATCCTGTTGTTTCCCCCCCATTTCCTTTCTGGAATACATCCTGATGTTAAAATAGTCTCATGCTCTAGGGCTTCATCTGGCTGCTCACAGGGGTTAGGAATGATATTTACGCATACTGGGAGTGGTTTTTCACCTTTTTTTGACTCCTCAAGGACAGGAAAGAATGGTAGGTGAGAGATCTCATAGTGGATAGTAGAGGGAGTTCTCATTTTAAGATACCTGTGTAGAGTCTCATAGTCTTATATCCCATGTGAAACTGCTGATCACATTTGGATCTGCCAGGGGAAAAAAAAATTCTCCTGATCATTTGGCTGAGATCTGGAAATCAACTTGATTTTCTCTTAAGATAGGTATGTGGATCACCTACAAGGAATGTGTGGTTGTACCACACCTGTGGTTGCAAAGATTTGAGTTCTGTCTTTCTTCCTGCTCGTAGTCTTGGAGCATGCAGACAGCTTGGTTGACTGAAGAATCAGTTGCTTCATTGTAATGAAAATCCTTATTCTCAATAGAAAGGGCAGTAGTGAAATTTAACAGCAGGAGGCCACAGTAGATCAACAGTGGTCTCTTCTAGCTTTAAACACTAGGAAATCTCCCTCCAAAACTGATGCCATTGTTACTCCATAGGTTTGCTGGCAAGGAGAGAATTTCAAGGCAAGCATCCAGCACCCACCCACAGATTGTGTTGGCTTAGAGCCTGGCAGCTTGAGTCCCTTCCAAAATGTATCCAGGATCTTCTCGTTAGGAATGCAGCATATTGCTGGTTGTGACACAGATACAGCTGAGTTTACTCCATGTCTTATCTGTAACCTTTTAAGATTTTCACGTGGCTTACTCATTTGCAGAAGCTTTTGTAAACCTGCAAAGAGAGAACAGCATGGATTTTATGCAGCTCCTGCTGTTTTCCCTGATTTAAGATGTTCCCAGTCTTGCCTCTGGGTATCCTTCATGTTACTTTCAAACCTCCAAAGGTCTGCTGTTGTTGCTGTCTGGCCCGCGCCCTTCATTTTTTCTGGGCAAACCTCTCTCTAGCCTGTTGATGTCGTTCCTAATTACCCAAAGGAATCATTGCTGAGCAATGTGAGGCATTTCCTTCCCTCTTATTAAAAAGCACCAAAATAAAACTTAGTCTTTCACAGCAGTGGCTAAATCAGCCACATCTTAACACTGTGTTATGGCTACAGCATTTTGGACTGTTATTGTAAAGTAGTAAGGTGTTTTAGGTCAGGTTTTCATTAATCACTCCTGTTTCCTGACATAAGTACGCACTGCATGTACGTGCAGGGAGGCTCAGTGAGCAGCCTAGTATTCCCCTGACAAAAAAAAAAAAAATTGCTTGTGCCAAGGTCTTGTCACTATGGCACTGTAAACACTGGGAGGAGACCACTGTGCTACTGTTTACATAAGGCAGAAGTTGCTTCCAAACTCCAGTGAAGAAAAGTCAATTGAATTTTTTTTTAAAATTTCTGTCGCCTGTACTGACCACCTGCTATTTTTTTACAGAATTACTTTGGACTAACCCAGAACAGAGGTCTGTTGTGCTAGTTTGTCATAGTGCTTGAATGTGGAACAGTAGATTGTCCCTCCTTCAAATCACTGATGAGTAAACTGGTAAATACGTAGTCTATTAAAGTTTAAAAAAAAAAAAAAAGCTAGATTTGGGCAACTGCTACTTCATAGTGATACAACTCAATGTTCTTAATGAAAGAGGGTAAAAAATTCAGTAGAATTCTGGTGATTTTTTAGAAAATGTTTAGTGGTTGCTGAACACTGTCTGCTCTCATCACTCTCTCAGGCTCCAGGACTGTCCCTGGGGTTTGGTTTAGCAGAGATAAAAACTCAGGGAAGAATTGTTGATGAAATAGATTTTGTAGTACTATTAGAAAGCTGCATGAGGCTTTACAAGTTCTTAAAAATTAGCTTTCATGGGTGTTAGCACTTTCTTGCAGTCAGATGCTTTGATTAATTACACCCTCTCCTTAAACTTCTCCAAGAAAAAAAACCCCGTTCTTGACAACCAGTTAGTAACTGAAGGTCAATAAACTGGAAGGAGGAGTCTTGAGATTCCTCTCACGGTAATGGCTAGTGATAATCAATCAAAAGTTAAATTTATTTTCAGATGGAAGGTTGCTCTTTATGATAGAAATTCTGGACCATGAAAATGCCAATAAGATTACAAAATCATTTCATTTAGGTTGGAAAAGATCTCTGGGATCATCGAGTCCAATCTTTCACAGATCACCGTTTTGTAAACTAGACCATGGTACTACGTGCCACGTTCATTTATTTCTTGAATACCTTCAGGGATGGGGACTCCACGACCTTGATGGAAAGTCCATTTCAGTGTTTAAGAATTACTTCCATGAGGACATTCCTCCTGATGTACAACTTGAACCTCTCCTGGCACAGCTTGAGACCTATGTACTCTCTTCCTGCCCGTGATTGCCTGAGAGAAGATGTCAAACCTCCCTGGCTACAACCTTCTTTCAGGCAATTGTAGAGAGTGATAGGGTCCTTCTGAGCCTCCTTTTCTCCAGGCTAATCCCCAGCTCCCTCAGCCATTCCTCATTTGACACTCTTCACCAGCTCCTTTGCCCTTCTCTAGGCCTGCTGCAGCACCTCATTGTCCTCCTGGAGTGAAGGCCCCAGAACTGTACTCAGAACCTGAGGTGTGACCTCACCAATGCCAAGAACAGGGGCACAACGACATCCCTGCTTCTGCTGGCCACACTAATGCTGATAGAGGCCAGGATGCCATTCTTGGCTGCTGGGGCACACGCTGGCTCATGTTCAACTGGCTGTTGATCAGCACTTCCAGATCCTTTTCCACCAGGCCCTTTCCAATCATACTTGCCCTTGCCTGCAGTGCTGCATGGGATTTTTGTGGCCAAAGTATAGGACCTGTCACTTGGCCTCGTTGAACCTCATACCTCTGGGTTCAGCCCAGCAATCCAGATCCTTTTGCAGATCCTACTTACCCTAAAGCAGATCAACAGCTTACCCAGCTTGGTTTTGGCTAAGAATTTATTGGGGGTGTACTTGATGTTCTTGTCCAGATCTTAAATAAGTATATTGAACAGGACTGAGGCCCAATACTGAGCCCTGGAGAATACCACTGGTGACCATCTGACAATTGGATGTAGCACCATTCACCTCCACTCTCTGGACCTGTCCATCCAACCACTTCTTAACCCAGCAAAGAGTGGACCTGTCCAAGCCATGGGCTACCAGGTTTTCCAGAAGAGTGTCATGGGAGGCAGTCTCAAAGCCTGCTGAAGTCCAAGTAAGCAACATCCTCAGCCTCTAGGTGAGCCCTCTGGTCATAAAAGGAGATCAGGTTGGTCAGGCAGGACTTGCCTTTCCCACCTCTGTGATGTCTGGGTGTGATCCCTTGTTTGTCCTGTATGTGCCATGTGAACGCATTCAAGATGACCTATTCCATAAGCTTGGCAGGCACTGGGGTCAGGCTGAGAGGCCTGTAGTTCCCTGGATCCTCCTTACAGCCCTTCCTGTGGATAGGCATCACACTGGCCAACTCCAGTTGTCTGAGACCTCCCTGGTTAGCCAGGAGTAGATGATAAATGATGGACAGCGACTTAGTGAGCTCTCCAATCAGCTTCCTTTGCTAAATACCATCTGGTCTTAGCCATTTAGACACTTGTGAGTGTCTAAATGGCTCAGCAGGTCACTAGCTACTTCCTCCTGGATTACAGGGGGTCTATTCTGGGATGCTGAAGTCACCCCTTTTGTGAAAACTCCATCTGCTTCTCACCAATAGCTTGGAGAGTGGCAGGTCTGGAGTGAGATTTAGGCTCAGAACCAGCGTCATGTCTTCTTCTACTCTAGCTAGAAGGACTCTTCCAAATGAAAAAAGAGAGTTAAGTCTGCAACCAATTTAGCCTAGTGTTTCTCCTACTGAAACTACCAAGAAGGCTTGTTAATTTTTTATCCCAAAGATGTATTTTCAAAGTATGGTTTACTTCCCTTTCCTAGAAAGTATTTGCAACCATTAATGCCCTACAAGCAACCAGAAAGCCATCAGAACACAGAGAAAGATTTGACCTGTGCTTGGCAGAAACATCTCCCTGCACATGAAATGAAAAACCTTTTCTTAAGGCGTGAGAAGTGCTGTATTGAGTCTTAAGACATGAATAACTCAATTGTTATTCTGGTCATTCTCAAGGTGAAACGCTCTTGCTATTAGCAGCCTCCTGAGTTATCCATTCCGCTCTTGTTTTGTACCACTGCACTGATTTTGATGCTCTGCCCTGCAAAGGATATGTTTTTGCTCTTCCTTTGTTGTTACAGAAAATGCTAATTCAGTATTGCACTGCCAGCATGCAAGCACATGCTGCTTTTTGTGTTTGATGCTGGGCTACTATGTTGAAGCAACCAACCTGTTATGCATTAATTGCATGGTTTTAATTTGCCATTGGGTACTGCTGAAGAAATAGGAAGGAGAGTTAGTTGTGTCTCCCTCACAAGACTTTTGGTTTCTTCCCCTTTCACAGCTGGTCAGGAGCTGTCCCTGCCTCTCATTCTTGTCCCTGGCCTCCATGTTTTCCCTCTCTGCTTGCCTGAAGTTTGTGGTGGATTCTGTTGCCTTTAGGTGGGAGAGCAAAACACCAGGTTTAAATAATTTCTCAACTCACCCGATTTCTGGCTGATGTTTATTAACACAGTTAAGCTGTAGGATCTTCAGTAGTGTTTGGAGTTAGCAGGATGTTTTAGTTCCATTCATCCCAATGCTCCCTTTTATCAATGTGCACAGCACTTTTTGATGGAGATAAAGATGCCCTGAGAAGCTTCCAGTCCAAGCTAAAAGGAGAACAAACAAGAGAGAGGGGCAACATGGAGGGGGGTGAGGGGGAAGAGGGGAGAAAGGAAATGGAGGCTAGGCTGGCAAGTTTGTTGGAAAAACTTACTCAGATGACTGATACTAGTGAGTTTTCTAGATTGATATAAATAAATTTTAAGACATTTTTTTCTGAATGTGGCAGAAACCACTGTTTAAGTTTCATTGAAGTTAATTTTGTGAAGGGGAATAAGGTGGGAGGAAGAAAGAGTGAATGCATGCCAGATGGGGTTTGAGAAGAGAAATCCAGGCATAGGCAGCATGAAAAGCGAGCAGGCATGTGAGGGGAACACAAAGGGGATGGAGGGAGTGAATGGAGATGGGGGAGGGCCAGGCTGAGCAGATGGAGACAGCAAGAGGAGGAGGATGGGCTAACGAGAAGGGGCTATGCTTGTAAAGAGACTCTGGAAAGTAAAAATAAGGAGCTTGGCAATATGGAGAGCACATGGAACCCCCTCAGGGGCTGAATGCAGGTGAAGGTGTAGAGCTTGGCACCTGGACAAGTTTGGGTGGGTCTGGAGGGGACTGGATTTCCTGGGACCAGAGCCCACATCAAACCCGTGGTGACCAAGGCCTGGCTCCTGTGATAGCACAGTGAGGAAAGATTAGTGAGGTGAGGAAAGTTTTTTGTAGGTCCAGGGAGAAGGATTTATGTAAGACCTTTCTGGAGAGGCCTCTGTTGTACTCAGCATTGCGGCCATGATTCATGCACAGTCATAAAGATGTTAACATGAAACAAAGTACCAGCTCCTAGTAACTCACATGCAAAATCTGTCAGGGGGACAGCTCAGAAAGACAAGAAGGAAAAGCTCCATGTACAAAGACTTGAAATATAAGGAGATTAAAATTATTTCAGTAACACTCACACCTGCAGAAAAAGAAGGAAGACATACCTAAGAGATTTCCACCATAAAAAAATGCTGTAAGAACTTCCATCACCTGTTGCTGAGCAATAACTTCTGTTTCCTGGTAGTGGCAATGCCTGTCTGTCTGCATGAAGAATCAGGAGTAGGCAGTGCAAATTTGGGTTGTCAGTTTCACCTCATCATTGCAGGCCTTTATTAAAGGAGAGGAAAAAGGACCAAACTGCTAGCAGTTGGGATAACTAGCTAAAACATTATGGTCCTCCTGATAGCAGAGAGCAGGATGAGACAGCAAGGTACCAGCAGGATATACCATCTGAGAGACTGAGTGAGGAGGATGGGCAGGAGAGAGGAATTCCTGTCCTGTGGAGTGGAAGGTGGGCTGTCAGAGGGACATCTAATTTTGGAGCAAAGTGCTATCCCCAACCCAGGAGTACCCTCTCTGCCCTCTGAGTATGTTTTCTTAGTTCATCCACCCCTCAGAGAGGCTGCTCTACTGGGAGAGAAAGTAATTTTTTTTTCTTTAATTCTCATTTTAAACCTGATTCAATTAATGGAACAGAGAAAGATGCTGTCTAGGTTTAGATGTATCAAGTTGTCCCAAAAATATCTGCCAGCGTGAATATGAAGTGCAGGTTCTCGAACATGAAGATATGGTCAAGAAAATCTAATATTTCAATAGATTTTGGGGATCTTTGTATGTCTGCATGCATTAGTCACCTTTAGTTTCATGTTTACACTTTTTTTATTCCAGACAGCTTTAAAATAACTGTTTGGTTTTGTTGTTTATTTTTCTTATTTTTTTGTTTTTGCAAACACGTTCATTTAGGAAAGAAAAAATCGAGGGGGGAAATAACTAACCTTTTTAAAAGGTAGAATATTTTTCCCAGCTGAGCTCAGCTGGCCTTGGTGACCAAAACTGTGTGGTGGTAACACACAGCTCCTTGTCCCTTGGCCACGTATATATTGTTTGCAATCACCACGTCAAGCAAATTGTTGCTTGGGGAATTACCTTCTCAATGAGTGTTGGGGTGATTCAGAGTGCGTTCAGTTCTGTGATTCACGGAGCTGCAAGGGAAAACTGATGACTGGGGTGGGGGAAGGAGCACGACAGTAAGGCAGAAAATCAGTGTCCAGAGGCATTTGTGATAGGCACATTTCAGAATTTCTAACAATACCTGACAGAGACACTTGGCAACCACTACATTTATGCTGCATGCTTTAATCTTTACTTTCTGACAGTATTTTAGTGTTTTACAAAAATACTATTGCTAACATATGAAAACTAGTATTTTTAGATTGCTTCCTACTCTTAGGTACTGTTTTTATCACACAGAACAAGTTAAACCAACTGTTTCAGCCAGTTACCAGTTTGAGAAGGCTTTCTGTTCATTGGGCTTTGTTCTGAAGCCATTATTTGTCTTCTGTTTTGCCAAATTTTTTTCTTCACGTGAAAAGCTCTGGTTAAAACATCCCTTTTCCTCAACAATTTTTTTCAAAGTTAGGGTGAAAAGCATGTAAAAGGCCATTGCAGATAAGCCTGTCTGGTGGTCTTGCCCTGCTTTGAGAGAGTCCATTCCTAGAAAGTTAGGAAGAATCTGCAAGAAATCTCAGTGAAGTCAACTTTGGAACAAACTGTCATGGGACAGGATTTTCTCCTAGTCTCATTCATTGAATTACCAGTCTAAATTCGGAAATTCTCTAATTTCAAGCTTAACCTTGTTAGGCTCATTTTTAAAATAGCAGTGATTCACACAGCATGGTTACATGGTTACTTGCATATTCTAAATATTTTAATCAGTTATACAGTTTTAGCATTTCTGGAGAAGAAGCAAACCTTTTTAATTATTAACTACACTACACTGGGTCCTCGGGTTTCTGAAAGCAACCAGTCACCATCAAGATGCACAAGTGCTTAGGTATATCTTAGCATTCAGTGTTAATTATTTAGTTAGTTTAGTGTGTGTAGTAGTCATTTGTGCAAACACAGTGTTCACACAGTCCTTAAACACACAGGAACAAAATGTTCCAAGGATTAAACATGGGCTGAAGTCAGCTGAGGATGCTCAATCAATGCCTGTACCTGGAATATGCAAATCTCTAAAAAACCCATGATCAATAATATGTACTAATGGAGTCAAAAATACCATTTCATTGGATTTTTATGGGAAATAGAATGCAAATAATCATGACAAAAGTAAAGAAATTCAGAAAAACTATTTTTCAAGGAAACACAGCATTTCCCAAACAGTAGGATGTAATTGTTTTGAAGTTACCTGCAAAGTCAGAATGACTCCCACAGTAACTTTTGGTGAGTAGCCTAATCAGCCAAGGAAGAATGAACTTTAAACAATTTCTCTAGTGTATTAAGTGCAGGATGCTTTCATATAGCATCTGCTCCTTTTGTCCCACATGGTTTTCTTTTAAAACTATACTTATTATAAAGAACTGTAAAGAAATTCCTTTCATTATGCAGTTAATGGGCTTGAAAAATGTACCTTATATCTAAATAGCCAGTGGAAACTCTGTCTGCATATGTGGGCAGTTTGGTTTGGTCTCATGCATGGAAAGCCCAATTGTAATTCTGCTTTCTCTGGCTTTCTGAGACAGTTTTTTTGTTTTGTTTTGTTTTGTTTTCAAACAGGCTTGGAAGGCACATGCTGACGAATCAGCAAAATATGACAGTCTTGTTAGCTTTTTAACTGATTTTCCATCTGGTAGATTCATCTAATTGGCGTGGTGGGCTTGAAGTTCTTTGCTGCTGCTCCTTTTGTGCAAGTACCTGAATGGGGATTCCTAGACTGCCCCCACATTCTGTGCTCACAGAGTAATGCATCTACTCTTTGTCCCATATAACTACAGCAAGTACTCACCTGCAGCATGAGGCTTAAATAGCTTCTTGTGTTTTTTGCTCTTGGAAGGAAGAGGCCCTCATCTCAGCCAGATCTCTGTAAGCTGCAATTGGAGAGGGTTTGAAATAAGAAAAATAGAAGAATTTTGAAGAGTGAATAAGGCAGTCAAACAAGGGAAGGGCTGGAAGAAAAGGCCAAAAACATGTGGCTCTTCTCTCTGATTACTGTAGAAATAACCCAGTCCATTGAAGTCCATGGCTTTATGCTGGCACAAAGCAGAAAAAAACAGGTGCAAGGTTTCAGGCAAAGCAAGGACACGATCTTTCATGTAGGTAAATAAGTGAATTATCATTGTTTGCCTTGGACTTCTCATCAAGAAAGCTGTTTTATGGTTTGGGAAGCAAGAACTTGAAGGATCTAAATTTCTGATTGCCTGAAACTGCTGCATGGGTGTGGCAATATTTAAAATAACTACTAGCTAAATGGCAAAAAACTTCCCCAGAGCTCCAAGATGACTCTATTTACTTTTCCATTACCTTTCACTAAATTTTCCTTCCTTCTGAATTCTAACATGCCATCCCATCAACACAGCTGTTTTTCCTTTTTCTTTTGTACTTTAATACATGCGATTTCTCGATCTTATTCATTCCTTCCTACATTTATTCTTGCATTTCCTTAAAATGCTATAGAAAGTTGGGAATGTAGTATACACCGATACCTCTTTTCAAAAAGAGGAGTATCTTTGCTGAAACACAGCTATGCTGATTTTCATGGAGGAGTAGTAGTGTGAAATAACTTTTTGTTGTTGTTATTCAAAACAAGATTGGTTTCAAAAATTGTTTTGAAAAACTGAATGTGACACACAGTGTAAACAGAAGCAGAAGCTGTAATAAATCCTACTGGGGTTGGGCTGTTTGTGTCCCAAAAAGGAGTACAGGCCAGTGCGGCTGCAGCAGCTGCTGCTATGTCAGTTAGGTTTGTATTGCTGCCTGAAACCCAGCTATTGGAAAAATCTAAGAAAAAGCTCAGAAGCAGCTCAAATTGTGTGTCAGTCTTCAGCATAGTTCATGTGGATCAAATATTTTCACTTGGCAGAGTAATCCAGTGATCTCATGAAAGCTGTTAATATTAACAATGCACTAATCTCTAGGTGGGAATCTTCCTTCTACACCCAGGCCAGGCCAGATGTCTGATTACAAAGAACAAGTTCTCAATTACAAGAAGGTAGGTTTAACTGGTGATGTTGGGGCTTTTCTACATCTCACTATGAGCAAAAAGTAAACATAGGTTGGTGGGGGTTGGGTGGGTTTTTTGTTTTGGTTTGGGTTTTTAATCAAATAACAGGTCAATTGTTGTTGTTTGAAGTTTCTAAATGTCTTCTCAGATTAAATTAAGTCATTTATGTACATTGTAACTTAATTCTTGGAAGAGTGGCCTTGCATAGAATACTGGCAGTTCATAGAAAAGGAGGGATGGTTTGATCTCAGCCATGAGGGTGGTTTTGAAAAATTACACTTCCGTTGAATACGAGGGTTTGTTTTAAAACCATTTAGTGTCACGTATAGCAAAGAAAAATGGCCATGGGAAGAGGGAAAACAAAGGAGAACAGAAGTTTGTTTTCCTTAAAAAAGCAGGGCAGCGGGCACTAAAGACAAGACATGCATTGTGATCATGATCTTGGTGGCTGAGACAGCAGGAGGCTTTTTAGGCAGGGCTGGAGTTGTTCTCTTTGGGTGGCTACCCTGCTGGAAGAGCTTGTCTGCCTGCCTTCCTGGAAAGGCAGAGCAGGCAGCCAGGTGCCCTCCGGCAGTCTGCGGCTTTCGGGATCTGCTTACTTTGCCTCTGCCTGAAGCCAGCCCCAGCCTGGACTCTGTCCTCCTCTGTGTGATGGAGGAGAGAACAGACAGCGATGTTGCAGGCAGAGGAACAGAGCGGGGACCAGAATACATCTGTGTCATTTTTTCAGTGGTGTTTTTATAACACTTTTTAAAAACTTCCTGCATAACTTCATGGGGGAAGAAAACCAACTTTTGTGTTTCCTCCTCTATAAGGCAGCATTAGTGGATAATGCTTCCCTGTTTTGCAGAGCTGTCAGGCAATGTCTTGAATGTCTGTGAAGTCTGCAGAAATATATTGGGTGCTGTGGACTACCTGAGAATGAAATGTTTATAGCTAAAGGGAAGACAAATGCTCTGTTGGCATAAAGAAGGTTACAAATTGAATTTAGCAAGAACTTGTTTGGGGGCTGAACTGGTTTTATATTTTCTTTCCTCCATGCAAGTAAGGGTTTATTAGCAGAGTTTATAGGTTATAAAATTTGAGAGTCCATTTTCTGCACAGAGGGGAACTGGTACAGACTTCAGTATGATTCAGAGAGCTCTGAAGTCTGTATGACTGGAAGCAGAATGAAACATAGCAGTTCAAAGTGCAATATCATTCACCTAGGGATGAATATGAATGCTCTCTTTGAGCTCATCAGCTGGAAACAACCAAAAGGAAAGAAAGTCCTCATGGCTATGTTCATCACAAAATGACTTGGGCAGCAGTGACTCCTCCCTATGATCATGATGTATCAGGAAAAATGTCTCCAAAAGAACCAGCAAATGTTCAAGCTGTCTGTAAAACATTAGCCAGTGCTAATGTTTGTCTGCAACTGTAGTCACCTGCACTGAGGAAAAGTGAATTCCAAGTGGAAGAGGCATAGTGAAGGGCTTGTAAGGTGAGACACCAGGAAACAGAACAACTGTTATATGAAAGAACTAAAAGATTGTGCCTTGATTAGTCAAAGAAAATGGTCTGAGAAAGATAATACTACTCTCTTTAAATACCAAATGTCAAAAATGTGGAAGATATATTTAAAAATTTTTTCCTGTCCCTTTTTATTCCTACTCCATTTAAAGGTTCCTGTGGCTTTTTTTCCCCTTCGTTTAAATCCCTCCTCTATAGATAATTTACAGTTGCAATTATGTTATCCTTTTAGTTTAGAGCTCCATGGGGCTGAAATAGTCAAAATATTAACCCCCACCATTTTCTGTGTGAGAAAAATGGTATTCAGTTTTGAGTTTGTATTGTGATAAGCCATGTACAGAGCATGTGCTGGTAAGCAAGAAAAGCCATTTGCAGCAGAAAGTTTTGCTTTTCCAATAAAATTAATCAGATTTTATTTAGTGAAAGCCCATTCAGTGAAACCACAACTTAGGTTAGAGTAACCACAGGTGAAAACCTCACATAGAGCTTTAGCTAAATGGGAGGTTTGCAGTCTCACAAAGGAATCCTTCCTCCAGAAATAAACCCAGAGTTGTTCCTGCATTAATGGCTTGTTTTGTCTGGATGTCAATCTGTACTGAAGAAGAAAAAAAGTAATGACAGATAATTATATCTGAGTGTGCATGAGCCATATCAGATCTAGAGATGGTCTGATTGACTTGGGTGTTGAGACTGCTGTGTTATTTACTTTTTCTGCTCTGGGAAAAGGAGGGCTTGCCAGAAGCTTTCTCAGTGTATGGATTCTGAGTTATGGGGTTTAGTGGGAACCACATGGTTTACCCAAGGTTCAGCATTTACATCTCTGCAGGCTATCCAGCAACAGAGACCTGAGCCGAGGATGCTGTAGAGATTAAGTGGGTTACGCTGTGCTTTCCCTTCTGATTTTGTCCTAAAGGTGCAAGACATTAACAGAAAAAAAGGAAAAAAAGATAATTTCAAAACAACTTTTTTTCAAAATTTTATAAGTACTCAGGTCTGGTCTTTCTAAATATGACAGCAGTATACAGTTTCATATTTTTTTTTAAATAATAAAACAATCAATATATTTTAAAATCCCTGTCCTGTTTGGCTAGCAGGAATACAAAGATTCCTTGCCTGAACAAAACTCCTGTCAGTTATACCTATGGAATCCAATTTTACTTTCTTTCTAAGGAGAGCACATAAAGAAATTACTGGTGCCTGTTTCATTTCTGGACTGCTGGTCTTGTGTTATCATAGGAGTAGGATGTGTCCTATTTGTTCTGCTTGAACTCTGTGGTCTGTACTCAAGTCTCCCAGTCATTCATTCAGAGGACCCATATCAAGCAGGAGAGATGAAAAACTCCCTGTCTCTGTGGCCAAGCTGATAAGACAGTGCTGCTTCATTTCTGCCATCCTAGGCAGCTCCAAGCTTCTGGTAGAGACCAAGCAGTCTCTGTCTTTCCCTTTCTACTTTAACAGCTAACCTTTATCTATACACAAGGCTTGGAAAGAATCTCCCTCCTCTTTTGAGGACCAGAGCTTTTTGTGGGACCTGCACAGCAGAAGGGCAGGAAGATGTACTTCTGTTGGTGAAAAGCTTTGGAAGTAGTAAAGGGAAAGCAGGTGAAGAGCTTATTGCAGCTGAGAGAACAGAGATGGTGCCAGCTGAGATGTAGATGTGGCAGCATGGGGAGAAATGGTAAACTGGAGAGAAGAATGGATCATGCATGAGGGAGAGAAAGCTATGAGAATAACGGGAGCTGCTGGATGATGGCAAAGGAGATAATGGGGAATAAGTAAACAAAGCTATAAAAGCCAATGAATAAAAGTATATGATGATTCTCTTATTTCTAGAGAAGAATTGTGCTGAATCAAATAAGCTGGTGTGCAATTTCCTAGGGTTGAGTATGCAAGAGTATTTGTTCTGGGATGATGGCAGTAATAGCCCAGCATTCTATGTGGTGGGTTTCACTTGCTCATGTTAAAATATTGTCTAAATAAAATCTATATTGTTACGTTTATTCTGCAGCTAGAGAAATATTGTCTATGTGAAAAAGACAAGGAGAGGGAGAAAGAAAAAGAGAAAAAAAATAGGGGAAGAAGTGGGAAGAACAGGCAAGAAAAAGATATCAAGTATGTCCTATGGTGGAATATATCCCATGGGGTGGAATATAAAGAGAGCAGGTGCATGTTCATAGTGTGTGCATGTATGTTGCTGTAAAGAAATAAGTTGGTTTGAATTTCTTGGTTCCTGAGGTGAGGATGGGATGGAGAAAAGTTGTTTAGATAATAAACATTTCTCAATTTTATTAGCTCAGTTGTGTTGAATGAATGCATGTTACAGCAGTCTGAGACCCCATCTGGGACAGCTATGTTTGTACAACAAACCTGAAGAGTTCAAGCTTTCATTTTCAAAGTCCAGCTTTTTAGTTTTCAGGACTGCAAAGGTATGTTTCTATATAGAAACAGGTCATGGTTTTGAAGTCAAACTTTCAAGAAAACACATTAAGTAATCTGTGGTTGCTAGAAGTATGCATTCCTTGCCCTTTTTGTCTCATTCAGGTGTTAACCCTGAAAGCTAATGACTGCATTTCACTTTCAACAGCCACAGTTTCAGGTCTGACTTTTTTAACAGAAAGGCAGGAGTAAAAGTCCTGTTCCTCACAGAGGGTAGCTTGGTAGTCAGTGCAGTGAAGGAAGGAGGAATTCAAATGAAAAGAGAGAAGCATTCTAAAAAAGCACTTATTTCCCTCAAGCAATGATTAGACATCACAACAAGGTACTTGCATTCAACATGAAGTTGTTTTGTTTGTAGGTAATTCTAAAGGTTCCACTCAGTCTCTGTTTTGTTGTTTTTTTTTTTTTTTTTTTTTTTTTGTTGTTGTTTGTTTGTACCTGTTAATATCAAAGAGAAACCAGCTGTAGGTTTAGGCTAGAACAACATTATACACTTAAACTCAGAGCTGAGATTGCTAATTGCAAAAGAATTTGCCAGTAGGACTTTTCGTGAACTGTTCAAAGCACGTTGGGGAAAAATCTGCTGCTTTTTACTGGTTTCAAAATTTGGGAAAATGAAGAAAGGGGTTGCAAGAGAGAGTTACAGGGGAAAGCTGGCATCCCTGTTGTGACAATAGCAGTGTATACTCTGTTATGTGCTAGCAAGATGCACACACAACTCATGGTGAAGTCAGTATTCACCTTTCCTTTTGGATTTTTGTTAAATCTATTTTTTAGTTCATGTAAAGAATAGAATTTTTTATGTTCCAGTTGAGTACAGGATAGAAATAACTAATTTGTCTGTAGCAGATAGCAAATTGTAACAAATTTCTATCATAAATTAACTCTTGATTTCATTATGAAAACAGAAAGGTAGGACTACAAAAAAAAATCCTGATAACACTGTTTATTTTTCTTGCAATAAAAATGGCTCTTCCAATGGTACTAGGTAACAACAATGCTGTTGCCTACCATGCTAACTATTACATCCTTTGCTGTTTGTGTTTCATTACTGCTTCTGAGGCCCTGGTCCCAGGCCATGATCCTGTTCTGCTGGACAGGATTCAAAAGATGGGTTTTGTATCAAAAAGTTGCAGTGTTTATGCTGCTTTGGGTTAATAATAAAGCATTTCCATAAAGAAAGCTGCTACTGGAGTTTTAACTTCTTTAAAGGGCAGTTTTTCTGGAGAAGTGTCCCATACTTTAATAACAGTAGCTTAAATGCAAGCAGCCATTTCGCTCTCTGAAAACCCTCTAAATAAACCAATAAATATCTGTTCTTTGTTCTGCATAGGAAAGCACAAAATGTGAGATGGCTTCATAAGGCTTTGTTTGGCTTCTTTCATAGTCTTTTATAGGAAACAAATCTGAGTACAATTATTGTAAATTTCAATGTAATATTTAGTAATGTGTCTACCAGAAAATTTTGTGATTAAAAATGTCCTACCTTTTCACACGAAGTGTCTCCTTTCCATAAAGAATTGTAGTTTTTCCCTGGAAAATAATGCTGAAAACTTCTCATAGTTTTGTGTGTTTCTAAGAGGAAGTAAAAGAATTGGTGGGAAATGGTCTTCACAGCTTTATTAAAGTACCCACTATCATACATCACACATAGCACTTCTAGACAAACTTTTATCATATATAGTTCCAGCCACAGAACCTTTCAGCTGTGTTGGAAGCTGAGCAGAAAGTGAAATGACATAGCAGAGCTGAATGAAAGTAAACTAGGTATACTTTTTTAAAATTATTATTTTTCTGGATGTCAGTTTTCTCTGAACAGACCTGGACTTCTTAAAAAATAGGGTTGTTTTATTTGCTGAAAAAATTGTCATTCATTTTCTACCTCTCAGTATTTCTTCTGCACCTGGACTAGGTAATTTCCCAACATATTTTCAAGGTGGCTGCTAGCACATGTTTGCCTGCTGCCAACACTTGCAGTTAATTTTGGTGTGGAAAAGAGGTGGCTTGGATGAGTGTTTGTGGGGATCAAAGAAAATGGCTGATACATACCCTTTAAACAAACTTATTCCGTGCATGAGGATGGTGTTTGAGAATTGTCCTTTGTAAGAACAAACTCTTATGAAGTAAGAGATTCTATAAATTACTCTAAAGGTTTATAGAATAAGATTTTAGGAAACAATGTCTTTTCTGGAGCTTTCTAATTTATGATAGCAATTCGGTATCTGGGTGGCAATTACTGTATTCTGTAAGATCATTTAGCAGAAAATCCCTGGGGAAAAAAAACAAAACAAAACCAAAACAATTATTTTTATCAACTTGCTCAAGACTTTTCCATAAATGTTTTTGCTCGTATTTACTCAGCCTCAGAGCTTGGGTTTTAGCTGCATTTATCCTTTTGTTGCCTCTGCCCCACTTTTCCAGCAGGTTGCCTTCTCTCTATTTCATTGTGACTGCTTCAGTCTCACCCACATTCAGGTGTTTGGTCCTGTCAGGTCCTCTGCTGCTGTCATCCTACATTTTTATAAACTCTTTCCCCATATTCTGTCCTATTTCTTGTTTTTTTTCCAAGGAATTGGTCATACATGGTAGAATGGACTCAGGATAGAAAGATGAGATAAGAGGATTTACCGGACAAAAGAGTGGGACCAGATAAAAGATGAGTCACTGTCATTCTTAAAATGGAGCCAGCTGACAGAACTGGGAAAGAACAGGTTTTTGGTTTAAGCTGTATTTAATACCAAAAAACCTTTGTTATAACTATGTTTTTTCCCCACAATGTTTTTCTTCAAGTATGTTGACTAACATTGCCAAACTATCGCCAAACTGTCCTATTTGCTGCTTTCAAAACAGGCCTATGCTTGTAAGTACAATGCACCTGATGACTTCAGTGACCTCCTGATGGCTTTAGTGTGCTGTGACTTCTGAATTCCCATGAAATCACATTTATCCATGTAAAGACAACTAAAATCCTCAGCTCATGGTTGCACTGACACAGGGCATTTGTACCTGAACCCTTGCCCCTGGTGCAAGGGAATGCACCACAGTATTTTAACTTGCATTTTCTTGTGTTTCTGCATTTTTAAAATCCTTTTTTCTTCAGGGGGAGAGTATGTGTGGGGGGCTGACGTAGCGAATCTCACTGTTTCATATTGGAGTGGGAGAGACTTCTCTGGTAAATGACGTGAGTATATGGTTAGTACCACAGTGGGATCAGTGACATCACTGCTCGTGGCAATGGAAATGTTGATGCTGACTGAACAATGAAAACCCAAACTGACATTGACGAGCAAATGTGATTCACCACTAATTTATCCCCAGGTACTGAGATGGCCATGAGGTAACTTGTCTGCAAGTCTGTATAATTTACAAATATAAATGTAGAGAGCTTGAAACATAATTTTCACTGTCATCTAACTTTTTTCTCTTATTGCTTTTTCTTGCCCAGCCAAGAAGCAGGTGATCAATCAGGTATGAATTGCCAATGGTTAATGAATAGTAATCAGATAAATAGTTTGTAAATAACCCTTAACCTGAAAGATGCTTTTTTAGAATATCTGATTATTTTTTACAAATCAAAATGTATTTTGCCTGTTTGATGAACATACAGATACGTATTTATACATGCACAACTGATATGCCGCATATGAATACACAGATATCCAGTCTGAGACAGTGATATTCAAACAACTGCAGTTTGGATGAGCAGCAATTGAGAAATTTAGCATAGATTAGCATAGTTAAACAAGATTTCTACAATTATTAATTGACGATGTAAAGTATCAGTAATTTACTCTTTTAATTGACAGAACAATTTGTTACTTATCTGTCTAAAGGACCTACTTTAATTTTTTTGGGTGACTGGCTCTTGCTTTTTGTCAGTCGTTTCAATCTGATTAGCTCTTTCAATTTAAACATTTTAGTATAAGAGTTTTTCTAATGAGAAATTGTTAATTGCTAAACAAACAGGCTGCAATAACAAAACACAATTCACTGAAATTTTGTTTCCATTTACAAAACTTTCTCTCTGAGAATTTAAATATTCACTGAATCTCTAGTCCTTGTGCAGCCGTTTTCAGGGAAAAGTTGTCTATGTAATGGTTGAACTTCAGGAAATAAAAGAACTTCACACAAATAGGCATATGAAATAGAAGTCATTAAACTATTTTGGTGAGGGCAAATGTCCTAAGAGAAAGTGGATCACAAAACAGATTCAGTTTTCTGCATTTTAGTTCAGGATTTTTAGGCAACAGGTTTTAAGAACCATGCTGATGGAAACAGTTTAGTAAAACCTGAGTATTCTTGTTTTGTGGGTTTTTTGTTTGTTTAGTTAGAGTCTCTAATCTGTTTTTGCATTCGAAGCCTTTCTCAAACTCTGTGGATTGTTTCTCACTGTTACTGAACATTCAGCTGGCTGGAAAGGCACTTTAATTTGAGAGCGCTGCTATTTTCAGAAGAATATCTTTTTCAGCGTTACAGATTGATACATAAAGACTCTAGCTGTACCAGGAGTTGGTGTGTTTTCTAGCATTAAAAGAAGTCCTGAAATGATAAATATAAAACACTTGAACGATTTAAAATTAAACCCAAAAGCGTAGGTTTACACTGTTTTCGAAGCAGGAGTCGAAATTCGAAAGAGCGAGCCTAATTTTGAACGGAAATAGGAAGACTGCGGTAGTTCGATGAGGATTCCCACCGACACCTGGACCCGGTAATGCAGCACCTGGAGTGGCGGCGGACGACGTGGAGGTCTGATCTCCGGGAAGGTAGAGGAGCAAAACAGAATCTCCCGCTTTTCGGGTGCCCTGCTGGCAGCGGCAACACAAACATCTTTTCCGCCGCTATCTGCAACGGTGGCGGCGGTGCCCGCTCCATCCGCGCCGCGGGGCAGCGCCCGCCCTGCCTGCGCGGGGACTCCGCCGCGCCTCAACAAAATCTGCTGCCAGCGGCACGGCGGCGGCCCCGCTTGAGTGGGCACCAGCGCGGCGGCCGCATCTCCTCCCGCTGGCGGGGGGGAACGCCGAGGGGATGCCTCGCCACCTGGGGAGAGCGATTCCCTCTGCCCCGTCCAGGTAGCTGCGGGGCAGGAGCCCCGGGCGCGCTGTCCTGCCGCGGCTGGGTGGCACTGCGCCGGGCACCAGCCCCTCGCAGCCGGGCCCCAGAGGTGCCCCCGCGCTGGCGGTCAGCACCGCGGGTGCCCCGAGGGAGCTCCCGCCTGGCGCTCGGGCAGCCCACGCTGAGCCCCCGCGCCCCTCCGCGGGCCGGGGATACGCCCCGACGGCTGCCGCCGGGCTAGGGGAAGCGACGGCCGGGCATCGCAGCCCCCGCCCAGGTGAGCGCCGGCGCTTCGGGGTGAGGGCAGGAGCGCCAAGCAAGGGCTGCACCGGCTGCCCGGGTGGTGAACGATGATGGCCGGTTCCCGGCGCTGACAGTGCTGGGGACGCGGCTGTGCCCCGGGACGGGAGCTTGGCGGCGGGGTGCCCGAAGCCCGGGGGCTCCGGTCGTGCCGACGGGCGGCGCGGGGCGTCGGCTCTACGACGGCCGCGGTCCCGCTCGGCCCGGCCCGATGGCAGCGCTCGGCAGGGCTGAGGGGAGCCCCATAGCAAACTGGCGATACTGGCTGCCCTTTCCGGCTGCTGGAGATGAATCCCGGTGGGTTCGGCCCTCTCCTCCCACATCTCAGCAGCTAACGAGCAGGGTAGAGAGAATTTAGGGCGAAAACGAAATACAAGCGGCGGGGGCTTTGAGCGCGGTCATCGGCCCCGCTCCAATCCGAGCCCCCCTTTGGGCTCCCCTTGGCCGGGCGCTCGGCCGGCGGCTGCCCCGCAGAGGGCCGCCGTAGCGCGGACCGCCGAGGCACCGGGACGGGCGGGCTGCGGCCAGGATGGAGGGGGGAGGCGGCGGGGAGGGACCCCGAATGGCCAGGGACCCCAGCGCGGGGTCGATGTGGAGGCTGGCTAACGCGACAGGCTCCACTGGCCAGCGACGGTGCCTGTGCTTGCGGAGCAAGGCCGGTGGCAGCCCCGGGACCACACTGCGCCTGAGAGCAGGATCTGAGGCAGCCTCCGGGGAGCCGGAGGGCTGGGGTTGAGGGGTGGGTGGCTGTCAGTATGCCAAGTGGTGGCAAAGGCAGGGGTGAGCCAAAGCAAACACGTGTGATGCTGAGCGTCGGGGAGGGTCTGCGCATCTTCGCGCGGAAATGGTGTTGGATGCCCCACAGAAACGGAGGGGCAGCTCTCTGGTGTCTGCAGCCCAGGATTAGCAGGGCGTCCGCATTTTCATCTCAGCAGCTGGAAATGTATGTTTAAAATAATGACACCGCATAGGGAGGATCTTTTCCTCGTGTTTCTCCCCGCTTTCCCTTTAGGTAGCCGCTGTGCTGTAGCTCCCGTGTGCGCGCCTAGCAGTGAGAGGAAGGGAGGGAGCAGGGAGGGAGCCTGGGAAGCGCTGGCTCCGCCAGTGGGCGTTTTCTGGCGGCCGGGGCTGGTGTGGAAGCGGCACTGCAGTGACTGTATCTGCCTCTTTGCAGGCGAGCGCGCACATACGGGGCAATATTCGCCTCGCTCGAAGAAAATACAGATTGTTGCTGTTTTCTTGCTTTGAATGCGAGGTGGGAGCATGGGGAAAAGCGGACTTTAAAGAGGATTGAAACCGCTTGGCGGTCAGTAGCGCCCTGTCCCCTCTGGCCTAAAGGGGGAACGGAAATGTAAGGATTTTATGAGGGCGGGGAGCCGGGGTGCGGAGGAAATACTGCCCGGGAGTTGCCGGAGGGAACGCAGGACCGATCCGCGGTTGCCCCTTGTTTGGCTCCGTCCTTTTCCAGCTTCCCCTTTCGCTTTACTCCTGTATCTCTGCTAGACGTCCTGCCTTAAACTACCGCGAAAGGGAGGGAAGAGCGGAAGCATGTCCAACCCGGAGAAGCGGATCTTATCCCGCCCCTCGGCCCCCCTAACTGCAGCGCTCGGGGAAAAGCCCGGCTCCGGCAGCCGCCCGCTCCACTCCCATGGCCAGAGCGGTGGAGGTGGAGGCAGCGGCGGGTCTCCTCCTCCTCCCCCCGCTCCTGGAGGCGACTCGGCTGCCTGCAGCTCCCTCTCTCTCCTCCTAACAACCACCAGCAGCAGCAGGAGCCGCGCTACAGGCACAGCCTCCTCCGCCGTCTCCTCCAGCATCGTCTCTAGAGCGGCAGCGGCTCCTTTTCTCGTTCCAATCCCCTCCTTCTCCTACGCTTCTCCATCTTCTTTTTATTTCTTGCCGCCGCCTCCTCGTTTCCCCTCCTCATTTTCCTTTAACCTCACAAGTCTCCAAGGGAGGGAAGGAGGAGGAGAGGCAGCGAGAGCGGCAGGAGGAGGTGGAGGAGGAGGAGGAGGAGGAGGAAGAGATGTTGGCGGAGCAGCAGCAGCAGCTCACTTGATCGCCCATCCAGGCGGCAGCGGCAGGAGGAGACTCTTCTGTTCTTCCTCCATCCAGGGCTTGCTGCTCCGTTTCGCAGCCGGCGGCCCCCGGCAGCACCACTCCCGGCTCCTCCTCTCCCCAGCCGCCTCTCTCCCGTGGTCCTGCAATTCCCTCGGTGCTGCAGCAGCAGCAGCAGCCCGCGGCGACGGGATCCGAGGAGGCGACGGCCCCGGCGGGAGCAGGACTCCTAGGCGGCAGCAGCGGCAGAGAGGCGCCTTCTTCTCCTTCTCGTCTCCCCTACTCCTAGGGCCAGACATGGAAGATGGATCTAATTCTGCAAGCTGCTTTAGGAGGTTTACGGACTGTTTCTTGAATACAAGTAGGTACCGGAGCGCTGTGCCCGGCGGCGGGTCCCGCGTGTCTCGGGGAAAGGCGAAGGGCTATGTCCGAGGCTGGGTGCATGCCTTGTGGAAAGGGTATTTCTTTGTGAGTGGGGGGGGAGGCGAGGACACAAAGGGGCCGTATACGTGGGGCGTGCGTGGACGCATGGAGGAGCGGCCGGGTGTGTATTGAGGATGCACGGACAAAGGAGATGCTGGATGTAATTGAGTGCTCTTTGTGGGAGCTGGCTGTTAACGCCTCGAGGATTTCGGCATCATTCCGGTATCAGACAACTCTACGTTGTATGTATGTCAGCCTTTTGCCTGGTACATGCTTAATTTGCTCAGGAATGACACGTAGAGGAATGGAGACTGTCCTCCCTACTTACTTGAACAGGCAGTAAGGAAGCATTATGGTATCGGCAATTGACAGAAAAGCGGCAGCGGAGGACCGAAAAGGGTGAAATGGATCGCTTCTTTCTGCATCCCCCGTCAGATCTGCCACGCGCGTTCACATTCCATATTTCTGATTCGGCTTAGGTACCGGGTGCCGCCTTCCCCTGGCCGTGGCTCGTTGTAAGGCGGGCCAGGAGCCCGAGAGGAAACATGTGCTCCATGCTACGAGGGGCTGGCGCCGGAACGGGGATAGTGACCGGCTGGCGGGGAGGGCAGAATAAAGGGGGGATTGAGGCGCTCCACAAAGGGTTCCCCGCAGCCAGCCGTTCCCAAAGCCTCGCCGGCTCCCACCGAGCCTGATCGCGGGGGAAGGGCGCGGGGCCGCGGTCGCCCCGTGCCGGCAGGCGGGAGTGGGGCCGGAGCTCGGCCTCCTCTGGGTGCGGGGCTCGGCGAGTGCCCTCCCCGTGCTGGCCGGGGGAGCCCGGCGGGAGCGGCCCGAGCCCTGCGGCGGGCTGTGGGAGCGGGGAGGAGGCTTCGCACGGCACAAACTCCCCGCTCGCAGGGACGTGCGGCCCGGCTGCCACTCGGGTGTCTCGCCCTCCGCCTCCAAGGCGCTTCCCCGGCACGCCGCGCCCCGCCGGGTGCGCGCCCCGGGGTTGGGGTGTCCCCGCAACGGCCGGGGCTTCGGGTCGAATCCTCCCGGGCTCTGCCTGCCCCTGTCCCCCCCTAGCCCTCAGTTCCAGCACCCCGCCGGGAAATGTGCTGGGCTTCGGTGTGGTCACGGGACTAAAGAATTTACAAGCAGTGCATGTATCAGGGCTGAAATATACATATTATATATATTTTTTTTATAGGGTACTTTTTTTTTTTTTCCTAGTATTTTGATGCTCAGGGTGACTTCTATCAGCTGTGGCTGTATTTTCTTCTTGTGACAGCTCCTTAGTTTGTGGATCTATGCCTTAAGGTGTCCCTAGACTTGAATTTTATTCTGTTAGTATACTTTGTTATAGGTGGCTTTTTGGATACAGGTGAACCGTGTATGGTTCATTGGGGACATGTAAGAAGAGCTACAGAGATGTCTACTGAAACCTCATTATCTGTTTTATTACTTACTGCTGTCTTAAGCACAAGAGCCTGCAAGTGTAGTAGTACTTGTCTTCCAGAGTAGTGGTGAATAAAGATGATTATTATATTTGCTGCACTGTCTTTTTTCAACTTCATTCAATAGTTGATTATGGCACAGAGCCACATACTTGTTTAGTCTTGAGACCTGAAGGGAATCCTAAACTCTTCCAGTTTTAATTTTCTTTCATTAACAGGGGTACAATGCTGATGTTTTAAAATAAGTGGTCTTGAGAGCAAAGAACCGAATGAGGGAATGTGTATCATGTAGGGCAATGCACTCCTATGCCAGACCAGGAAAAAGATGATGTGGAAAACATCAGCTTTGTTCAAAACAGCATTAAAAGCAGTAGCAAATTCAACTTAAGCTACTTTATGAACTCTTGAACACTAGAAATTTGGTTTTCTTTCACTGACTGTGACCTCTGACTGAAGATTTTCCGGCAGGCAGGAAAGGAGCAGAACTATTCTTTCCCCTGTGAGTTTACTGACGTCTAAGAAGACATGCAGCCTCTCTCTGTGGAAACACTTTTCCATACTCCGCAGCCCATGCTCATGAAACTTTCAAGATCTTTAAAGTCTGAAATTCTCTGCTCCTCTTTTGAGTGTGATTGAAACTGACCAATGGACTCAACAGGTATTAGTGAGATCAGACATTGACATGCCGTGCATATGTACATATGTGTACCCTTCCCTCCCTCCCCGAGTGATTGCATAAATCTGATTTCTTTAGGAAACCAGGCTGAAAAAAGGAGGGGAGGGAAGTCAAACAAGATACTATTCAGTTCCAGTGCAGCTACTGCAAAGAGCACTTGTCCAACTGTTTGGAGTGCTGTGCACAGTCCTCCTGGTTACAGTGCAGCCGGAAGGCTATCATTGTTTTGAAGAGGATGAGATCATGTAAAATAATGAAGATAATGTGCTGTGTCTCATAGCTTTTGTTTCCTGAATTGTATTTTAAGTTCTAAATCATATCCATGTGCATATATATGCTCTTTGACTTTAAAGACAAAAAAAGAGAGCCTAAATATTTTTGCAGGGAACCTGAGGGGTTCTGTAGGGAAGAGAACTGGGATGAGTCCTCCTGGAGAGGTTTAAAAGTGGCATAACAGAATCCTCAAGAGTGGAAAACAGTGAAATTACTAGAAATGTATTCCTTCTTTCATCTCAGCTCTTCTGACTTGCATGTTCTCCAGTTAGGATTTTGTTAAAAGGTTATTCTTATTAAAATTTTAGGTTCTGCAATACTCACTTTGTGCCATATCTGGCAATTTCTCTTATTAAAATTTCTAATGAAACACTGGACTGCAGAAGCTTATATGAACTTTTTGTGGTGTATGTTGTTTTTCTTAACTGTTTAAAATCTTGGTGCATAACACAGTGTTTTAGGAAACTTTTAGTATTGAACATCCTGGATCAATACTCCAGGGGAGTTCTGTCATATTTAGAAAACTGCAAGTTGCCAGGTATTCCAGTATTTCAGGTTTCCAGGAAATGTCTTGCCTTTAGGGGAGCATCCCATCTTCCTTCCACATTCCAGGTCTTCTTTCATGATGCAGGTGTAGCATATGTCATCTGTGTCCCATAAGTCTACTGGCAAGTATGAGTTCCTTACACTGTGTGGGCTTTCTGCTTGTCAGAGAATTATCAGTGTATTTTTGTTGTCTACAGTTATCTTTTTTCTGGCTGTTTTAGTCCATTCTTTCATATGCCACATGCTAAGACTTTCTGATTAAGCAGCACTCTAAGAAAGAATACATGTAAGATATGTTGTTCAGGAAGAAAATAGCAATTAAAATTTAAATCACGTCAAAAGTATTCCTGTTACATGATCTAATGGAGAAGTTAATCTTGTCTTGAGTCTTGTTTTTCCTGGTCTATGTATTGATTTTTTGCAGTCAGGCTGTTCTAAGTTAGATTCTGATCTTCAGCAATGAATCCTGTGTGTGAAGGTGGACAGAATTTGGTTTTCCAATTAAATCATGCTTAAAATTTAGAATATGTAAGAAGTGAAATTGTCTCTGGTTTTCACCCCATGGATTCTGACTCCTGGTTAATTGAAAGCAAAATTATCACTAAAGTAGGATATAGTTATGATAAGTGATGTCACTCAACAGCTCCCATCACAACTGGTGTTTCACATTTTTCATTAATGTATAGGAACACCATGTATCCTGATCTGCAGCACTGCCACTCTACTTAGTGGGATAACAGAAAAATACATAGGGCAGACAGCAAGGAATGGCATGGAAAGGTAATGAAAACCATGCAAGCACGAGCAGTTAAGGGTGGAGAAAGGCTTGCTTTTCCAAGTCAGGTATTTTTACAAATGGTTTGCTGTAAAACATGCAGTTTACATTTGGAATATCTAATGTTCTGTCCCTTTGACTCCTCAGCTCTGCTGCCTGTGCCTGATGGTTTGGGAGTACCTAGCGCTCATAAGCCTTGAGAGAGGAGGTAATGCCTTCCCTGGTAACTCAGTAACCTTGCTCCTCCTGTGAGATGAACTGTGGAAGGTCTGATTATGCACAGTGGGACAGTTTATATGAGTTGGGAGATGGTTTCTTTTTGCCACTTGTGTGAGGAGGATGGCAGCTTATTTAAAATTCTAACACAAGGCTGGCAGCTTCATTCACCCCCTTTGTGTCCTTTTCCTTTTTGCTCATGTTTAAGCCACCCTCATCAGCTGGACATGGTGAAAACCTGAAGTGTAAAGATGTGTTTTTATTCAACATGTGGGTGATTTAGTGACTTGATTTTGAAACAGTTATGTGAGTTCTTAATGCATTAATGATCTAGGGCATATACCTGGCTGTCTTGCTCTTATGTCATCCATTGTACAGATCAGTACAGCAGTAACTTCAGTTTTAAGATTCTGTGCCATTTTCTAATACAAATATATTTTAACCAATGTTCTCTCAATATTATGGAATCATGGACTTAGAAAGTTAAGAATGAGAGAGAAAGTTAAGAATGAGAGTCTGTGAGTGAGTGGATTTTGAACTTGGATATGGCTTAGGCAGCTTGTTGACTAATGTTAACCTTGCTTGTGTTTAAAATTGTATTTCAGATTGAGTTTAGTATCAGCTCATTTTTTTAACGCCACTTTAAAAAGTATTTGAGTTTCAAATAATTCTGTTTAATGCTTGAGTATTTGATTTTTGTTTGTTTTACAATATTAAAATGGTTGCACTGTTGGTACTATTATTGTACTCTAAAAGAAAGCTAAATCATAAGTAAAATATATATATATATAAAGAAAAAAGGCTGTTTGAGGGTTTTAAAATTGTTTTTATACTCCCTCTGCTGGCTGTTTCAATTACAAGTACCTGTACTTGAACATTGTTATTAAATCTGCTTTTTCTTTTACTGTTTTATCAAATAAGTAGTTAAGTGCATTGATATGTATATTTTTTTAAAGTGTAATTGTTAAATGAAGAAACATGATTTGCAGGAATGGGAAGTCTGACACTTTTTTTTTAATGGAACAGTGTTTCCATTTTTGTTATATATCTTGTATTGATTTTAACTCCTGTCCTAAAAACAGTTGGATCTTTGGGTGTGTTGGTCCCATCTTCACTAGTAAATTTCACCGAAATAACAATTCATATATTGTTCCAAACTATTTGTTTATCTGTTTCCTTTGTCGTAACAAATTTATTGTCCAGCTTTGAAGAACAGCTGTGATAACACACAAGTAGTTATGCTATCTTTTGTTAAATGAAAAAAAAGATAAAATTCAGTCATGAGTTTGACTTCCTTCTACATAATTAGCTACAATGCTGCACTCAAAGTGTTCTGGAGATGTAAGGGATAATTTCTTAAGGTACTGATTTTGTTACAGTAGCGTAGAATAGTGTTCATCCAAAGTATTTATAGCACCCAAAAATTGTAATTTCTAGGAACATCAAAGATTATATACAAGCGTTGCTTTATGTATTATAGAAATGAAGCCATTGCATTTCCCATGGGTTATGGCGAAAACAGTTCAGTATTGCTTGTTGGTATTCCTCCTGAAGTTCCAGGCTGCTCGGTAGTGTGTCCTGGCTTGTGCCGGTGCTTGGCTTCCCCCGGTCGGAGTTTGAAGAGTGCCACCTACTGATTGACAGCTCCGAGAGCGCGGCTGCCTTCACTTTCTGGCGGCTCTCGCAGCTCAGGCAAGCTTGGCTTGGGGATGTGACAAGTCTATGCAGTTGAACCTGGCAACTGTGTGGAATCAAGTCTCAGCTTTGAGCTCTGCTGTTAAATGATGCTTTTTTTCCCCCCCTAATTTGTTTCAAGGTGAGGACACAGGATTTTCATCCTGACATGTGGGCTTCCCTTGCCATCTTTGTCCCCTCTTAAAAGCTGGTGAGAAAGTGTCATATTTCTGTGGTTTCTTCATCACTTCTTGTCAAGCTGTCATAATTACTGTGGGAGGAACCAGCCTGGCTGGTGTTTATTGAAGACTTTGGCTCCTGCTATGCCAGACAATCTAATGATGTGTTGCACACTCAAATGAGGCCGTTCAAAAGGCAGGTAACAGCCTCGCCACCATGACTTTGGTAGCAGATGAACATTCCACAATGCTCATGATGTGATTGAGGAGAGAAGGACAATTTCATTAAAAAGTTGTAAATTTTTACAGGAAAGTCATGCATTCGTCTTTAGCTTAGTGTACTCTAAGCATGCTTTATTTCAACATTCAGGTATGCTAATTATGACTTAAGAAACAAACTTGGCAAGCATATGAATTAGTTTAAAAAATGATCTACATGCTTAAAAAGAACTCCTTGGTTTCAAAATTCTTTTAATATACCTTTTCACACTGATTTGTTGCCACAGGAAGCTTTCTAATTCCAGCTCCTAAGCATCTTGTCACAGGTGGCATTAGGAACAAAAAATATTCGTTTTAAAAATTTCATATTTTTTTGGAAAACACATTGATAGCAAGTTTTAGTCTGAGTGAGATTTTTGACAATAAAATGTCACATCATTAAGAGATACCAAATCTTGTGGCTCAAAAGGACTATAGCTGTGGTCAGTATATCACTTGAAGACTTTCCTAAGTAGTTCTGGCTCAAGGATGCTAAAAGAGAAAGCTTTTGAATATTATTCACTGCCTTCAGAAAATCTGTAGATATCAATGTTATTGATATTTAATGAAAATGATAATAAAAAATCTCAATGTAGAAGCAGCAGTAGTGATCTGGCCTTCTTTGGTGCTGGGACCCAAAGAAGAGATTGTCAGGGTCTGACACCAGTTAATCCACCTTTCATCTGAAAACTTTTAATGTTTTCATTAGCACTTATTGATCTGATTAGTTGTTTCTGCATTATCAGCCAACTCCCATGCACCAGAGCTGTATTTCTCTTACCAAAGTTTATTCAGCTGATAATAATTTCAGCATTCTTCCTTCCTCTCTCCTTCCACTTGCATCAAAAAGAAATCCCCTAATGTCAAGCCACAAATACTTCCTAAAGAAAAGGAAACTTCTGCATTTGAAGTTCTAATAACTTTGTACAGAAACCTCACATCTCTAATTCTTCTGACCCACACATACCCCAAATAGCAGGTATTTGTAGTTGCTGACAAGCACTGCTATGCTTACCTTAGTAACACTGTTTGCTTTACTTCACCCTGTGGGGAAATTTCCCCACTGGCAGGAAAGAAGCCACTTTCATTGTCTTGTGTATTTTAGTAGCACTTTTGCAACATTGTGGTTCAGAGAATAAGATGTTTAACCTGAATTATGGTGGCTAAATGTGCATCCTTTTTATTCTTTTGTAGTATTCCTCACTGCCTAGTTTTTATATCTCCATTATATTTCTTCTATAGTGTCTTATTTTATTTGCTTCCAAACTGGGTGAAGCTACTTCCTTTTCTTCTAAAGGTCTTTGACTTGGTCTTAAAAAAAAAAAAAAAGTATCCCAGTATTTCACTATTTTTTTGCCAACACATAGCAGTTGAGTTTATGATAACCCATTCTTTTACTTACACTGGGTTTTTTGTGTTTATATTTTGGTTTTCTTTTATGCATATACAAATACCTTGGCAGCTTCTCTAGAGTGAATTCTTTTTTGGAGCATAGCTCTGTCGGCTGTCCTTTCTTTGCATGCCTGTCTTTCAGTTATATTGTAATTTCAGTTTTATATTCCTTTTCCCTTGTCCACCCATAAGCTTATTTTAGCTGATGTTTCCTTCTTGATTGCTGAGTTGTGCTGCTTTTTTTTCTTCCTGCAGTGGTCTGGTGTTTTATACTGTCCTTTTTACAGTGTTTTTGTTTCCCTCAACCACTTCTGTTGTGTGAAGGCACTATGGCACTTTTTTTCTTATTCTGGTATGGTTCACTTAAACAGTATTATCTGGATTTTTTTTTTGGTGAGAAGAGATTTTGCATGGTAGTTTGAAAATGCTCATGATGTGTTCTGTATTTGCAGTGACTCATTGTATTTCCTAATCCGCCACTGCCCAGCCCTAAGTGTGATGTCAGTAGAAATTTTTTCATCTTGCTTTTTTTTTTGAGCACACGTAGGACTAATGAAAGTTACTGTTTGATGTAACAGGAAACTGAACTCATCTGTTCTCAAAACAGGCACTGCCTTAGCTAATATGCTCAGGTTTCGTTGTGCCAGGCTTCCGTGTCTCACTCTTGAGAGCAAATTGCTTCTGTGTGGATGTGTCCCAATGTTCCTGTTATTCAGGCTTCACTTTTCACCAGTACAGACTCCTGAGACAACTGCTGTTGGAAGCTGCTTTTTTCATGGATCTTAAGTGTTTAATGTAGTTTTGTGGCCTTCAGCTGATGACTATGAAAGCAAGAAGGTCTTGGGATTAGAGGTGTTGTTTTGAGTAGTGCTTTGAGACATCAGAGAGAATGGCTGACCTGCAGTCTCCAATGTTTATAGAACAGTACAATTTCTGGCTTAGCTCTTGTGATGGGAGAGAGAACAGGATCATTTGGCATGTTGCAGGAACTTTCATAGACTTTTTGTGGGTAGGAATGTGCTTGTAGATTGCGTGTTTCTTTCAGACCTTTTTTGGACTTTTGTTGGAGCTATATGCAATGCTCATACTTTTTGAACTAAGCACAGAGGATGTGGGCTCAAGCTTTAGTCCTGTCTATTCTGCTTAATTTTTAGTGAGCTCCTTGATCCAGTTTAGACTTTGCCTAATTGATGTGTGTTGGGAGTAATCAAATGCAGGCTGTTCCCAAAAAGCGCTGGGAGTTATACTTGGATCTTCCCACCTTATGAAAGGATAAGATTTTAGCTTTGTCATGCCCTGTACTTTGTGGTTCAAGATCAAGCTCTGGGCTGTTTTAATTCCTTGTTTAGGGACATAGTTCTATGGAGCAGCAGAGGAACCAAACTGTCTAAAGTGTTTGTGGCAGTAGGCAGACCTTGCTTCTTCACACCAAGTTGTGTTAAGGAATGAACCACAGGTTCTACCAAGTCCTGAATGAAAGAGGCATGCAGTGAATAAGGGACCATATTGGAGGCCATGGCTTGCTGCCTGAGTCAGCACAATTATTTCTATTTTTTGTCTTTGTTTCCTGGACTTGCTGCTTTGAAAGGATCTTTGGAAGCTGTGACTAAAATGTGTAAATGAATGTTCATAGGAGAACAAGAAGACACAAAGTTGGTCACTTGACAAGGATGAATGAAGTGTGTGTGGTCATATTATGTATCTTAAGTTAATGAAAGATGGTGGAGACTTGTCCATCTATGATAGCTGTACTGAAGGGACAAAAATCAGGAATAGATTAGGGAGAAGACTGGAATAGTAAGAGGAGTTTAACATTTTTATTACTCAAAGGAATGCAATTACAGCAGAAGAAAATGTTCATCCTTATAGGGAAAGCTATTTATAAACTTTAAGAGGTTTCCTTTGGGGTAGATGAAAGGCTTGATATGTAAATATCTTCCAGCAAATTATCAAATTTCAAGGGAATCTCTTTAATGAAGTATAAGATTTGACTGAAGTAAAAGATTACCGTTTTTTAAGTATGAGTGTTATTTTGCTTTTTAATGTCATAAATGCTTTCTTTCTGCTTAAATATTAACTTTTTCCTCCTTAGTAACAAGTGTACATGGTGAATCTTATATACTTTATGAATGTGTTGACAGATAATGTTTTAATTTATTTCTTAACATTTTGCAGCTTAATATTATCTTTATGAATATCCAGCTGCTATTTGACAAATTTTGTTTATGCCAGCTGAGACTGTCCTTACCATTGTTTTTTAAGGTCTCTCTAAAAGTTTTACTGTTCTACCCCATGTGGTTTTTATTTCCTTTCTTTGTATTTCTTTTCTTTTTTTTTTTTTTTAATGCTTTAATTATAGTTTAGTAACTGATCTACCTTGTTCCTATTTATTTCTTTTCTTTTTTTTTTTTTCCCAGCAGTTTAATAAAGTGTAATTCTGGCTACACTTAGAGCACATGCCCTTCTGTGTCTTTTAGCATGGTTGGCCTTGGGTGGCTCTGGCTGTGGATATGTTGTGAGTATAGCTAACATCCCTGTGGCTGGCTGCTTTGATGATGGTGACCTCGTACTTGTCCGTGACAAGCCTTGGTTCTTGTTTACAAGATGATGTTGCAGGTGTTACCTTCTGATTTGACTGCAAGGCTAATTTTTTGTTTGTTTTTCTTCATTCAGCTGTCTGTACTTCTTTAAAAATTATGTTGAACTACTCTCTTAGCACTTCGCAACATCTTGTTTTAACAACTTGTGTTTGAATCAAAGCAACTAACCATTCTGCTGTGCCAAGAAACACTTCTTCCCAAGCACTTCTAAAAAGGAGGTTTTTGTTTCTCTTGTTTCACAATTCTTTTGCTGTTTATGGAGCTGAGGGGAGGAATGGTAAGGAAGTTGAAATTTGCTATATATATCAAAATTGAAAAGAGAACATGAAAACAATTGCACAGTTATATTAAGCAATATTGGAATTTTTGAATTCTTTTGCCAGAACAGAAATTGTTTAAGCTTTGTTTAAATATAGTTCTGTTCTGAACTTCTCTTTGGAAATGAAACTTGAGTTGACAAACTGATTTTAAATCCTTTATAAAAACTTTAATATTAGATTAAACCCTTATGAGTTTTGGTATGTTTTAGATGTCACTTATGAGCTCTGGCAGTTCTACTATTGGCAACTGAGATAGTTAACCTGTGCTTCTTTGCTTGAAGTCACTGCCAGCTCAGCAGAGGTAGCAGGAAAAAGGCTCAGGCACATTGTTTGGCTTCCTAACCTGTGATCCACGCAGAGGTGAAGGTCTGCTGACTTACTGAGCTGTAGGCTGCTGTGGTGGATGAAGAACTGCAAAGGTGACCTTGGGTCCTACTCGTGTGCTGGTAATCTCTAGAAGCAGATTGCAAAAGGCTGTTAGGAGCAATGAGGGCATAAACTGTTACACTGCCTGGCTTCATTCCCCTTTCTGTCTATTAATTCTGGAACATGTCTGATCCCAAAGCAGGCTGTTCCAGGAGGCTGAGATACGTTAGGTGCTTGCTGACTCTCTCTGGTGTACAGTAAGTTTTCTAATAGTTCACTTCCTGAATAAGTTCAGGAAGTTGAATATGTGGAGTCAAAGGGTCACTGGTGCTGATGGGAAGCCTGGTGACACGTCAGCCTGTTGCTGGGAGCTGATGACAGGATAACCCCTTTCAGCAGCAGCTCATCTTAGATCAACTTGGCTGGCTGTGCTTGGTACACTGACGCCATCGTTTCATGGTCACTTGAAGTTCACATAAACTAACCCTCCTTTTTTAAAAATTGGCTGAATTCTTCCTCCTTAATGCTGCTTTTTCCATACATAAGTACTCCTCCCCTTGTGCAGGCAGGTTTACAGCTTAGAAGTGTATGTTTAAAATACATTATTTAATATGGAAGGTGAGGATATAGCATGATCTATTTAACGTAAACTTTGCCATCTTGGAAGTCAGCTTTATGAAGGTTTCTACTTATAATCTCAGATGTTGTTTTTTTTTTTTTTTTGTTTTTTTTTTTTTGGTTTGGTAGTGTGGGTTTTTTTTTTTTTTTCCCTTACAGGACTTTTGTTTCTTTGACCAGTACTTTCCACAGCCCAGAATGTGCATGATGTTGATAGGAAGTGTTACTTGGTATCTTCTTTTTTTTTTTTTTTCTTTTTGTAGCAACCCCCAAATCCTTCTAATTCTACCATGAAGACATTTTACAGAGATGGAATTGCTATTTTTCTTTTGGGCTTTTGGGCTTTTCCACTTTTTCCACTGGTGGTGGTTGCATGAAGGTTTTGTGGGCATGAAATAATTTTATTTCACAGAATCATAGAATATCCTGAGTTGCAAAGGACCTGCAAGACCATTGAGTCTGTCTCCTGACCTTGCACAGAACAACCACCAGAAATATATCAAGCCTGAGAGCATTATCTACGTGCCTGAGAACATTGTCCAAATACTTCTTGAGCTCTGTCAGGCTGGTGCTGAGACCATTTGCCCGGGGAGCTCTTCTAGTGCCACATCACCCTCTGGGTAAAGAACCTTTTCCTAATATCCAACCTAAACCTCCCCTGACACAGCTTCAGGCCATTCTCTTGAGTCCTGTCACTGAGCACCACAGAGAAGAGATCAGTGCCTGCTCCTCTGCTTCCTCTCATGAGGAAGTTGTGACTGCAGTGAGGTCTCCCCTCAGTCTCCTCTTCTCCAGGCTGAACAGACAAATGACCTCAGCTCAAGGCCCTTCACCATCTTTGTTTTCCTCGTTTGGATGCTCTCTAATCCTTTATATCTTTTTTTTTTTTTTTTTTTTTGTGGAATGGGGCAGTAATAAACTCTTGTCACTTGCATATTACTGAAGAATGGGAATGAAAGGAATTAGGTAGAAGTACAAGAACATTCGTTTGTTTTCTTAGTCAGTTAATGGTTGGAGATAACCTGAAATAATTATGTCCACCACCCTTATCCAGCCCCTGCCCCAAGCACTGAGTGAGCACAGACTGGTTCTCACAACAAACCTGGAAGTTTGCAAAACCAGGAAGTTGCAATGAGCAACACTGTCATCTTTCCAAGCAGCTGGAGAAACCTTACCAAAATAGATGAGTGGCTACAAAGTAGAAAAATGGCAGAGCCAGAATGGCTTCTAAACTGGGGATCTCCCTGTCGGTCCACATTATTGTAATGATCCAAGCAGAATGTTGCTGTAGCTTCTTGTGACTTAATTGTGTTTGTGTCTGTCTTTTTCTGGAAACAGCTCCCAGATGCTGGGGATCTGGGGGCTTTGGATTAAAAACATAAATCTCTTCAAGGGCAATGGTGAAATCACTTTAAATGTTCTTGCATTGAAAACATGAAGTGTGAGGTAATTATTAGTTCTGATTACATCTATTTCTGCTACTGCCACTTTTCTAAGTTACATTTTAATTGAGGAAGGAATTAGTGTTTTAGCAGGTAACATTATATATAATATGAAGTGAGAAATGGTAAAAACAATACAAATGACAAAATTACCTCACCATCACAAAAAAGACAAGGGTGGAAAAAATGAAAGGGAGGACAAAACGTATTAAAGAGAAGACAAACTAGAAGATGTTATTTAGGTGCTTCTCAACTGTATTTGCAATTCATAGTTTGCTGGGCACTTCCCATTTTTTGCCTCATTTATTGATCTCGAGCGTTAGAACTTGAGACAGTTTTACTTCACCTTTTGTGATGAATTTTCTTCTGATTTTCTTCTGGAAGAAGGAACATACTTTCTTCCTCCTATGTATTTACTGGTATGGTCTGGTCACAACTGAGTGTGCTACAGTCAGTGCTGTTGCTTAAAAGTGAAAGATTAAGCCTACTGAGGGAGAACTTCTGTGGCAATGTAATGTTTTCTCTAGATGTTTTCATAACTCAAACCTGCATCCTTGCATCAGTAGGGAAATCTTTCTGAAGATATATCAGAGCTCTTGAACTTCAGGATAATTATTGGGTTTTGGAAGGAGTAAAGGGTATAAATAAGGAGAAATAGATAAGTACCTTTCAAATTGTACAGTGACTGTAAAGTAATATATCATCAGTCTAAATGATGGTTACTGATACTTTCCTATGCTGCTACTCAGTGTGTACTTTGTCATTTAAATGCAGAAGCAGTCACTTCTTGTCCTGTACTGCTGGAGGTTAAATGTTTACTTACTGATGTCTTTTAGATCATTTGGCTGTCAAAATCTTGCTGAGTCCTTCAGTTTTATCAACTGATCATCTGATGTGCAGTTCAGTGAAACTTTTGAAGTAAAACTTGGGATTTATTTAGTTATTTTTTAGCAGTCTATCTCAGACTTGTTTGGTAATAATCTTGTTCTGAAAAGAAAACCAAAATGTATTTATGAATTATTTTGGTAAAATGCTGCAATACAAATATTGTCATCTTACTGACATAATGCTTTCTTTTTTAAGAGCAGTGTATAACTTGGGTACCATCCAAAATGCTGCTCTCCTATTTTGTATGTCTTCATATTTTAGCAACTTTGCTTGCTTGGTTTTTCTGCTGAAACACCATGAATCTGCTCAATTCTGCACCTGTTCAACTCAAATTTAGTAAGACAAAGACCAGTAATCCCTAAACCCCAATCAACTGAGTAGTCAATAGATCTGAAGTCTGAATATTCCTGATATTTTTTCTTTTCTTTTTCTTTCTCCACGTCTTTCTTGCTGCCTGGAATGTCTGCTGTCTCATAAGATGGGCAGAGTTTCTGTGTACACTTGCTCATGCTGCTGGGATCTTTCCAGCTGCTGGTTTTCATGAACTCATCTGACACATGCATGGTACGGTCAAATTTGATTACAGTTAATCACAAGGTCAAAATCTTTTTTGTATGGGCAAGTTTTGTGGCTGACAAGCCAGTAAAGCAATTGCATATTTTGCTACTTTTGACCTTTAAGGATCAATTTCTTTGTTGTTGAATCTTCTCTGGATAGCATTGAGGTTCTGTTAATGATGGATCTATTTTCTTTGTAGTCCCAAGCTTTTTAGTGCTCTATGCACAAGGCAGAGATACATAACATCTGTGGGAGAGGTCAATGATGTTTTCAGTAGCTTTTTCCTTCTCAAGTGTCGTTTACCAAGGGACTCTGCAGTCGAGTCATCGTGATGGGAAGTGCATCTCAACTGATGTAATGCATTTGTGTTTCCTGGAAACAGAACAAAAATCGCGGCTCTGCTTCATTTAATGCGAGATTTGTCATTGATTTCTGTTGCCATGTGTCGTGGTTTTAAACCCAGCTGGAGATGGAACACCACTATTTATTTATCATATTTACTCCTATAATTTGATTTTTTTGTTGTAATGGATTGTTTGTGCTTTATGAGTCCTATTTCCTGACATTGGTCCCTCAAAGAAGTATTGAAAGTTTTTATTCATGAAGAGTATTTTTACAAAATATTTTGAAATATGATGTAACTAAATCCAATTTCAACAAAACTTCTGGTCTTATTCTCTGCAGACTATGCTAAAACAGGAGATCAACATAATTGATATGGCAAGAGGGGCTAGATGCATGAAGCTGGACAGACTTGATAAAGGCTTCGAATAGACTAAATATTTATCTAATGCATTTTACTCCTGTCAAGATCTATGTTGTGTGTATTTCTCCTGTCAGAAATGTATTTTCTGATGAAGATGCATTCTTTCTTCTGAGTCTGTCCTGGAAACTAAAATGCATTAAGTTGAAACAGTATCACTTTGTTCCTGTTGGCTGCAACTGTATATGTTTAAGCAAAATCATTTTTTCTGTCTGTTATTTTTTTTCTATTTTGCCTAAAATCTCATTTAATCTGAAGTGGAAACACATTATATTTCGTCACTAGAGAGTATTCAGTGTGTACTACTGAATACTGTGTTTTGACCTGTGGAACACAGTGACTTGCCTCGCTGCTTTTTTGTCATGGCTTCTTCTGCTTGACTTCAGAAAAAAGTTTTGGCAATATATGGAAGAACACAAGCTACATGAAATACAGGTGTTTGGTTGGAATGCTTGGGGTGCCCAAATGTTTTGTCTGATCACAATTAGAAAACAACATTCAGAGATTTACCTTAGTGGCAACTCGTAGAATGAATAACTACGTGTATCAAATATGTAACCAGAAAAATTTTCAACAATGCTCCAAAGGAAAAAGCATTCCCATATTTATTCTTATATAGCCTTGGTTTTGGTGACGAGAGGATTAGAGGAGAGGTTTGATGTTGAGTAACTTTAGCTGTTTTCTGTTGTATATAAGGCAATGGTGGTATGGGAGCTCAGAAAGCATACAGCTAATTAAAAAATATTAAAAAAAATATATATATATAAAGCAAAAACATCCCTCCTGTGTACAGACAACACCAAGATTTTTTTAGACTTCAGCCAGACTGCTGAATGTTGTGATGCTGTTGTGAAAAGTTCTGTAGGACTTTTTAGGCACTCTTAACTGTTGCTTATACATGCAGATGTGGAGGCAAAAATGACTGCTTGCCTAAGTTCCCTTTTGTCTTGGTCATAATAGTGCTCTGATGGCTCTGTATTATCAAAAGTAATAGTAATTGTGTTATGGAATTGTGTTATGGGTAATTTTCAATTCTAGCCCATGATCTCAAGGAAGATTGAAAGGCATGGGCTGGACCTCATGTTTGTTTTGACAGGAGGCAATGGCAGCTAGACAGACAGTTGTTCTTTGTGTGCATTGTAGCATAGAAGACTCAGTGGTTGGTTTTTTTTCATTTGCTTAACTCTGCATAAATCTTGCTGAAGAAAACTTTTGCAAATGGTTTAAAAACAGTAGGATAAAGTTATTTTATAAAGTAAAGCAAAATATGTTTTTGTAACAGCTGGAAGGTACTTACTCTGTTTATGGTTGCTTTGTGGCTGTTACTTTTGCCGGGCCAAAGATGAATTTGCAACTCAAATAGCAATAAAACTCTAAACAAGAACTGGATCCTCAGTTGAAAACTGTACTTAGATACTTTTTTAAAATTTTTTTTCCGAATAGACCTTTAATATTTTAAGTGGAGTGATGTGTCTCTAAACTCATTTGTGAATTAACTAAAAATTGGTTTATCTTCAGATTTCAGAAAAATTAAATTGGAAGGGCACTTTCAGATGATCTGAATTAATGAGTAAGGTATGTTTAGCTGGTGAAAGTTTTTGTTTTTAGAATGTTGGTGCATTCAGTTCCTACTAAAGAGCAAACTCATTTGAACCAACAATCATCCTCTTATTTTGTTCTTTCATCATTTACTTCATATTGAACCACTCAGTTATTCACATGGCCCTTCTGTAAAATCATAACATTGGCAGAAGCTCAAGGGCATGACCTGCATTTTGTGCATAAAAAAATAGAAATCCAGGGAAAGGAGGGAATTGCAAGCCATGATGTACTTTTCTAATGAAAGTTCTACACAGCTTTGCTGCTGATTTCTCCTTATTTGTATGTCCATCAGAAAATGAAAAGCAGCTTTCTTTCACTAACTCCCCCATAATAAAAAAAAGGGCTTTTTTCCTCTGCCCCTCTGAAGATGGGAGTGGAGATGGCAGCTTGTGTTTGGACTGTGATACCTTTTGTGGAGCTTTTTAAGAAAACAGAACATTAAATAGCTATTGTACTAAGGGGCACCAGCTGTGAAATACACTAGAGGTGTATTTCTGAATTGTAACTTGCATTTTGAACTTGAAACAGACTTTTCATTCCCTCAGTGCTTGTGACAAGTATTAAAAATGAATTGGTAATGTTAATGTTAGTCCTGTGGCAGCTGGAATTTTAGAGTGAGGAGATGGTTCTCCTGATCGGATGCTGCAGACAGGCAACTCCCTGCTTTGTCTTCCAGCCAGTTGTGCAATGTTCAGGGCTGAAAATCTGTCAACATAATTTTTTTTTTTTTTTTTTTTTGGGACAGTTGTGGAAGCAGACCATCAAAGCTCCATAACAAACACACTTAAAAGCTGCTGGAATAATGATTTGGATAAGAATAATTAATTTAATTAACTTAATTCCAGGTTTTGAAGAGCACAGTGGAACCGCCTGAACAAGAACATTTGACAATGTTTTAGTTTGTTAAATTTAAGAAAGTTTTTCTCTATTGAAAGTGGAGAGCAAGAAGTTTCAGGAGATTATTATCTGGTTTACAGTATATTTAAGTCCCTTTACCCTTTTATTTGAGCTCACAGCAATACTTCATACACTTGCTGCTTTTGGCTTGAATTCAGCTTAATTTTCTGGACTTTTTTTTAAGTTTTAGAGACATCCCTTTCTTTGACTCAACAGATGGGCTTGTGACATATTTGAAAAGCAGAAGGGTTTATGGAAATAAATGATAGTTGCTGTTTCTGAGGCTGTGGTGAGGAAACATTGGTGTTGATAATGGGGGAGAGGCTGGAGTCCAAACTATATATGTAAACTAGTTTTCCATTCTTCAGCTTTTCTTTTGGTATTCACATCATTACTTTGAAATGGACTACTGTGCTGGAGGGATGAAATAACCCTTCATCCCATTTTGTCCCTCCTTTAGTGGACAAAAGGAGGAAGGGAAATAATGTTTTTAGATGCTGTTGTTGAATGGTAAACTGCTAGAATTGTTGTGGTTTCACTTAGTCACCTGCTCCCTTCCCTTGAGGATTTTAAGTTATGCATGGTTTAAATTTAGATTTATGGTGAATATATTTTTCTTGACAAAGGTACAATACATTAGTAAAACTCCCATGTATTATACATGTAGAAGGTGGACAGCTAGTGGAAGCTAGGGAAGGAAATAGAGTACTACCAAGTGCTCGTAGCAGTATTTTTAACTACATAAAATTATCTGTTCTTATCTTCTGAAAATACAAAGGTGGCATTCCTGGTGCCTCCCCTATTAGGGCTACCTGCTGAAAGGGTGAGAGTGCTTTCAGTGGTCTTTCCTCTTTCCAAAACTTATCATTGTTAATTGATTCCTTCCCCTGCCTTTTAGTAGATGCAGTATCATCAGGAAGAGGGTTTTTTGGGGGTTTATTTATTATCCCATGACAGCTTCATTTCCAAAGATACTTCCCTCAGAAAGAGCAAACACCTGCCCCCATGCTGACAGCTTTACCAAGGGAGAACAGCTGTCAAATGAGTGAGACTGGTAGTTTTATAGATACCCATAATCTTTTTAAGAAGTATTAGGAATGGATACCCAGCAGTTACAATTCTGTGACTGCTTTGAGTGGCCTTCTTTTAGCTCTTTGTTGCCTGGACTAATGCTGGCAGCACAACGAGCTGCACGGTTCCATTGTGAAACATAGGGGAAAACGGAAGAGAACAAGAAAGCATATTAAAAAAAAAACCCCAGATAGAATTTTGCAGTTTCCTTGCCAATCAGAAAATAAACATAGCTGAAAAGACAATTGGGACACCAAGAAGTGGAAGGGGCAATAAGGAATTTTCTGGCAGAAGATTTAAAAAATACCAACAAAACATAAATAGATTATGACACATCAGTTCAGATTTTTCCATTGAGAAAATACAGTCCCACCTACTCAAGTTTCTGAAAGAAATATGCCAGCTTCTGAGAAGCTGAAATACCAGCTTTTGGTCATGTTTCTTTTGATACATTCTTTATATCTTAATAGGACATAGGAACTGTGGTGATTTGTTATCTTTTAAGTAAGGCACGTTCTTCATTGCAAACAGCAGCTAGTTTTCTGGTAGATGCCTTTTATGGTGCACTTGGGTTTTAATGTTTCCTCAATCATTTCCTTTGTTGCAGCTTAAAAAAGCAAAGACTGGCTTGCCTCTAAGTTTCTAGGTAGCTGACCTGACTCTGTGAGAGGGGTTTCTTTGCAGGGTTTCCAGTGTGAAAGGAGGATGAAATTCCTTGGCCATTGAGAAAGTCTTTAATTCTTTGGACCATGATCTTATTTTTCAGATCTGTTCAGACTATAGATTCCTCCCCTGTATGGTTTTTTTTCTTACTAGTGACTTCAACTGCAGGTTGTGCATGGAGAGGTAAACGATGTTTACAGGCCCCTGAGGATGAGAGAGGAAAGTGTTTCATATCCATAGTGCTCTCTGGGCTGTTCTTTATGTAGAACTGCATTTAAACATAAAGAATGGCAAGAAAATAGCGGAGACTTTACTGAAAACACAGGGACTAAGCTTTTTTCCTGTTTCCATTTTTTCAGTGTTGCAGGATTTACTGATGTGTGATATTTATTTTATTTTAAATTCTCCTATTACTTTTCTTCTTCCCTCCGCCAAGCCCTCGGGGACACGGCTGTCTGCCCTGTAACTTTCGCTTGTCATCGTTAGCGCTCCGTTATCTCCCGTGGCTGTGCAAGGACTTTAATCTTCCGTGTAATTGATGGTGGCGATTGCTGCTAAAGCTGTAAAGGAAAAGCATCCGTTCACCTTCGTGTGAAAATGGATGATTAACGAACTCAAGAATGTTTCCTCTGGGCTCTGAACTGAGTAAGTAAGGCAGAGTACCTCAGGCAGTCTAATTTCCTGGCTTGATAATAGACTGGGAAAAGAGCCATTTGTTGTCTTCAGGGTTGTCCATATATGGACAAATCTTTTGCTGGGCTGAGTGAAAACAGTCATCTTTCAGGAAAGAATAGAATGTTACAGGATTTTAGGAAACAAAGGTTTTATAAGCAGAGATCTAGCTTAGAATAATGGAAGATAGTTTGCTTCAACTCACTTGAAACAAGAACAGGCTCAGGTTTGTATCCTGGAAGTGTTTCAGAGCATGGCAGCTCTAAATGTTAAGCTCACTGCAGTTATTTGGCAGTCTTTGCACTGAGAAGGACCGATGGTGATGTTGGTGTAGGTGACCTGCAGACTTTCACTGCCTTTTATTTAGATGTGGATTAGACACTAGGAAGACATTTAAGGTGGACTTAAATACAGGAAAGATTGAGTCTTCCACCACCTGTGGCTCAGTTGTATGCTTGTTTATCATCGTATGAAGACCTTTAAGAGTATTACTTGATTTGGAGAATCAAGCTGATCACTTAGGGGATCCAAGAATAGCTGAATAATTATTGAGTCAACTGCAGAATGATGGTATTTTTTCCTACTCACTCAATACAGGGGTTTATGCAGGTTGCCCCGTTTTTATTATGAAATAGAGACTGTGTGTGTAAGCAGTGGTTATCTCTGCATTTCGTCATGTGACAGACTTGAGGAGAGGAAGCAGGTGGGGCAGGAATACATCAAACTCATGGTTTAAGGATTCTGTTTTATCTACTAATCTAGTTTCTACTGGTCACAAAATTTTACATGTAATATCTTTACTTCAGGTGTACTTGAAGTGACATTGATTTCTAAAGATAGGGACTGTAGAAAGAGTCCTAGATTTCTAGTAAGGGACTTTGTTTAAGACTTGTCCCAATGATTGTGTTGTCAAGACCACAGGCAGTCTATTTAGGACACTGGTTTACTTCTGACCTAAGGGAGATACCGCAGAATACAGGATAGCAAATTTTGTTACATTGATCTGGAGATACTTTTAGAGTTGTCAGCAGTCTTGAAGATGATTACATGTTGGCACATTGTAGTTCAGAGCAGCTTTAACTTTTTTCTTCCTACCTGTTGTACTTGTGAGGGGAAATTATATAAGAGAAAGATGGCAAGATTTTAATTTTTTTTTTAAGTGTAGTGGGAAAAAAAAACAGTGTATGTGCTTTAGGCATTACTGAAAGTTTCAGCTGACCTTCTTACACAGAAATAAAATATTCTACAGTAGATTGCTTAGATTTGACAGGTGCTTGAAATGGGATAATTCTCTTTTTGACAGTGGGGAAATGCCCTTAAATATTTTTTATTGTCTTAGGGATTAGGTCAAAAAAGGTTATGAAAATATCTTTGGCTACTGAAAGTATCAAGGTTACAATAGAGGGAGGAAGGAATGGATATAGAGCAAGACAGCAACAATCATCCTGTCTTTGAGACTAGGGTGTGTTAAGTGTTATCAAGAAACAGTATCTGGATTGACTGTGTTACTGGGCAGGACATCAAATAATGGAATGCAGTTTCCATAATATTGCTGTAAATATGTGGGATTCTGTAACTTAATGCTCTTCAATCAACAGGAGATTGATGTAGCCTCACAGGCCAAAATTTTTAACCTTATATTCTTTCCATGCTGTGGAGAAAGTACTTCACTTTTTTATATGCTTATTCTGAAAAAGAAGGATTTTTTAAATTTGTATTTTATGTTTTTTTTTTATTGGAGAGGAAAAAAAAGTTTTGTTTCTCTTTGCCTTTTAAACTTAGCTGTGAGTGCTTCAGTTTCATGATCATCTTACAGTGCTTTCCTCTTACAGAGCTGACTTAGAACCTTTGCACAGATCTTCAGCTGTGAAAACTATTAATGCATTTTCTTGTCTTTCTTATTAGATTGGGCTAGTTTAAGCCTTTTCCTGTTTTTACTGTTACAGTTTTTTGCTGAAAGTGAAAGACAGTGCTGCAAAGTAGTTTCTTATTACTACCACCTGCTTTCAGAAATACCTAATCCTCTATTGAAAGCAAGATCCCAGTCTGGATCTATAGCAAACACTGGACCATTTTTTCACTAGGTGAAAGGTTGGGGTTAGGTAAGGTTCAGCTAAGGAAAATGGACTAAGCCAGATAAAATGAAATAATTTTCTTTACTCAGTTTTTAAACAGTTTTGTTAGATGTGACGTTTACAATAATAATTTAATTTTTCAACGACAATAAATATGAAAACATACATGAATAAAAGTAAAATAAGGTGTAAGTTTTATTTTTACATTTCACTTATTTTTATGCTTTTCTTCAGAAACTGCACTAATACTTGGCTTACATTAGTTAGGTTGATTAAATGGTGTATTTACCAATACTGAGCAGTAACTTGTCTTCATTCCACCACCAGCCTGAGCTTTGCAATGAAAAGCATGCTTTGAAATAAAAGCATGGTTTTATTAGCATGAAATATAAGATTTTGTGGCATGTTAGTGAGAACATGTTCAAAGACAGCATAATAAGATTAAAGCTTTTTTTTTTCTGATAAAAAAGTAGCCATATTAATTATCTGTATCTGTCATATAGATATTTCTTTTCTCACTTTTTCTTATGTTTCTGCATTGCATGTAGTACTTTCTAAGATCCATTTTTATTATGTTTCTGGCAATTTTGCTCTCTGCAATCTCTCTCCCCTTGTATTTTGTAAGATTGCTTTTTGACTGTCTTCTTTCCGATGATCTCCCAGCTGAAGTGTATTTTATATTTACACTTAAATATTTTATATTTCCTTTCCACAGGAAAGGAAAAAGAACTTTTTCCTGCCACAGGCTGACTCCTCCTCTTCTTCATCTGTTTTTTTGGCATCATTGCTGCACTTCATGGCTCTGTGTGTAGGTCTGCTGGAGCCTCAATCTTGGTTTGAAAGAAGGAGAGTTAGATGATGGTGCAGATTGCCTGCGTGACAGATTACTCCAAATGTTTACTCACAGCTAGTCTAAGGAGAAAAGGAACAAAGGCATAGGGAGGTTGCTCAGAAAGAGCATTTCAGATGGTGGGTTGAGTGAGAAAGGGTAAGAATTGGGTTGTTGAGGAGGTGGCTTCAGCCTAGGTCTAAGGAAGAGTATGATCAAGTGAAAAGAAGGGAAGGCATTTGGGGAAGATTTATTTGGTCAGATTACAAAGAACCACTGACAATTTTCTCCTATTAGAGGCTCTGTTCTATCTGATTTATGGTGATGGGGTACTAGGTTGCCCATTGTTAAAATTTCTATCTGCTGGGTTGTTCTTCCATGGCTGAGATAGAAATTTAACATTAAGTGAAATACTGTGACTGGGACCATGTCCACATTAGTATGTTCAGGTCAGACTGGTGATTTTAAGGTGACTGTCCTAGTTGTTTTCATTTGTTCTTGGATCACAACAGAGAATGGTCAAACAGAGCATCCATTCCTTAACTGGATTATTACAGACTAAACAAAATTGGCATGTGCACTACAGCATTTCTCTTAAGAAAGAGGTTTGGTGTATAGGACCAGAATAGATAGTTTGAAATAAAATTAACCTAAACATCAAAAGTTTAAATTAACCTAAACATTGCAACATAAAAATGCTGTAATCAGCTTCTTTGGTCTGGAAATCCACTCCTGGGCAAGCTGTACTAATATAGGCACAGACCTGATTTGCAGCTCATTCTTTGAAAATTTAGCAGTACCACATGAACCTCTTACAGTGGTTGTGGTGGTAGCAAAATGGGGTACCCAAGATGTATGTCATGCATTGAGTGATGTTTTGCTTCCATCTAAGTGTCTGAAAAATTACTTTGAAGACTGGGGTCTGCTGAACAGCTTTGGCAAAACATGCTGGAAGTACTGTGGAATATTGATGTAAGAATATTTTGTGACCCATTGAAAGGAACTTGGATGAATGCAGATGAAGAATTCTTTTACTGTGGGGCTATTCAATCTGTTCGTGATTAATGTGTTTGTAAAACATAGTTAAGGCTTATATATTGCACTGTTTTGAGATGCTATCTTGGGTTTTGGTGATTTATTGATGTTATGAATTTGATTCTGCTGAACTGGTCCAACTTGCAAAGAAAGTCAGAATTTTTATTCTGCTGAGGAACAGCATTATGTACTGTGTCAGATTTAGTTACGGAAAGTGCGAGTAAGTGTGGCTATAAAAAAGTCCAATCTACTCACAAAACACAAATGACAAGAGTGGAACATTGCATTCTTCCCCATACTTAAATGCTAGTGTGCATTCTGGTTTGTAACTCATTTTGTAGACTAATCCTTTGGTTTTGGTTCTTTTTGTATTTATATCAGTACTGAATCTGACAGAAGAGCCCTAATTTAAACCATGTAATACGAGTTTTTTGACAAAATTTGTGAATGTTGGTTTTTTCTCCTTTGTTCTCCTGTATCTAGCCAAGTGCATATTTTCCTAGCCTCATAATGGCTAATGGACAGACCTATGTCCTCTTTCCTGATTATCTAACCTTGTTAAAATAGCCTTAGTCAGAAAGAACTGAAGGACTATTCTTTGTGAACTGTGTGTTCCCAATCCTGTACTCCTCACATGGAGTATAATTCCAGTGGTATGTTTTAATTGTGGCTAGATCTTTTCTGTTATCTTCAGACTCTCCTTTGTGGTTCACTTTGCTTTCTCTCATCTTTGTTTTTTAGTGTTGCTTCTGGTTAGGTAAGAGAATCATTCATAGTTTGTCTGGTTTTTAAACTGGCTGCTGTGAGAGAGTGAGTGTGGTGTTGAACAGCAAGAGGCCAATTTTGAGCTTCAGACTTCCTGTTTAGCAGTGCACATTGTCACTCACAGGTCATAGGAACATCCATATTTGCAAAAATAAAGGAAACTGAACAATGCACCCTCTGTTGAGGTCTGTGCTGATACCAGTTTAGTTAGGCTTTCTATTTGTGCTGTCTGATTTGATATTTTATGCTTCTGACCCATGTAACATTTGTTAAGTCTAACAAGAAAGTGTGTGTTTCAGCAGTAGGGCACAAAAAATGGTACTACAAAAAGCATGAGCTGAATGTTTCTCTCACTGAAGTTTGTAGTGAAGGTTTGCCTGACTCTCAGGAGCTGGGATGAATACTTTGGTGGCTCCCTCCAGGTCTGATGCAACGGGGCCCTTCTTACATCTCTGCCTGACATGGGGAGATAGATGTTCATAGGATGGTGCTTGCTTGGGATTTAATAATTTGTCTTTTGGTGAGTAACCTTTTTGTTAGTTATGTTCGAAACTCAAATAAGACAAAATAAATAAATAAATAAATAATGCATGTGTTGTAATTGACTTATTCCTAAATACTGTTTTTCTTTTCCCCTTCTCAGTAATTCACTGGTTTTACCTTCAGCAGGTGCAGCATGTTCTCCTAATGCTGTTTTATGTAGCCATGGTCACAGTTACTTGCCAGTGTTTTATTTAGTGATAACAAGTCACTTTTCTGTTTTGCAATTTTGTGTATTTGTTGCTAACGCTATAATCATTTCTAGCACTAACACTGCACTGACGGAAACATATTAAAGTGTGGTGTTGTCTCACTCTTTCTTGATGTAATTCAGGGAGTATCATGTACACTGACATTTGTATTGTGTTTGGTAACATTAGGAAGTAAGTGTGTATGTGTTGTGGGTTTTGTTGTTTTGTTCTTTTAAGCCAAGCAATTCTACTGTAGCAATATTAGTGGTTTGTTAGTTGGTTTTGGTATCCAGAGATTCTGATGTGAAGTTTCTTTAGAAAGTAAACTGTGCAAACACTTATGTGGTGAAGGCTGTACCTATACTGATGCCAGCAAAGTTATCCAAGGCTGCCTTTGACTCCAACAATATAAGCTAAGTAGCTAGGAGTTTTTGAATTTTAGTGGTGCCATGTAGCTCATGTAGGGGAAACTGGCAGCAATGTTTTTAACCACAGATAAGGTGATTTTATTAATTGATATTTTGCCCAATATTGCTTACAATGGTACTATGTTGGTACTTTTTAGCTAGAGTACTGTCTTTGCTGTTTGCATACATTGAAAGCATGCTGAAAATACAGATAAAGAATTGTCATGGATGTGGTTTATTGTACAAGGTTCTGGGCTGTTAACTGGAAAAATGACAGAGTGGAATACCATGTGAAGCCACAAATGTATAAACAAGACTGTCCATGAGCATACATGAGCACATAACAGACATAAACCACGCCAGCATGTAGGATCTGTGTGTTTGATCTTGTTTAACCTACATTTCTCCAGAGCTCATGTTTTATTCATTATTCTTAAGCCATTCCTGAGGCAATACCATTCTTGCTGTCAACTGCAGAAGATAGAGCTGCTGGGCTGCACTTGACCATTTTCATGAAAATAAATGTAAGCACAAAATATATGTTGTTTTTTCTCTGTGAGCTATTACAGAAGAAATAGCCACTAACATATTATGTTTTTATTTAAGCCTCTACCTGCGTAAAACTGATTTTAACTTAGGGGCTGGGGTGTTGGGAAGGAGGCAGGAGGGAAGCTAGGTTACCTGAAGATGATAGATACTTATTTCTGTCTTACTTCAGGCCTTGTGTGCTTTGCACATGCTGATTTCCAAGCAGATTGATTATTGTAAGGAGTTTGCAGGAATGATGCCGGAATAAATGCATACATAAATCATTACAGGATATTGATGTTTAAATTGTAATGTCTTGAGGCTTTATGTATTTTGATGATTTATATACTTGGTGTGCTTTCTAAGTCTGGAAGCTGTTTTGTGCTCTTTTGACAAGATCTGAAAGCACCATGTGGGATAGCATGCTATGCTGGTGTTTGCAGTAGAAATTTGGAAGCATATATAAATTTATCAGCTAGAAGGAGGACTGCTGTTTATAATAGTGATCTATATAGCATCAATTATACATTCAGAGAAAATAATTTTAAAAGACAGTAGAATACGTGATTATGACACTTGACTGATTTGCATTGATGTGGAAATCTTTATTTTGTTTTTTTTAAATGCAGTTAAAAAGAAAGGATGACTTAATACATCTCTTGCATAGTTTAACTGTTGCATGGCAGGTGTCGAGGTCACACTTCTATGGAGATCAGTAGGTGTGCACTGCTGTTTCTTTGCACATGAAAAGTGTACTTTGTGGGCTGGCTAAGACAGCCCTTAGGATCGTGTAGTACATGGTCACATAACCCATAATGATACCACATTGGCTCAGGAAAGGCTTGAATGATGAGACTGACTCAGTTGACTCTAACTTCTGAACTCTGGCGTTTCTCAAGTGAGAAATGATAACATAAGATCGTGGCTTTTTTCTTAAATTTCCCTTAAAAAATAAAGCTGAAAAAAAATGAACTGGAAAAATGTAATTATTTTCCCATTGTAAAAAATATTCAGCTATCCAGCTTGTAAAATAGGGCCTCTTAAATTAGCAGCATGTGGCATTGTTTGTTAATAAAGGTTGTGAAGTGAAGCTTCAACCCAAGCAAAAGTGAGGGGAAGCTGAGCAGAACGTTATAAAGGATTTTGTATGAGGATTTCAAAAAGAGCTTGTTCTACCACCCTTTGAGGCTAAATAACATGCTTGCAAAATGCAGAGCTACCAATTTTACTGTTATTTCTGTGGAGCTGAATGTTTTTCCTGAGACTAACCATACCTTGGGAACATATTTAATGCAGGTGGAACATGAAGGTTCTGGGACAAGTGTTCTGAGCAAAGTCAGTTAAGAATGTCCATTGGTTGCTGTTTAACCATATTTGGGGAAGTCTTCTTGCATAGCTGGATATCACTCTCATTTATGTTGTGATCCCTGTTCCTATTTTTAACTCCATGAGACACTAGAGCTAATTAGATAAATATGCAAATGACTAGAATGTACTGAATGTGGGTAAATCTGTACGATTTTTCCTCCTGTTTCTTGATTGAATTTTTGGTTTTGTGTTCAATATAAGTTCCACTGAATTAAAGTGAGTCACAGAAAACTTTTATTTAAACTTTGTGATTTATGAAGTGATGATTTTAAAGAATTGTGTTGGGCAGTTCTTAACTATAAAGACAGACACTGTTAACCATTTTGGAAAATTTATGAACTGTAGATTTTATTTTTACTTTGATAAATCACCTAATGATTTAGCACTAATAATAGTAATAATTACATGTGATGCTTGCTTGTTTTCATTAAGCTCTGTGAGGGCAAATATCAAAAAGAAAAGAAAAAAAGCTAGACAGCAGTTGGAGCACTGAAACCTTGTTTTAAGGCAGTCTGAGAAATACTTCAAGCTAGCAGGTGCCAACATGGCTGCTGAAAGACTTGGTGCTGGTGTTTCTGAGATCTGCTTGCTAGCTCAAGGGAGGGCAAGGGAAAACATTTCTCCAAGGAGGGAACGTGTTGATGTGCCTATGAACTACAGGGAAGACTTTGTGGGGAAAGAAGTGACTAGTAGAGAGAAGAGGAAGGGGTGTGCCAGAGATGCTGATTTGTGTCAGATCACATCATCTGGTGAGCTGGCCTCAGGCTGGGCAAAGTTAGGGTTGGTTGGATCCTGTATGAGACAAGAAGTGATTAATTAGCCCCATGAGACTGGTGGGACTGATAAAGCTTTTGTCTGGTGGCTGGTGCCCCTCTATAGATGGCTTTGTATGTTTAAAGGATTTAGCCAATGTTGCAGCCATCTTCTCAGTGGAGGCACAGATATACCCTCTTTTTTACCAAGCTGCTCTGGAGTGATCTCAGATGTGTTAGCCCCCTGAAAAAGATAAATATTTTGTTGCAAATGGACAGAACTTTAAATATTTTTCACATTCATGTGCACATTTGCATCTATATTTTCATTATCAAATTTGCTCATTTCTTTTGGAAATCGTACAATGTTAGTGTTGTTTCACATGGATTGCATGTTCTGAACTTAGTATCTCTAGAGGTGCCTCTTCCCCACTGTAATGCTTTTGGCCTGTGTCCCCAAATACTTTTTCTCCCATGGGCCTCAGCAGCCATGTGGAGAAGATGTGACGTGAATGATGGTGTGTGTTGACTGGCTGCCAGTGTGCTGATTGATTAAATCCTGGGCATGCAAGAGAAGATCTGAAGCTCTTTTAACCATGGGCATGCCAGTTTACCCAGTTACCAGTGGTCATAAAACTTTCAGAACTGTAGTTATTTTTGGATAACTCTTGCCCTGTGCTGGTTTTAGTTGAAATTGGCTTGTAAGTCCAGAAATTGTTATGGGAAAAAAGCAGAGAGGCTGTTTATCTGGCCAGTCAGGACTAAAGGTGTGAACATTGTGGAGCCTGGATGTTTTCTCCTCTGGACTCTGCAGTGGTTCTGACTTGTACAGGCTGTTTCCAGACTGGCATAAGTCTAATGGGGTGAATTCAAAGTTTGTTCTCTCTTCTCGTCTCTGCTTTGCACTCCCATGTTTTGGCATTCCCTGATCTCGAGTTGCAGGCACAGTGTAGTCACTGCCTTCAGGTCTGGGAAGGTACTGTGGCAAACTGCAGGTCAGCAGGCTTCTTCTGGTGCTGTGTGAATGTGAGTGTGATGGAGCATAACTAGTCAAAAATGCACTTATCCTTCGTGGTGTGCAGCCCCGTGTACTGAGAGGGGTGGCAGCATGTGACTTTCTGAGGACTTGTATAGCAGGTGAGCAAATGAGCTGGATTTCTGTTAGCTGGAGGGACAAGTCTGTTTGCAATCCTGTTCTCATTCACACTGTTGTTTCAGTGCATTTTGTGTTGGTGAAAAAGTGCTCTTCCAGGCAAAAGCTATTGGTGATACACAAAGTTTACTAATATGTTGATGACAAAGGAGAATCACAATGCACAGGACCAATGGAATGATTTGCCTGGGAGTCTAACCCCTGACCCTTTTCAGGATGCTATGCAGTGATGACCACAGAAATGGGGCAGTGGAAGGGAAATGTGTTGCAGGGAAGGAGATGTGGAAAAGAGGATGAGTGCAAACTGGATTTGTAGGGGAAAAAATGTTGTGCTAAGGATTCAACATTGATCCTATGCATTTTAGTGAGTTTTATTTCAGCATGGATCTACTTCAGTTCTGTGCATTATCATACCCTTGGACTTTCTGGAGTGCATCTTCTGATGTAGCTCAGACTGCAGGGAAGAAAAAAACCCACAAGGCCAGAAAGATCTTTACTGGATGGAAAAGTCAGTCTTCCATGTGAGGAGAAAAGAGCTGTTGCTGAGTTGCTCCATTCATAGCTGTGGTCTCTCCTAGAGAGAGATTACCTAGTTCTGTGTGAAGAGCAAGGTGTTAGCTCCTTTTGAGAGGAAAAGGGTAGAGCTGGTCAGCTGAATTATCTGCTTTTATAGGATTAAAAATGTTGGCATTGCTTGTAGTGACTGTGGGATTTAAAGTGAGAAACCTTTATTAATAAGAATGCCTCACTGACTCATTTGTGACTGACAGGTTTTTTTATTTTTTGCCTTAAGAGGGTTTCAGTTCTTGCTGTTTGCAGGAGAAATTCAATGGCTTTGGAATTTATAAATTTTTCAATTTCTACAAGGTCAGTGAAAGGTGCATTTCAAAATTTGCTGTTCAAGGTTTGCTTCTTTATGTTTTTCCACTTCAGAAAAAAAAAAAAAAAAAAAAGGAAGGATAAAGTTAGCAAATGGCCTTGAAACTTTTTAACTCCAAAAGAGATTTCTGTCCTTGCACAATTTTCTTCCTCCTGCCTGTAGACGAGAGGTAACTTCGCCTACTTGACTGACCTGTCACTTCCATCACTGACAGTTCTCTACTTTTATGTGGAGATTAATGAATAATTTGTTATTTCTTCTGTCCAACTTGAAAGCCTTGGAGGTGCAAAGAACACTCTCAGCTCATAGTCATGCAGCTTTTGAACATAGAAACCCTTGTAATCATTATGAGAAGATCTCCAACTGAAGTGATTGGATCTTGTTTGGCATTGCAGGGCTTGCTTTCTTTTGTGCCTCTAAGAGAGCATAATAGCCTAGCATATTATCAGAGGCAATAACAGAGTGTGCTGTTGGATATTGAAGTAGCTAAGATGAAAACTGAGGGCTCAGTCCTTCAGTGTTACTTTGCTTATACTCTTCTAACCTGTGCTTCATCTGTGGGAGCTCTTCTGCAGGAAATTGGCTCCAGTTGTTGGGTGCTCTCTAGCCTGTACTGTGTGCAATTCATGTCTACTGGAGTACCTTGAGAGCCATGGAGAAAGTGCCTGTTTGTGCTGTCCCTGTGGTTAAAGCCCTTCTGTGTTCAGTGAGTGTGGAAAGGCTACGTCAGCTTCTCCAGTTGCTCATGAGCGAGTGCTTCTACTTTGCCAGGAGAGTTCACTGTGCTGTACAATGCCGAAATGGTACAAAACTGCAGAGAGAGGGAGTGGTATTATGGAAAGCCAGAATGACAGGAAAGAAATTCTGGAGGAGAAAGGAGAAGCAGTGAGGGCTGCAGAGCTCAGGGAGCAGGACAGCTTGATTGTGTTTTTGGAGAGAAACTTTGCAAGGAGAGGAAGAAATCAGGATGTGTGATGTCAGCAGTCCAAACAGAAGGAGTTAATAAGAGTTGGGGAAATGGACAATTAGTCTTTTTTTGGCAAGGATTCCCATTGGAAACTAATATATGGGAGTAAAACCAATAATAAATATCAATGAAATGTTAAACATTAAATAGTCGTTTCCCATATGTTCTGGGGCTCTGTTGAAAGTACTTCATGTAACAATGTTTGCTAAACAAAAGTAATTCCAGTTTGGGATGTTTAAATCAGGCAGCACTTCAGCTGTTTGCTCATCAAAATGCAGCATTTTCTAATGTTTATGATTACACCTGTTACATGCAGCAGCTGGCAGATGCATCGTGTAGAAACTGTTTCTCAATTGTTTAAAAAAAAAGTATTTGAAATAAATAATACTTTCTTGATTCTGATTTTTGTTTTTTTTAGCAGATATAGGATGATAGATGGGAGCAGTAATTTAGTGAATGTCTTAAGTTATAATTCATAGTCCATATTTCAAAGGCTAATTACTCCAGAGTGTCCAGGAAAAGTAGGCTTTGCCATGTTGGGTCCATGTTTGGTGAGAATCATGAATAAATATTTAAAAAATGAGTAAGAAATATTATTTTTATGAAGATGGAGGAAAAAAAAAAGCCTTAAATTTGTGTGTTTCAAATCTCAGGCAGGTCTGACCCTGCCTTTTGGCCAAAGAAGTCTGATCAGGGCAGGACCAGATGAGTAATGTTTGTGGTGGTGCAAATCCCTGGTGACCCATTCTGAGCAGCTGCAGTTCCTAGTTATTGGAAAACTCAGGTTTTGACTAAGACAACAGCTGGGGTCTGGCAGGTTAGTAATAATACAACAAATTAGCATCAGCAGCTTGACAATGGCAACAGCTTTAAATGTTGACTAAGAAATTTAAATTCTTGATTCCAGTTTTGCTTGTTGGCTAAAGGCAGAAAAAATTGGCAGTAAAGTAAATTCTCTGAATATAATTCACTGTTCAGTGTATGTTGCTCAGGAGTAGCACAGTAGAATTAATTGGTACTGTTCATATTAGAGTGATGAAGCAACTGTTTCTTTTTTCTCTCTAGGTTTGTCCAGTCCAGGAAGTTTTGTTCCTTTTGTAAGTTTTGCTCCCAGAGTAACATTATATGCTTTATAAGATGCCTCTGTGGGGATTTTACTGCACTCCCGAGATAGATGATAAAATATAAGGCAAATCCAGCTGTGAAAATAAGCCCCCTAGACTATTATTTTAAAATGGATCTAATCCAAAATGTTTAATAATTGAGGAGATTGTGCAACATTCTTTTTTACCAATTTATTGATTTCATATATTCTTCTGGTCAAATGTGAATGCTGCTGGTGTTTCAGTTTAAAATACTATCTTTCATAAACTTACAGAAACACTATCAAATAGAGAAAAATTATGGATGTGAGAAAGTATGTAGACAAGATAGTATTTTGCAGGCTGGATGAAAAATAAATTTCCATACTTTTGCAGGATATTATGCTTGAGGTTTTATAATATTTTTATTTGGTCACCTTCTGCGTGTACAGATACAAAAGCAGGATTAAAAAAACAAACTTTTTTTTTTAAATAAAATTTCTAAGGTCATCTTTTACATTTCTTTTTTTTCTTGTTCTTTTTTTTTTTTTTCCAGCCATGGTCATATTTTCCTTTTTGTTGAGCTATCAGAAGTGATCTGAGTGCTATGAGCAGTGTAATGACTCCACTACTACTTCTTCAGTAACAGTTATCTTAATGTTCCTGAAAGGATAGTGTGCATCACATAGCTTTGAGAGAAAAGATGATCTATTGTGCATTGACAAACAGAACCAAGAGTGTAGCCTTCACCATTTTAAAATAAGAAGTAGAGGATAGATGGGGGATGTAGAGGATAGATGCCTTTCATATATGTTTTTAGTTTTTCTGGTTATTCTCTGATAACTGAATAAATGCTTTTAGACATTGCCACTAAGATTACACATCAAATTACATGCTCAGTGGCAGTTTGCCACTGCCAGGGGCACTACTGCATATCTAATCTGATGCAGGGTTGGAGGCAGTATTTTCTTTACTAACAGATGCATTGAAGTTCTTTAAATTTTAGTTTTATGCATTTCATGGTTTATGACAAAAAAATAGTACTGCTATTACATAGAAACAATGTTGAACAATGTTTTGCTCAGCCTTACTAACAAGAGTATTAATACATGGTTTTTGTAAGCTTGTGTTTTACTTGGACTGCATCTCAGGCTGTTGAATCTACAACTGGAGCAGAGGAACTATAAATATTTGTAATTGGTCTCCTTGGGTTATCCAGAGTAACTGAACTAGATGTACATATGAAATTCCTCTTTGTTTTCTTTTCCTTTTGTTAGTTCTATGCTAATCCATCATTTTGTGATATTTTGGAGAGAATTTTAACCATTTTTCACACATATCTACTTTAAAGGTTAGATGTTAAGTGCATCTGTGCAAACTAAATCAGCATACTTCATTCAGAGCTAGTTCAAGAGGAGGACAAATCTACTCTTCAGAGCCTCAGCTTCTTCTCTGTTGCTAGAACTTGTCTCCCATTTCTCAGGATTCCCAACCTGGTTTGTCAGTGTGCTCCAGAACTGTCTTGAAACAAACTTCAGAAATCCCATGACACTTTATGTGGGATATGTTTATGCTGATAATTGCACAGTAACACCTGTGTGACTGTGTATTAAGTTATTTTTATTTCCTTCATGTTTTCAGCCTGTCTTCAGTGATATTTCCGTGAAAAGAGTCCAGTGAGGTCTGATGCCACAATTCACTCCCACAGCATTTCATTGCATCATTAAATTAATTGCAGATGACCACAGACTCATACTGCTCAGAACTGAACAGCCCAGCATAGGCAGGTCTTGAAATTCCAGGGAGTCAGAATTAACTCTGAATCCATACTTGGATCACTCATAGGCAGCAAGATCAGTCATAAATTGTGCCCGAGTGACACTTTCAATAGTTACACTATTGGAACAAAAGGGACTGTTGCTTACGTATTGAAACTGAGATAGGTATAGCTGCTTTCACTCAAACCTGCTGAATATGTTGGTTTTTTATATGTGTAGCAATTTGTACTGCTAAGTTTAATAGTAAAGAAAAGAGAAATCCTGGAAGATAATAGTTTCTGTTCCTGAAGGAGTATTGGTTAGGCCAAAGAAATTTAAGTAAAATATAAAACCTGTTGGTTACTCTTCACTGTTAAACATTGACCTTAAGTGTTTATGACAGATGTGTCTTATTTGAGAAATGTTGCTTCTTTTCAGTACAGACTAGTAGATTAGTGACAAGCTTTGGTATTCATGTGCTGAAAAATGAGAAACAAAGACAAAACTTATAGCCAGACAATTACAGCTTAAGCAGCTGCTTAAAATAAAATTAATACCAATTTATGAATTCTGTAAGCCATGTAAGTAGTGAAGAGAGAAAATACTTTCCATGTTTTTAATGACCTTTTTATGTTAAATGCTTTTAAGGAACTTTTTTGGAATTTGGGTAGTTCTGATTCCTTGTCTTTTATTATTACTAACTATATTTATTCAATGTTTTAGTCCAGTTAGCTTTTAATGCCTATATGATGAGATTAACCTTGAATAAGATAATATGTTTTAAAAAGTTATTTAGTATCTTAGAGGAGTCTGAATCAAGCATGCAGCTTTTTTGACAGAAATAATCTGTGCTGTAAGACAGTAGCAGTTGGTCGTTGCCTACTTATAAAATTACCCTAAGTTTAAAAGGCTAATGATTTAAAAAAAAAAAGAAAAGGCAGCGAATTCCTGGCAATAAAATAATTCAACTGACTTTAGCGTTCTACATATGATAGGAGTTTTTGCAACCTGACACTGTAATGACTTATTTAATCAATCTGACTGAAATAACTGAGAATGTCGGCTTTGCTTTTATATTCTTCCTTGCTTGATTGAATTGTGGAATTTTTGACCATAGATTCATCACAATATTCAACAGCCACTCCTCCATGTGAAAGGCTTCCAAGAAAAAAAAAATGCAAAACAACCATAAGAATAAGTGAATGGCAGTAAAGATCACGGCTCTCTTCATTTGTTACACAAGTTTTTCTGGTCTACTACTTTTCTACTCTTTTAACACAAAAGCCATTTTACAGGTGGAAAATGGAGGCATTTAAATCCACATTGTGAAATGTAGCTACAAATGTCACATTTCTCTGTGCTAGGACGTCTCTCCTCAGAATTCCTTTTTTTTTTTTTTTAATTTTTTTTTAAATTTTATTGCTTTCTTAGCACAAAATGAACCTAAATGGAAAACAAACTGTCCCTCCTGACAGTGGTTCTGAAGAAATCTCTGATGGGTACCAGAATGGGACATGTGGAATTGCTAGTTCCTACTGAGTGGTTTGGCCTTTAGAACTTCCTCAAGATCTCATGGAAAAACGATGTCAGAAGGGAAATGGAATTTTTTTCTCTAGAACAAATCTATTTTTATTAACAAAAATATAATTGAGGTTTTATCATGGTTTCCACTCAGAGTTTCTGGTTTAAATGCTCATTACCCTGTAAAGTTTAGTGCTCTTTAGGTAAGCAATTCCCAGGCTTTTCTAATGCCTGAGAATGGCTATTTTGGGACTTCGAATTAATAGTTTTCTGAGGGAGAGGGAAAACAGGGAAAGATGACAGTGACCTTTTAATATTTTATTTGTTTTAAATTTTAGTGAAACTTTATGTTGACTGTTGAAGCTTGAACTTACTTACTAAGGATATGCTGCTGTTTCAGGTCTGTTTCAGGTGTGACCACTATGCAAACTTTGAAAACTATTTCATGTGCAGGATTCCCTTTGAAGAATTATTAGGTGTATCAAGTGAGTAGCTAGAGAGGGTCTGCTGCTTACAAGTTTCAAGAACCTTGTGTTTTCCTCTGTCACATCTCATGATCAGGCATTAAAGAAGGATAACATCATGCTAGCACGGTCTAAAATTGCATTACCTTTTTGATTAGTTATTTGAGGTCTTACTGAAAAAAATTGTGTACTTGTAAATATTTTAAGCCAGCTAAGTGCAGATGAGAGTCTCTCTAGTGGAACTCCATCTGGAAACTAAAACTTGTTTTGCTAATCATTCATTTGAATACTTGACATACGGTTTGAAAGTATTGGCAGTTGTTGTGATGGTTTGGTTTTTTGGGTGTCTGCTCCCTTCTCCCTTTCTTCCAAAGGCAAGTGTACTTTATTTTACTATTTCTGAAACAAATTGAGCTATTTATCTCTAAGTCTGGTCTTTGGAATTTGCAAATGTTTTGATAAACTTGTCTTGAACAGTGAAACTTGCAATTAACAGAAGACGGCTTTTTCTGACCCAAGTAATCTTCCAAATTGTCAGTCGGGGATCTAATTTCAAGTTAATGAGTTGAAAATAATTTCATGTCTCCCAAAAGACTTGAAAATACTGGATCCTCCTGCTGACTGCAGGGTTTGCTTTTCATTCAATGTGTTCTAAGTGCTTCTGCCCTCTCTTTGTGCAAGGCCTCTGACTACTTCAAGGAGAGGATTTTTTACAAACTATAGAGGGTGTGGAGCCAAATAGCTACATTATTTTAATTAAATAATGTTGCAGCTTTTAATTTTAAATGCTAATTGAAAGGCTTTTTTCTTACACGAGCAAAGCCTGAAGGGTTACTGCTTTCCTCTAACAGCTGTTCACATCACTCCTACCTAGAGGATGGACAATTGCATTCCTTTCACTGATTTAAGTTCTTCCAATGCTGCCAGTTGCAGCAGGGAGACCCAACTGTGAATACTGACAGCATATGACATCAGAAGTTACTGTGTTAGTTTTGATTAATTTCTTTGTAATATAGTTTTTCTTTTTCCTTTTATGTGGAAACTTCGCTTGAGCTCTTGTTTTACATTTTGAATAATTATTTTAAAAGCATTCCTTCTCAGTTTCTTGTATTCTATTGGCAATAATTTCCAAGAAATCTGGGCCAGTTGTGTTTCTGTATAGTACTGTGGACTAAAACATCGTGATTTAAATCTGTGGATCAGAGCAGAAAATTTATTTGGGATTCAAAATGTATGATTTTGGGATTTGGGGACTGAACATTGGGGTAAAGGTAAAAATATGGTATGATTAAGTGGAGAACATGTGAGTTTGAGGCCTTAATTATTCATACACAAAAATATGAATAAAAGAAATCGTGGCCTCAAGAATGTGGCATCTGTGGTTGTGTTGTTACATTGTAACTTATTTCAGACGCTGGAATAGCACTGCTGTCAAAGTGGACTCCAACTTAGTATTTATCAAGGCTAAATTTGTTTAATCATCCTGTTAATGACAAAACATCCACAAATGCACATCCACAAAATAGTAATATATAGACATTTTTTTTTACTCTCTTATGCTAATGGTGGTTTTAATTTCTATGTTATTCTTACTCCTTTTTTGCAAGCATTATCAGTAATGGACCATAGGACTGATTAATAGAAGACCTTAAGAATGCAAACTGAAGCATGATTGGTGTCAAATACAGACCAAGTAAAAGTATAACTTTATGTACCTTTCCTCTTAGTTATTAAAATGCATAAAACCCCCCATAGTTTTATTTAGGCATAATCCTTGTCTCTTAATATATTCTGCAGGTGATATTTTTTTGTATGCAGGTGGGAACATTTGTGTAGGAGAAGGTTGATTAAAAGGAATCTAAAAGACTCTAAGTGCAGCTAAGCACATATGCTTAGTACTTCATGAACTTAGATATGTGTAACAAGCAGGTTTCCATTCCTTGCTGGAGGCTGGAGTCAGCCTTGACTCGGAATCGAAAGTTATTACTGATACTATAAAAGCTCAGACTGAGCTATTTTGAATAAACTCTCTGCACAGAGTTTGCAGTATGTGTGTTGCATTAACATTTTAGGCCTGGGAAGGACAGAGTATACAGCTTGGCTGAAGGTATAAGCCATTTCTGCATTCTAAGGATCTGGCCTTTGCTCGTACTACATCAGTTAAATCTACTTGCCTCTTAAAATTCTTGTATTTGCTGTGTTCTCAGTTGCATTGATAGAACTGTGAAGGCGGGATTCAGAGATTGTTTTTTCTGTGGCTCCTTAAATCATTTCATGAGGATGATGAGCCCTTTCAAACGAGTGAGTTTTTAGAATTTGGCAGAAAATACACTGTATAATAATTGAAGTGTATTTAAAAACAGTTATCTTTGGTGTATTTTATTTGATTCACCATTATATGTGTAAAAATGCCTGCACACAGTAGAAATACAGCTATCTCTCTTAGTTCCTCAGTGTTCCAGACATTGAAATCCATGCCAACCCATGGCTAAATTCACATGGAGCTAATAAGTTGTATGCTTGCTTTACCCCCTTTTACCAGGTTCTTCTGTTGTCAGCTTTTCCACTTTTCCAAGTACCCAAGCTCTGTTTGCCCCTTATAATAGGCAGAAAAAGATCCATCTGTAAAGGGCTATGTCTTAATGGATGAATGAGTTGGCATATGAAGTCAAGGCTGTGACCAGCCTGAAGCATCCATTAAAAATTTATATGAACTTTTGGGGGCTCCTTGGGTCTTGCCACTGTGGACCCTTAGAGGGAGAGGCCAAAGCAATTACTGGTGTCTCTCTCCCATATCAACTCCATGCACGTCTGTCCTCACCAGACCTGCAGTCTGAGTAGTTACACGCTACTTTCTCAAGGCTGTCAACGCATTTGAAAGGATCATCTAGCCACTCTTCAAATGTTCCCAGCTACAGACTCTTGTGGCTTGCCTTGAAATCCTTTGGATAAACCACAGACACTTGAGCCTGGGGTTACTACTTGAAACATGCATGACAAATCTGTTGCTTACTTCTACCTAATTGTCATTCAACCCACAAACCAAAGGCAAACCACCAGAGCTTGGTGTCTGGAAGGCTAAGGGTTATTTAGTTTCATTGTGGCTGGAAGATTGACACCACTCAAAGCCTCCTGCAGGCAGGGCCCTGCTTGCTGAAAGGGTTCCCCATACCTTTCAGAGAAAAATCCTTGCAGTCATCCTTTTGGATTCCCTGCCCCTGCCTGATTCATGAGGAAGGGCCTGAATAAGAAACAAAACCAGGGGGAATCCAGAGTGTTTACTCTAAGGGTGAGGCTGTGTTTAAAACCAAAAATCCCTGGTATTACTACAGAGCTGCAATGTTGCGCTTTCCTGGCTAGTTTCACCAGGCGAAGTTCTTAAATTTCCTATTTAAAAATACTTTTAATAGTTTTTGCAAGATTTCTTATTTTAAAACTGGTAGATGAAGAGTCATCCTTGTACAACAATTTTGATTCCTTTCGCTATTTCTGTGCTGCTGTAGACATTTGTGTGTGGGAGTAACTTAAAGTTTCTTAGATATGTGAATATGCCTGCTGAAGTCAATAGTACTTAAAACTGGACATGTTTGCAGGTTTTGACTTCTAGGCTTCAGCACAGAGAATATTTTCTGAGCAAAATGTTTATTCTGCTAGCATAATCTCATGTGTTTCTCCACTCAAAAATTGGAGTCTACTGAAAAATCTGCTGACAGGTTTATGAACAAACCAAAGCCTTTTCTGGTGTACTAGGTCTGGGAATCTTCATGTACCTGTGTCAGTGAGACCCTTTCTCCAGTGATGAGCAGACAAGAAGCCTGCTTGCAGACTGGATGTTCTAGTGTTCTGGATAAATCTTAAATCTCTCTCAGTCTAGAGAGCGCTAGGAACAGTTAAATCCCTGTGTGTTTTTCAAGAAAAAGGTAAATGAGTGAATTTTTACATTGCGCTTTGCCTCTGAAGTTAGCAGCCAAGTCATTTTAATTATGATGGTGTTATCACCTGTGTGCATCCAGTAAGGTGCTGGGTGATGTGCTATAGTTGTACTGGAGCTTCAGGACAAAAGCTTATAAATAAAACTGGCATAAAAAATCATGGAGAACTCCAAGGAATCAGGTAGAACAAATGTTCCTCCATAATGAAAATAATTGATAAAATTAATAGAGGACCATTAATAGAGTTTCTTTGCTAATGCTAAATAGTTTTTTATTCTCTGCATAGTGAATGTTTATGTCTGGAGATTCCTCTTTCAGAGTTTGTTTTCTCTGTCATTCTGTTTCATATATCTAGGAAAAAAATGAGATGAAAAAGTAACAAGTTGAAATAGAACTTTGTGGAATTTGACTGCAAATGGCTACAGTTCTTTGGGAGGATATAAGCATCTTTTTCAGTGTGCTGCATCAGCTTTGGTTGTCCTGGCAGTTTTCCCTGAAGGGGAATGTTGGCTGGCAGCATGTGGGATGTGGTGCCCACAAACAAGGCCAGATCTCATCAGCTGTGCTGAGCTGAGGTTGTGAAGACACTCCAGGCAAAGGAAGCAGGCTGGGAATGCTCTGGTTGAGCACTCTGGTTGCTAGAAAGAGTCTAACTGATTCTCTCCCATGCACCCTACCCCCAGCATTTTAGGGTGGACAAGGTCTAAATTTATTAGAAAAAATTAGTTTTGACATGCATTATAAAGTCAGATAATATAGTGTGTAGTTCTGGAACTGCTTCTGTTACTTAGACAGTGGTAAAGTAATGGTAGCATTTTTTGTTTTAGAAGAGATTTCGTTAAGGGAAAAAAAAAAAGCGTCATTACCAGAAGGGTGAACAGCTAATGATTTTGGTATGAGTGTTCTTTGAGTCATTTGTCTTGAAGCAAGATGATTAGTTTGGAGTTTTAACTTCATAAACTGTATTTCTCTTGAGAAAATAGGAATGGATGTTAAAATAATCTGTAATTTCATTTCAATTAGAACAAAAAATAATAGTCAAAATTATGAAAGTGTCTATGAAGTTTTCTTGAAAGTAATCTGTCCAGGTAGTTATAATGAGAGAATTTCAGTGGAGAAATTACCATTTTGTCTAAATAGTGATGAACAGATGATCACATAATCCAAATGTACCTTATAGCATACTTAATTTCTTGTGCTGATGTCCTGTGGGACAGTCTTACTAGTTTGATGAAGATCAAAACACATAATTATATAAATACTACTGAGTCTACATAAAAGAATTCCTTTCATTTAAAGATTTGAGGTTTGGTTGTGATCTTTTTTTTCCCGTGGACCTTCATGCTGTCACAGTTGTTAACATACTAGCACAGTAGACTCTTTTCTGCTACATCTGTGGTACTGGCCATGAAGGAATAAAAGAGTAAAACATTCAGTAATTTTATATCTTAGATGCTCTTACATAACTGATATTTAAAGTCAACTTAAACCATTTTAAAGTACAACTTAATCATAATAGACTCAAGTGTCCTTCTATACTCAAATAATTTTGTCTTTTATTTTTTTGTTCACTCCTAAAGCTGTTTGATTTGCCAAAGCTAACCAAAATCTCTCCTGGTAAAAATGAAGACCTAGAAGACCCCAAATCCACATTAGTTTTAAAGAGAACATGTGTTTATACTTCATTATCTTTATAAATTTTAAATATGTTCTATAGATTTTTGAGATTGTGTTTGCCCAAGTGCATATCTTTTGTGCTATGATCTTTTGAGGGATCGCATGCCAAGGAATATTTAGAGAAATTTCATATGGTTAAGGAAACAATTTCCTCCTTCAGTCTGTGCTGAATCATTTTTCTAGCTGTAGACATGTCTTATCTCTGGATAAGATAACAATTCGTGCTATATGGGATTGTTAACTCTCTTGTGGCACTTCATTAGCTCTGATATATTAATCCTTTGGTTTTGCAATTTTAGCTCTCGTAATTCTTTTACTTCTGACTTCCATACTATGTGCAATTTTGTTTTCCAAATGTTTTCACACATAAAGCTGTTGAACAGAGTGGCATCAGAATGTCAAAAGAAGCAGTGTTGCCTTATTGTCTGGTGGGATTTCTCTATGAAGACAGGAGAGTTTGGGGATTGCTTTATCCATCTCACATGGAGTTTGGAAGTCCTACTTTCAAATTTCATCAGTTGTTTGCACAGGATTTTGAAAACTGGAGAAAATGGTTAGGGAAAGTAAAGGAATCAGCAGAAGTGTCGCAAGGTAGGTTTTCTTAATTAGAGCATTTTTAGTGGACGTGGTCAAGATCAGGGCGACACTTCTAAACAGGATGTTCAACATATGCAGGGTATGCAACGAGTGTCCTTCCTTTTGCTGACCACATAATCACAAATCTGATTATCTTTAGACATGGGAAGAGATCCTATTTGCTTCATTGTACTAAATATTTTAGTAGAAATAGCATGTATAAAAAATTGAACAAGATTCTGCAAGGAGCTCCATGTGGTTCGTTCTTTGAGGCCTGTGTTGGTTCCACAGGACATGATGGGTGTGGGAGAGTCTTGGGTGAACATGGAATTGGTCACTGACTTAGTTTGATGTAGCTTTGTACTTTTGTTATAAGACAAACAAATCAGGTTTGCTATTTGAAGAAAGACATACTGGAATAGTACACGGTATGTATACTCGCTGTGTAGGGCTTGTGACCCAATTTACTTGAAAAAAATTTACTTAATTGTGTTAAAGAAACAGCTGACAAAGCATTGTCATGTAACTGAGATGTAAGCACCTAAATTGACTTGTATAAAATTACTAGGTATTGTATATTTGCGCTGAGATTTTGACACCTGGCTTGTTCCAAAAGAAACAAAGGAGGAAGCAGAGGGGGAGTTGCAAAATGAAGATACAAAGTAGACCCTTTTTTGCACTCAAGTAAATGTAATAGGAATGATAGGGTCTTCAGAGATGATGCAAATTATTTTTTCATGTGTGTGTGTCTGTTTTTCTTGGCTAATGAAGCATCACATCCAGTGTTTATGTTTTTGTCATAGATCTGTAGCTACACTTACAATTCATTTGTCAGTTGTGTTTTCAAATTTAAGTAGAAAGAGTCAAAAATCACATGCTCTGAGAAATGTGACTTCTGTAAGTCACAGGCCTCATGGGAACACATGATCCCACTCAGAGTGATCCTTGATCACTACCAATAACTTCTGTGTTTATCATTTGACTCAAGGGGGACCAGCATACTCTTCAAGCCACCAATTCAGTATCCCAATCACTATGCACAGCCTTTGAGATGAGTGCAGTGGTGGCTTCTTCCACGTGCAAAAATTCATCCATAAAAGTTAGGATTCAGAGCAGTGTCTACAGGTGGTGTTTCTCTTCAGGCTTCTCATTTATTTTTCTCTTTCCCAGTCTCCTAAGCCTGATAAAGCAACAACCTATCTGACCAAAACAAATTAACAGATAAGAAAAGGAAAATATGAATAAAAAAATTGTATTGTGGCAATTTTGTAGATTTTAATAGCAAACCAGGGATTATGTGTTTAATTCTCTAGACAGTTTTTTAAATGAAAGAATCCTTGGACATAAATTTTTGTTGTGTTTTATGTAAGAATACATTATTGGTATTTACCTAAAAAGTAGGTTGTATTTGGAGAAGAAAGTGTATTAGTCCCAGAATTGTCTCTTCAGATGAGTGACTGATTGTCCCACTGACTACACAGTGCTGTTGAGGTTTGCTAAGTTGACACAACACAAGATGTGAAACTTGAAGCATGGTATGGCTAGATGCAGCAAAATGTTGCAGTTTTTGATGATGCAGTTTATGAAAACAGTGTTTTGAAGTAATGAAATAGAACCTCCATTAGAGTGAACAGAACCTTTCACAGGCTGCCCTGGTCCTTGGTCCTGATCCTCAGTCAGTAGGTCTTCCCAGAGCTCTGCTGAATCCTGAGCAAGCAAGGTTTCTGTGCAAGCATGGAGCCTTTTTTTTTTTTTTCTCCTCTACTGATATTAGCCTGGTCACTGCAGCATGAGACAAAATGTTTTTGTATGGAAATACCTGCAAATAATTATAAAGATTGCTCAAGGGTGCAAACCTTCTAATTTCCACAGATACTTTAACAGCTTTTCGTGTTCTGCTGTAATTTATATCTTGTGATGCATCTTTAGAGGTAGAATAGGTTAAGGAAATTAATCTGAAGGAGGTGACTTTTTCTTTTGCTGTCTGATTCATACACATTGTGTAGGAAGCGTAGGGTAAGACAAATAATAATTTTCTGAGTAATTATATTAATTTTTCAGTTGGAATGAACCTTGGAAAGCAGATGCTTTCCTTGAGTATCATCTTCTGTGGTGAATGTTTTTCTAAATACTAAATACAAAGGATCATTTGTGCAATCAAGTTTTTAAGCTTAGAGTTGTGCTGTACCGTAAGGCTCATTTGGTCCTGAGAATTATTTGCTATAATAAATAGCAAAAGCAGTTAAGTCCTGCTGGAGCTGTGCATCTGGGGAAATCATCTGGGCTGTTTAAATCTTGTTTGCAATAAGAAACTGCACCCGTTCATAGGTTTCCTGGAGGACACGCTTACCTTGATAAGCTTTTTCATGAGTATATCGTATTCCTCATTTCTCTGGCAGCCCTTCTATCAGTTGTATGTGAAAGGGAGCATTGTCCCTCCAACACACACATTATTCTGCCTTCTCTGAACCTGGTTGAGAAGAAGTTCCTTTCTTCTACCAGTGTGTGGGGAAAGCAGGAGAAATTTCTATTGGGATTTTCTGCAACCATACACAGCGCAGTAGGCCAGAGTAAAATCAAGGCTCTGTCCTGCAGTCCAGCCTGGCTCACCAGTCCTGTTTGACCTTCTCCCTCCCAGTTATACACACCTTCCTTCCTTCCTTCCCCCCTTTTTTTTTTCTCTTTTCTTTTCACGCTGCAGAGGTTGAAGTGCCAGACCCTGCAAACTGATAAGATAAGAACCACATGGTGCGTGCCATAAGCCGAGGGTCCCTACTGGGTCCACTGACGCACGCAGTCCTCCCCTGATGTCAAACAGCTGATAAGTAGCACCTTGGCTCCAATCCCAAACCTCTGTGCCAAGAGGGGAAAAAAAAAGCCCTTTGTCTGGAAAAGGCAGCTCTGTTGAGATATTTTTTTAACATCTTGCTGCTTTTCTTGAATTCAAGCCAGAGTTCTGTCTGTTTAAACTATTTAGTTTTATTCCTGAATTGTTTGGCAAGAATAGATGTCCGCTCAAAAAAGTGTGTTTAATTCATCATGCACGATGTATATTTGACTGTACTTGCAGCATCAGACACACAATGCAGCGTGCAGTGTTTATAAAGTGTGATAGCCAAGCCCACACTGCAGTGCTGTTTAAAGCTATACTAAGTTAATTTTCAAGAATCTAGGATCAGGTCATGAAGCAGAGCAACAGAAAAAAATTACAAATTTAAGACTACATTAATGATTAAAAAAAAAAAAAGGGTTGGTTGTCAGAATGCTTCCATAATCGGCATAGAACAGTAGCCTTTGAAGTCCTTGAACTTCTGTTCGTTTTGTTCATCTATATAGTTCTTATTGCTTGATTTTCTGTGTTAAACTGTAGGTTTAGTAGTTCAGATTTTGAATGATATGCCCCTCTTTAGAAAAATTACATTTTCTCCTGTTAGTTTTCTTAACAAAATAACTTTGTGCCAAATAGTGCAGGGTGTTAAAACCTTTAGAAATGTTATTAGGTCAGGAGCTTACATGACTTCAAAGCTTTATGTGTAATATTGTAAAGATAGGAAATTAGATGTTTTTCATAGTCATGTGCTGAGTTTTGTACATTTATTCAAGCCTGTTTTTTGTTCGTCTATATAGATATTTCAAAATTTGTGTTGCTATTTGGAATTTCTAGATGTGTGTTCAGTTTTTCTACACTTCACTGTTCTTGCAGATGTATTTATAGGAATATACAGTCATGATTTTATTTCACACTGCTGTAGAGACAAATCCAAAACAGACATGCCAAGATATCCCAATTAATCACAGGTCTCAAGGACCTGAGTAGCCCCTGCAGTGGCTACTGTTGTTGAAGCCCCCCTGGGGCTGCTAGCCTTTCAAGTGTTGCAGCTGTAATGAAGCAGTTGCGGGATGGCACTAACATGGTTGTCCTGGGCTAATAATTCAAATCCTTATCCAAAGCTTTTTTGGAAAGCTACTTGGTTTTAAGAAATACCTCATAACTCTTTTGGAGGTCTACTTTTAATGTTACCTGAACCAAAGGAGATATGTCTGTGTGTTATGAAGCACAAGGCTGATGCTAAGTTTAAGGCATCATTTTTAGTGATGATAAAGTGAACATCAGTGTATGTGTTATATGTGCCTTCTCACAAGTGTTATTAAAATATTTAGACTCACTTTGGGCTACTTTGTGTATAAAGCCATATATCTTACTTGTCATACATTTGCAGAATTTTATCCATTTATCATTGGAGCAAAAGTTAGTGTGTGTGTGTGTGTGTGTGTGTCTGTAAGTGTTTAAAATGCCAAACATGAAGGTCTACTGCAAAACAGCTTTTCACAGTTGCATAGGATTATGCTAATGCTCTGTGCTGCTCAAAGTACTGTTTTGGGTATCTGAAAGTGGAATTTCTCTTGGGATTGACACTCTGCTGGCTATATAGCCATTGCTTGCAAAATTCAGCTGGATTTCCAGTCAGGAAGAGCTTGCAGGATTTGTGCCTGAGTGGCTCTGAGTTGGATTGGATGCACAGCATCAAGTGTTCAGGGCCAGCTTGGATGGGGCTTTGAGTAAACTGCTCTGGTGGAAGGTGTTCCTGCCTGTGGAAGGTGTTCCTGCCCGTGGAAGGTGTCCCTGCCCGTGGCAAGGGAGTTGGAACTTGATGATCTTTAATCTCCCTTCTAACCCAAGCCATTCTATGATTGTAAAAGACTGTATTGCTTCTCAAGTATGTAGTTGTTTTAAGAGATACCTAAATCATCCTGAAATGATCCATTATGTACTTTTTGACTGCATAAGAAGTCAGAATGAATGTAGTGTGGTTTAAATTAAGTGCAACTCCGACATTACAGGGAATTATTACTAGAAAGAAATGATGCAGTGAATGTCATTAATGCACCGTGCTTTTTTACCATATGATAATGTGTTTTGTTTTCTGCTTGTATGCAAGGGTTTCCCTTGGCTCTCTTCCCTTTCTTAGTCTGCTTATTGTATACTTAATTCTCAAGAAAAAGTCTACAGAAGTGCTTTGTGAATCTTCATGGGAAGAAAAGGAGAGGTATTCCCTTAGTTCTCTACTGCTGGTTTCTAGAGACCATATTCACTTAGAATGCTTTTAAAGAGAATATATGATGTTCAGTTAACCATAATAACAAAATAAAAATAAAATAAAAAGAGATCCAGATATTGCACACATACCTAAATATTTTCAAATTGTTACATTTATAAAAAGCTCTTGTCTGAAAAATCTTTGCTTATACTTTGCAAGAGAAACTACAGATAGATACTGTAATTAATAAAGGCCAAATTTCATCAGCTGACTTCAGCACGATAATGTTTTGCCCTAGGGATTCAAGAATAATTTACCCCAGATAATTTTAGAAAGAATTGCAATTATTTTGAAGTCAAAAACATTTCACAAATCCTCAGTGGAGCTATCATACACCATACATAGTGTTAATTTCCAATGTAATGTGACTCTAAATAGTTTATATTCATGAAATAATAATGTTTATAAAATACAAAATAGCTTAAATTCTCATTTTATCAGTTAGCATCATTTTAATAATGGCATGAAAAGATAATTGTGTTTTAATGTAATTGTATAATTTTTATCCTTTAGCAATTTGGAGGCTGAAATGGATTTCATTATTGTCAGCATCATGATCTCACTGTCTTTAAGGGAAGCACCAGGCTGTGTATGCTTCTTTGCTTTTGCTACAATGGTTTTTGTATCACTTATGCTATAATTAATGAAATAATTTTCTTCTGAGTAAAATTATCTTTAAAAGAGATCCTGAATCTTACTGATCAAATTCCTTTTACAATAACATTTTTTTTTATATTTTAAAAGACAGGTTTTTGTGTGAAGAGTAGTCTAGCTATATATTTGTGACATTCTAGATGTTTTAAAATCTGTATGCAGGACATACAACATGACATTAGAGGAGGAGGAGGAGGATGAAAGTTATGTAATGCAGAGTAACTGAAAAAATGTACCACATAATAAAATAATCAGAAATGGTGAGATGTAAAATGAGTTATAGCTTGTGTGAAACAGCCCCCAAGATGTTCCTTAAAGAAAGCTTAGCTATTTGAGCCACAGGGAAGTTGTAAATGAAGTTGAAAGGTGAGCTTAAGGCTGATCTAATGGCTCTAAGATGGTAAGCTATGACTGAACATTTAATACAGCTATATTGAAAATTGTGAGGAGGAACATTTCTGGAAGTTAGTTACAGCCTAAGCAGCAGTATTTGATGAAATTCTTCTTGAATTCTTTGTTCAAGGCTTTAGTTCTCTGGGCTGTCCTCTCCCTCCCAGTCAGTATGGTGTTTTGGTTTTCTGCTGCTGATTCTTTCTCCCAGACCCAGCAGGCAGGATTTCACCCATGCCTGGCTGTGCTGTATTGCTGTGCTGGGCAGAGAGGAGCTGCTTTCTGTCAGGCAATAAGTTTGCAGTGTGGCAACACTGCTTGGGAACGGGATGTGCATTTTCCCTCCATGCCCTTCTGAGCTTCCTCTGTTCCTCTGAGAGTCTCTCCCAAGTTCTCATCTCTTGTTGATTCAGAAGGGATGCCAATAATAGGCGTCCATCATTACTGTGACTTGTATGTGGTAGTGGTTTCTAATGATAAACTGAATATTTCTTGTGCTTTTTTTATCTTCTCCTTCCTTCTCTTGTACTACTTCAGGCTTTTCTGCTTCTTGATTAGGGAGCTGCTGTAGTGAGTGATAGAACTCTGTCTCAGCTTTAATGCTGTTCTGTGCATTAGAAAAGATAAAACAGGGAGATCTTACTGAAATAATGCTGAGTTTACAAAGTGAGCCATGTTACTCAAAGAATAACTTTCTCTTGAACTTAACAGCACATACAAGCCTCTTCTTGGGCTGCATTTATCTCACATCTTTCATGGAAGATGGTGTTAAGCATGACTGTACGTGTACAAAAATCAGTGGATCTTTGCCACCAGGCAAGAGAGAAGCTGCAAAGAGAGTATATGAGTCAAAAATCTTGATAAACTAGAGTAGTTATCTGTAATGAACCAAGTAAAGAATGATAAATAATGTTGAATACAACATATGTAAATGTCAAATCAGAAGTAGGTAGATAGAAATAGCGCAGAATCAGATATAGGGATAGTAGTGGGTAGTAAAATGAGTAAGTAAAAGTATGGCACAGCTCTTAGAAACAGAAATATTACAGTGGAAATGTGGAAAGCAATTTCCATCTCCAGCACTGGTGAGGCTGTAGCCAAAATAACACCTATGTTGTAAGACAAATCTCTGTGGTACCAATGAGTTAGAGCCCAGGGGAAAGCAACAGACTTGTAGGAGACTGAGAAAACATAATAATTTTGTTCCATCTAAAATAGATAAGATGGATTGAAGAGACCAATGTAGAACACAGGCATCAGTTTGAGAGAACTTGGTACATGAAGCAAGGCAGTTGTTTTCTGTAGGAGGTCATAGTCTCACAAGAGAAAACCTCAGGGAGACACTAAGTAATAAGAAATACTTGGACAGTTAACCAATATAAGCTGGAAAGCTTGCTACCACAGACTTTTAGGAGCAGCTTTCAAATGTGATATTAGAAGGGGTACACTTAAAAACACTTGATCTTGTTTCAGATCACAGAAAGAAACTTAAAGATTCTCTCATATTTTGAGTTTCTGTGCTTTTTACTGTGTAATTGGGTCCTTTTATTTTTTAATAACCTTTTTCATGTAAATTTGAATGGATAAATATAAGGATTTAAATACAAAAGCTTTTTAATAGTGAAAATTACACTTTGTTTATGCTAATTAAAAAAAAAAAAGATATCAGACAATTAGTGAGTGACTTGCATTTAAGCCCTTTAGTCTTTCCCCTGAATCTTGGCAGCAATTAGGAAGATGCAAGATTTATGAGATTTTTAAAATCTCCTTCTGCTTTTTCTTTTACAGAGAACAATAGTTTAAAGCTGTCTTTCACAGCTCTTTTATTTCTCCCAAAACATAATTTGGTATGAGAACACTATGCTGTTAAATTCATGTAATTAAGCAGTTTTGTTTGCTTTTACTTTCTGCTCTTTAGAAAGTGTCTTCCAAAATCCATTAGAAGGCACCTATAATCTAGGAGAGGGCAAGAATTTGTGCAGTATTTGCCTAAATGTTACCTCAGATAGAAACCTATTGTTTACAGAAGGGACAAAATATTCCTGATGTGTATGTAGTCTAAAGGCAGCTGAAAGGTCAGTATCTCTGTCCCCAGCTGTAGAAAAATGCAAGATGAGGACAGCAAGGAACCAAGACAGCAGCAGCAAAGTGATTGGGCAAAGAGATTAGGGGAATATTTGAGTTTCGGAATGTGAGAGAATTTGATTATGGCAAGTCTGGAAACCATCACGTAATTTTCAAACTGTTACCCTGACAGTGGCTGTAGGGAGTCTGTGCTGGAGGTGGCAGAGGAGGGGTGGAGGTAGGGGGGGAAGAGAGGTGATAAAAGCTTAAATAGTGCATCAGCAAAATATAGCCACAGTGTTTAAGCTTTGTGAAAAATCTGTGCATTTAATACGGCATATGGGGAATTACAGAAGTCTGGACAGGAAATAATTTAGGTGTGAATGAAGGTGTATTGAGGGAGCCTGACCTAAGGGATACTGTAGTGTGCATTTGTGATGCATTATTGTTTCTATTTTAATATGAAATAATGGCTGTAAATGTAAAACACAAGCTTTGGAGAGAACAGGTATGTTTTGGGTATGGTCTTGGTGAAAATGGCAGATAGGCCACCACTACTTATAATGCAACTGTTCAAAATAATATTCAGCAATTTAGCAAAGGGGTTGATGTTTTCAGATGGTCGGTGTTCCATGGGGAGCTTAGGCTAAGTTGCAGCAGATGAATCACAGAGTCCCAGAATATGATGAGTTGGAAGGGACTCACCAGGATTTTCAGTTCCAGGCCCTTCACAAGACCATCCCCAGAAGTTACACTATGTTTCCCAGAGTGTCATCCACATGTTTCTTGAGCTCTGTCAGGCTTGGTGCTATGACCACTTCAGTGGGGAGCCTGATCCAGTGCCCAACCTCCTTCTCCTTTTCCCTTGTAGAACTTCATACTGTTGGTGATTGCCCAGCTCTCTGATTTGTTGAGTTCTCTTTGCAGGGCCTTCCTGTCTTCAAGGGACTTAACACTCCCTCTGGTTGAAGAATCTTTGCTTAATATCCAACCTAAACCTCTGCTGACACAGCTTCAGGCCATTCCCTTGGGTCCTGTCACTGGTCATCACAGAGAAGAGATCAGTGCCTATCCCTGCTCTTCCTCTCATGAGGAAGCTGTAACTGCAGTGAGGTCTCCCCTCAGTCTCCTCCAGGCTGACCAGACCAAGTGATGTCACCCCCTCCTCATACGGCTTCCCCTCAAGGCCCTCCTCCATCCTTGTTACCCTCCTTTGGATACTCCCTAACAGTTCAATGTCTTTTATATTGTGGTACCCACAACTGCCCCCAGCACTGGAGGTGAGGCTGCCCCAGCTCAGAGCAGAGCAGGACAATGCCCTCCCTTGCCCATCTGGTGATGCTGTGCCTGATGCCCCCCAGGACAGGGTTGGCCCTCCTGGCTGCCAGGGCACTGCTGGCTCAGGTTCAACTTGCCATTGACCAGGACCCCCGGGTCCCTTTCTGTGGCACTGCTCTCCAGCATCTCATTCCCCAGCTTGTCCGTACATCCAGGCTTGTCCCATCCCAGGTGCAGAATCCATCACTTTCCCTTGTTGAACTTCATAGGGTTGGTGATTGCCCAGCTCTCTGGTTTGTTGAGGTCTCTTTGCAGGGCCTCCCTGTCTTCAAGGGACTAAACAGCTCCTCCCAGTTTTGTATCCTCTGTGAACTTGCTCTGTATCCCTTCCAGCCCTGTGTCCAAGTCATTTATGAAGATGTTGATGAGCACAGGACCGAGAATGGAGCCCTGTGGAATCCCCCTAGTGACAGGTCCCCAGTCTGATGTCACCCCATTCGCTGTAACCCTTTGTGCCTGGCCCGTGAGCCAGTTGCTCACCCATCCCATGATGTGTTTATCCAACTGTGAGCTGGACATTTTGTCCAGAAAGATCCTGTGAGAGATAATATCAAAAGCTTTACTGCAATCCAAAAAGATTACATCAACTGACTTCCCCTGATCACCTATGTGGTCTATCTTGTCATAAAAGGAGATCAGGTTTGATAAGGAAGACTTTCTGCTCATGGAGCTGTGGTGAATGTGTAGTTCTATCCCGACTGACTTTTTTTCCCCAGTGTCTGGCAAAGCACGTTCTTTGTTCCTAAGTATTGAAGAAAATACCTTAAAAGAAAAAGGAGTAATAGGAGGTTTCAGTTCAAAAGATGGGCACTAACAATTACAAGCAGGCAGGCTCAGAATTCATGGGCTGAAGGAATGCAGCATGTGGATTAGAAGGAAGCAGTGATGGGACAGTTGTTGCCTAGAGCCTCTTGCTGCTGTTTTGCGCTGCCTGCACATCAAACAGAAAAGTTTTGGACACCTTTGATTTATATTCATTTAAACTGACAATCTTCCTTGTATCACTTGAAAGCCACAGTGTTATTATAACAGTTTATTTTAATGTGGTTTGAATTATCCAAACATGCAAATACTTTCTTTCCACTAAGTGGTAGGATTTACAAAAGAACTGAAGCATATTGGGTAGCTGTCATAGAAATGAATGCTGCTGTGGCTTCTGCAGGACTACATCTCATTTAAAAAGTTATTTATCCATCTGCCAGCTTTTTGTGAGGGTATACTCTCTGAAGGTTTGACTGCTTGTCTTTTTGAAAGTTTTCAGTTCCAAATTAAATTCCTGTTATTGCTGTGCTACCTATGTTTGTGAAAAGCATTGGGATACTTTCTGGTGGTTATGACATCTGTAAGAACAACTCCTTTTTTTCCAGAAGCAGTGGAATTTCCCTTAAGTGTATGTTATTTGATTAATATTCCTTTATCTCATCAAAGAGGATCTTTCACTGAGAATTTATACCTGTTGCAGGTATACCATTTAATAGGATTTATGAATGAATTTCTGAATTTAGAAATAATTAAGATTTTTTCTGTGTCTATTTATACAATATAGTTTTAGAAATATCCACAGAATCATTGCAGCATTTCAAACTACATTGATATGGCTGGTCTTATGTCTGCTTTTTGGAGTGAAAAAGCAACAAGTTTTTATACTGGAAAGTGTAAAAACTTGTTGCTGTTCTCGGAGTTTATAGTTGATCTGAAAAATCACTGGGGTCTAAGTATTTCAATTGGTCTGTTTTTTGATAACTGAAAAAGGTGACTTCACATTCAGGACATGGAAACTTTACAACTAGCTCCCACTGAGTTTAACAAAAGTTAATGGCAAAGTTTTGCACGTTTGAAAAAAAGCTTAATTAGATGAGGGTCTTAAAATGCTGGGCTCCTGAATGTAAGCCCCATTGCAAACCACTTAAACCTCTCATATGAGATAGTTGTTTTCATGTAACTGTATCACTGAGTTTTTTTGTCCATACTGATAATTTGATCGGTGTAGAGCCTTCAGGATAGGTTGCTCTGTGTATAGGAATGGGCTAAGAAGAAGAAAATGACCAACAGAAAGCGTTCCTCTCTCTGTTGTCAGCAGCAGCATATCTTTAAATGGATGGAGATAGGTGCTTACAAGCAGCCAACATTTTAGCAGTACAAACTACTTGTCTGGGAATGTGGAAGACAGAGAGTACTTCAGATGATTAAAAGAACCTGACACAAATCACATTTGAAAATGTTTATGCAGAGTTTGTACTGCAAAGCCATTCTGCACACGAGTATTAACACTGTTAGATCTTTTCACAGGAGTTGTAAATAATATACAAGGTTTTCAGGAAGAGACATCAATGGTGAAATATTTATTTGTATGAGTTTATAGCTATAACATTAAGACTAAAATACTGACCTGAGCAAATCTTTAAGTGTCAGGAATATTGTAAGATTTTAAAGCTGTGTGAATTTATAACATATAATGAGGTAGTAATTTGGACTCCTCCAAACTTAAAGGAAATAAAAGTGCAAGAATCATTTCACTTCTCTTTTTCTTTGAAATGATCATAAAATTGATATTTTTGAATGTCTGTGGATTTTATTAATCAATGTTTTTGGTACCTGGGTGTGATATTTAAATAGAAAGAAATTTGTTATTGTAAGCATAACAAAAACTGTATTTATTTTCTTTTAAAGACAGGTCTTTGAAATAACAAGGTAATGACTGTGAGCCCTAAAATACAAGTTTACCCAGTGTTATTTACAGCTTGATAGAGTTCAATTATAAGAAGTGTGGGAGGACAAAAACTTAAGAACTAGTTGTTTTTTATGGCAAGATTCGGGTTGTTTAAGAAGGAGTGACATTAAAGAACATACAAACTTCTACATCACTACTTTTTTTCCTGTCTTCAGAGGCAATCTGTTTTTTCCAAATAAAAGCTGAGGATGTTTTGAAGATTCTACTTCTAACAATCCAGCTATTACTCTGCTCTTAATTTCAGTATCATTGTTCTGAACTAGAAAACAACTTCCAGCATCAAGGCACTGTGACATTGGCTTGTTTTCTTGTGAGTGCATGTGGCGCATCTGTAACTTTTTCTTTTAATTAATTAGTACATTTTTTCTCATGATGCTACTTTAAAGAAACCAAGACATATGAAAGCAAGGTAAAATCAGTGCTGTATTAGGTATAAGAGTAGTGTGTATCTTTTGGTGCTGTTCCTTCACTGTTCTAAATGGGTGGAAAGAAGAATTTCACTTTTCATGACCCAACAAAAATGCCGCTATTCTGGGTGAGGTTTCTCCTCTGAACAAAACAGTCACAGCCATGTTTTAGTGCAATGAATTCAGCTGTTCATCTGCTTCCGGATGCTCCCCAAGGCAAGTTGTGTTATGTGCCTGCTGCCTCATCTCAAGCAGTTCTCTGAAATGGGAACTCTTCCAATTGTTCATTCACTTGCCATAATTTAACCATCACACTGACTACAATATTTCCATTCCTTTGTTCATCTTTAAATGACCATGCAAGTAGGTGTAGTGCTTATGTAATGCATTATAATCATAGCTGTAATATTTCAGCTAATATTTTTGCTTAATAGTGCAGGTATAATAACCTTTATGCATTTTTACAGAATAAACAGATAAATCTATAGAATTCTTAAATGCTATCTTAGTTTGGCAAGTGTAATTATGTATCCTTAGTAGTAGGGAGTAGTTATGGTAGATTTCTATCAATTTAATTAAAGCTCCATCAAGGGAATAGTTGTTCTAGCATGTGTGTGGAATGATTGTACTCTAGATCTTTGTACAGGAACTTTTTGAAGTAGTGTCCTTCTGTGGTGGATTTCTCTTTTTGTGGCTGGTGAAGGGGATCCTTGGATCCTGATAACAAAGTAGTAATATTTTATCTCTGGCTTTGCAATCTTTATTATTGTAACTGTGGAACATCTTTCCAGCATGGGCACTACATTTCTCTTAGGGAAGTGGAAAGCATAAGTCCTTAACTGATACAACAGTTTAGTAGCATTTCCTTCTACATGGTAAAAGCAAAGCCCAGTAAAAATATGTTCATATGGATGTATATGAGTTGTTCTAGGAGATGTACTTAAACCAAAGCAAAACATCCCCTCATTGTTATCACTCATGTATATTGTACAGTAAAATTTCACTGTTTTGGAACCAGAAGTAGTTTTATGAGAAAAAACTTGGATCAGGGTGTACCCCTGCTGCCAGCTGAGTGCTGTGGTCCCTGTGCTGGAATACTGTTGATCATTCTGCTTCTGGCTTCATCACTTCTCAGTATCTGTAACACCTTTGACCTGCTGCAGACGCTTCCCTTCCTCCTTTGCTGCCTCCAGCCAGAGCTCCTCACTGCCTGCTGGCTAAGGCACTCTGCAGGGATTTAAAAGTTGTTGGTTCAAAGAACTTTGGCCATGAAGGGTAAAATAATACACATTTACCTTCTTTGCAGGTGTTCCTGCTACTGGGCAGTTGTATAAAATACCATGTTTGGTAGCTCCTTTTGGCCTGTATTAGCAATATACTGATCACATCCAGAATTACAGACTCTCTTGGCTGTTTAGGCACCCCTTTGCACCCCTCTGGTCACAGAAACAATGACTTTGTACCTTGAAATTATTCGTGCTGTGTTTCTTTGATTTAAAGGAAATTAAGCTATCTCAGAATATGTTGTAGATGCATGCTTTGAGCATGAAGGAAAATGAAGCCCAAATATGTTTTTCCTGAATACTAGAGAAGAAAATGTTTTTCTCAGTTTGAATAACAGGAGATATGCTCATCCCATCTATATGTATTCCCAGATAAATCTCAAGAAGTCTCTTAGCAGATGATCTCTCCCCAAGGTGTGGTGTGGTTTGGTTTTTTTTTGTTTGGTTGGTTGGTTTTTTAATGAAAGCAATCACACACCAGAACCTCATTAAGTTGCTATGTTGTATATGTGACAACTTGAAATAATGAACTGTTGGCCATTAGTGTTTTAAATTATCTTTTAAAGTCAAATACATGACACACCATGTCAGGAGGTAGCAGAATATCACTCTGATAGTTTAGGTTTTCAGCTTTTGCTTAATTTAAGCTTTTCTTATGGAGATTACTTAAATTTCAGCTGATTCTTTCGGATTTTGTCACTCTGTAAAAAGTGTGCGCTATATATATATATATATATATATATATATATATATATATATATATATATTTCATGAACATTTAGAACATAATTTCTGCGGGACAAAGAAAATGCTGGTGAATACAACAGTTTTCTAAAGACAACATTCTGAGTTCTTGTTATCTTCTATTATAAAAACCCCAACAAATCAAATTCCCCCTACCCCCCAAAACTCCACCAAGCTCCAGATATTTCATTCACCTTTTGTAGTAATTTTAAGTCTAGAAAGTATTCTCTATATACTTTAGTTGACATGAGGTTGATACTCATTGCCAGAGCCCTTTAATGTCAAAATAGATTTGATGTTAACAGGAGAACTCCAACAAATAGAATTTGCTAATTTTCTTAACTGTTTCAAAAGCTACCCTTATGCTTTTCCACTTCTATGCTTAACTGCAGAATTCAAGCAACTAAGAATTAATGTTACCTAGCAAGTATTGAACTGTATGGAAAATTATATTCTTCTTCAAATTCTTTATTTAAGAAAATTATTTTTCACATCAGTAAACCCATCGATTTCTCATGTGTTGCATATGATATTTGGGATTTAGTCTTCCAATAAAGTTATTCTTATAGGCAGATTTGGGGTGGTTTTTTATGTTAATCTGTTCTTTTTCTGAAGAAAAGCTGCAAATGTTAATCCAGTTTTATAATATTTTTTTATTTTAAAATTATGTTTTTTATAAACATGTTGACTATAGCTTTAAAACATCTTAATTAAACACATAAGTGCTCAGCGAGGGATGGCTATGCAAAAAAATGGTTTTAAATAACAATTTTGGCTCCACTTTGTCTGTGTCTCTTTGGTGGTATTTCAGATTGACTAGGCAGCCTTCATGGCTTGAAAGGCACTGCTTGATTTCACTGTATTTTTTTCTTTGCCTTACTCTAAGAAAGCTCATGTTACTTGTAATGTATTTTCCTTAGTGGTTTGTCAAATAAATCAATTAGTAAGGTTTAGCTCATTCTAGTGCTCAGTGCTTCTAGTAAGGAAAGTTAAAGAAAGAAGCACATGTCTGCATATTGCATAATAGAGGAATTTTGAGTGGCATAGAGATATGGGCTCTCACCACTCACTTGTAAGTTCTGGAAAATGCAGCTTTGTTGAAATCAAAGTTCAAACATGTTAGCTCTAATAGAAAGATTATGAGGAAATAATTCAGTTTACATTTTTCATAATTCTAAAGAAATTAATAAAAGTTCAAAGTAGTAAAATGAAAAACAAAAATGTCCCCAGTTTTCATATTCCTATAAAGTTATCTTTTTAATACTGGTTACAAGTAAAACCAAATTTCAGAATATTGCAATACTTATGCGTCTTGAGAAATTCTACTTTCCAACTTCTTCTAAGAAACTAATTTCTAATTTGGATATTTGTAAAAAGTACTTGTTTATTGATTCCAAAAAGCATGCTAGCTGATCTTTTCTAGACGTTATGCACTAGCAAATTAGTGTAGCCACATGAATGGCATGCATTCATTCTTCCATGTTTTAGTCTGTAGGCCAGAGGAGGTTATCAATTTTGCTGTGAAGAGATCTCCTTCCCTCAGCCTGGATGGCCTAACCCTGTCCTCATACATGTCACTCTTTCCTGCAGCATGAAGGTTCACACAGGTAGACAGGATACCTTGATTTTGGCAAAAGCGGTCAATTCGTGTTTTGGGTTGGTTTAATTTTTTGTTTCTTTGGTTGGTTTGTTTAGGTTTTTTTCTGGTTAATTTTGTACTAGTTTGGTTAGTCATTCCTTTACCTCTTAATAGTCTTTGTACTCTCTGACCAATGTTCATCCTCACGCCTCTAAAGTTTTCTTCTGCATTTTCTTTGTGTTTCTCCCAGCTTTACTCTGTCCATTTATCCATGGTGATAATGTAGCCATCTATGTAGCCCTGTGACCTTTTCCTGCTCATAATATATGAGTATTTCTTGAGCCTTTGTATCACATGAGGAGAGGACTGTGCCTAAAGAATTTGAGTTGATGCATTTTTAATAACCTTTTGCTTGCCTCTTTGTCCCCCCCGCCCCCAATTAAAAATCCATAGACACTAAAATTTCCCCAGCTGCTTTCATGCTGAGTGTGCTCAACTTACTTATGAAAATATTTGGTGTCTATGGATTTGAAATGCTTGGATTTCTTGCAAGTGCGTAAAGAGTAGATGTGTCACAGTCGCTTAAACAGAAGCATTGCAGGATTGCTTGTTTGCTGGAAAGACGTGCCAGGGACTTGGATGAATTTCACTATCAGGTACATTTTTTAGCTCATGTAGTAATGTGAGCAGTGGCAGCACTATTAAGTCCTCAGAACTGCTATTCACAAAATTACTAAGCCATTAGTCTGTAAAGTAATGTGACAGTGGTAGTAAAGGAGAAAGAGTAATGTACTGGTATTTATTACTGCTTTTTGTCATTGATACCATATCCTTGAGAGACCTCCTGCTGCCATTTTTCTTGCAGTACAACATGGAGTCATTTTTTAGTTATCTTGGGTGCACTGGATTTTCTCCAAATCTTTCATATCACTGTCAGTTTAATTGAATAGTATTAAAATTTATATTCTCCAGCCTACAGAAGTTGCAGTCTTGGAGGCTTTCCCAGAGTGAATATGAAGGACTTTAAAAATGTTGATAGCTACCTATTTGTTAAATATCTTGATTTCATCTAATTTAAATTTTTTGAAGTCCTTATGTGTTCTTCTCCTATTGGATATTTTGTGACACAGTAACTGGCTAACTAGCTAGTAATGGGTTAACTGGCTAGTTTTGGCAGTGGATCAGTCTATTCATATGCTAGGTACATGATTTTTTAGGTATGGCTTTGGGTTTTTTTGGGGGTTTTTTTTGTCATTGTATGATATTGTAAGGGACCTATCATGGGCATTGGATTGGTCAGTGAGCTGGACTGAAATCAGAATCTCAGCTGTCAGTACTGTAATACTTTAAAGGGAAAATTTATGACCAGCCTTGTGCAATGTGCCTCAATTTCATGTGTTATGGTGTCTGTCTTATATTAATGTATTTATAGTTTTAAAGTGTTTTTCTGAATGAAGTCAATGGCCAAGTTCAAGCAGGCTTTGGGAAACCAGGCTGTTACAATGCAGTTGGTAAAAGTGATTCTACCAGAATTTTTTTGTCATTACAAGGACTTTATCATCTTTTTCTGTGAAAAGTTTGTACAAATTGTTAAAGTGAAGGCACAGTGCAGGTTATGCATCCTGTGAATATGAGAATTTTTAAAAACGTTTCCTGAGTCCTGTACAAATACAAGCCCTCAGCTTTCATCTGTCCTCTTTTCCTTCTTCCCTTCAACTCTTCTTCCCTCTTCCCTGTTCCTTTCTCTTTTAGGGATGCTTTTTGGAGGTGAACACATGTTTGTGAGCTACATGTCTCCAAAACAAACAAAAGAGGGTGGGGAGATGATGAAGGGGAGGAGGACAGGGAAAAGATGCAGCTGCTCATTTTTAATTTTTGAAACTAGCCTTGAATTCTTGGCATTTGCTTAAGCTTTATAATAAAAACTAGGGGCATGACTGAAACACTGCGTCTTTGTTCTACTGTGGTTGCCAAAAAGAAATCCTTAAAATAGTAACAAATAGATGATTTGAATTCTTGTCTAAAATAGTATCGATGGAGGATGTTTTGCCAGATGAGATTGCCTCTGTAGAGCATTGCCACAGCAGTGAAAGCTTTTGGAAAATCAGCCAACACCATATGTTGTTTTTTATTCTGTGCTGCCAACATCCAAGTCAGTAGAAGGTATTTTCCTTTATTTCACCTGCCAGGAAGTAGAAATCCCTGTAGCATTTCTCCCTATAAATCTATTGAAGCTGCTCAAGCTGTGTGCCCTCAAAGCAAAGAAGGCCAGCAGCATCCCAGCATTAGGAAGAGCATTGCCAGCAGGTTGAAGGGTGATCCTGCCCATCTACCCAGCCCTGGGGAGACACATCTGGAGTACTGGGCCCAGTTTTGTACTCCCCAGTGCGAGAGACATGTGGACAGAGAAGAGTGAGTCCAGCAAAAGGCCTTAAAGATGATTGGGACTGTACTATTCAGCCTGAAGAAAGACTTGGAGTGGATCTTATCTGTTTGTGTGTATATTATGGAGTGGGAAGTAAAACAAATGGAGCAAGTTCAGGTTCTTCTTGTCTGTTCCCAGCAAGAGGAAAAAAATGCATTGGGTGCAAACTGAAACACGGGGATTCGTACCTGAACACAGAAAAACACCTAAACACTGGTACAGACTGCACAGCGAAGGTGTGGAGTCTCTTTCCATCCTTGGAGATACTCAAAGCTGGCAGACCAGGACCCTGAGAAACCCACTGCAGCTTGAGCAGAGGGTGGCTTTGGTGGCAGTCTCTAGAGGTGCCTGCCATCCTCAGTGAATCCGTAATTCTTGCGTGCCTCTGCTTTGGAGTCTAGCTGAAAATCTGGAGTATGTCAGATCCCACTAAGCAAGTTGTATGCTCTCACATATTTTTCTGAGTGGTAATACTAGTGAAATAATATTATTAACACTATTAGAGAAAAATTTGTGGTTGAAGAACAAAGCTTGAAACAATGTGTGGAATGAGACGTGTTTGGGGCTTTGTTGCACAACCTTTCACATGTTAGTGAGCTCTTGCCCACATAAGTAGTCTCGCTGACGTCAATAAGAATACTCCTGTAAGTGTTCACCAGTGCAAATAAGGGTTGCACAACGTGTCCTTGTCTGTAATGTACAAGTGTATGTAACAGAGTATTTAATTATCACTTCAAACCTCCTTTACTTCAGTAGCATATTCTTTTAAATATCTCAAATTATACTGCTTTTCCTAGGCTATACTTTACTGACATAGAGATATCATTACATCCATCACCATACAATTGAGCAAAGTTAGCATCTCTGAAAATCATCTTTCCTTCTGTTCATTTATACAGCTGAAAAAAAAAAGAGCTGACAGAAAAAAAGAAAATAATTCTCTTCCTTGATAGTGTTTTAAATAAATTGGAGTTTCTAACTTTTTTCTGACAGTTTGATGGAGTCAGTGCTTTACTTTCAGTGCTTAATTAGTCTGATGGTATGCTTTCTATTCCCCACAAAAGAATGAAATAGGTTGGTTTTTTTAAATTTTAAATGTCAATCAAAGTTCAGTTTTGTATAAAGAGGCACCTTGCATCTATATTTTACAGTAATACAAAAAGTAGAGTAAAAAGCAGTTTCAAAGATCAATTATGTGATGCCATCTTTTTGTATTTCAACTGTATTGCTAAAACGTCTGCTCTTTTGTGTAAATGTAGCTCTTTTGGTGGTGTTGAGGGAAGGCTATGATGTATCCTCTAACATTCAAGTGATCAAGCTTCACTCATTTTTTGGATGGTTTTTAGGAGCTTTTATATTTTAGAAGTTCTTTTCTTGTTTTAGCTATTGAAATTTTTGTCGAGGTGCTTGAATTAGGTTAGAGAGTTTTCTAGAACCACTGTAGGAATAGTCGAATATTTGAATATGGATACTTGGAGTTAAATCTCTTTGGAATTGTGAAATGTTGTAAGAATACAGTGTTAAAATTTAGAAAAATGAGTCTGTTCCACTCTGTAAAGAGGATAGGTGTTATTCATTCAGACCAGTGGTACCTTTACGAAGAGTTGATTTGTAATGCTGAAAACTCTTTCAAGATAATTGTTAAAGTAGGAAAGAAAAAAAGAATTAATTGCCAGAAGGTAAAATAAGGAAAATTGATATTGCAATTAAAATATGATTTTAAATTTTTTTATTTCTTTATTTAATAGGTACACCCCTTTTTATACCTATTAGTAACCTAAAGAGACTAATTGGAAACTGGACTGAACTGTTTTACAGCTTAGTCTTTTATTTAAAATCAGATGTCTTTTTTAAACAAATATGTGTACCAGCTCAGCCTTCAATTTGTTAGGCTTCATGTACATCAAACAGATGACACCCTTTGTGTTAATCAATAGGTCAGGATCTTGGCAGCACTTTCTTTAAAGAAATTAACCTGTAAATATCATGGCCAATCTGTAGATCAGATGAGGATAGCACCTTGCAGCCTGCTTCTTGCATCCTTTCTAAAGTTTTCCATTCAACAACTTATCAGACTTGTGCATAGTTATCTTTTAGACTTCAGCATAGCTTTTGATGTTGTCTCTCAAAGGATCCTCCTGGAGAAAATGTCTAGCACATAGCTGGATGACAGTGTTAGGTGATGGATGAGCAACTGGCTCACAGGTCAGGCACAAAGGGTTACAGTGAATGGGGAGATATCAGACTGGGGACCTGTCACTAGGGGGGTTCCACAGGGTGCCATCCTTGGGTCTGTGCTTTTCAACCTCTTCATAAATGAACTGGACACAGGACTTGAAGAAATATTATTCACGTAATATGTGAAATTCATAATTTACACTAATCTGTATATTTTTCTAAGTGTTTTATTTTGCACATGATGTCTAGAAAAGTGCTGGGCTAGCATGGCTTGTTTTTGAAGAGCTTCCTTCCTATGAACCAGATCAAACCTTTCTGGATGTGGCTGCATTATGTTTCTTCTATTAGTACTTTTTAGTGACCAGTTTCTCTGGGTTTTGTACCTTCTCATTTTGTGAGGGATGTTGACTGTGTTTCTCTTTAAGCATCCAAAGACTTTAAGTTTGGAGAGGATTTTAAAAGAATGACAAATCCTAGTCTGTGGTGCTGCAGATAGGGTCCTAGTATCACCAAAGCAGAGACTCTTAGGCGTCCAGCCTTGTTGCTAAGTAGCGTGTTATTTGGCTGTGTGTAGGTGTTATTTCAGAAGAGCCCTGTGCTCTGGGAAACTGTCCTAACATGCCTACTAATCTAAGTGTTCAGATGAAGTGCTCCTTTCAGAAGGAAGAACATTCTCTGTCTCCACTTCAGTGAAATAACAGGAGACTTGGAACAGTCATGTAGTATCCATCAAAGGTTTCATCACAGTGGATCTTGTTTGTGGAATAAGTTAAGGTGCAGTTTATAAACAGGAGTGTGCATTTATATTGGTTAGTATTTTATAAAGCATTTACAAAACTTTATTCACAAAGGTTTGTTTTAAGTAATAAATCAGCAGTAAAACACTGGTAATAAAGGGAATGGGACTACTTTTAAGACAGAAGAGTTCAGTCAAAAAGGGAGCTACTCCAGGATTAGGTGTCAAGTGAGAGGAAGACATTACATCAGGCAGAAGGTATTGCTGGAGCAGACGTAAATCAAGAACTTGGTCCCAACACCTGTTCTCAAGGGAAGAGTGAAGGCATTCTTACTTTGCTTAATCATTAGATTTTAAGTAGTTTATTCTGAAACTGTATATACTCATTTAAGAGATTAATTATGTGCATGTTCTGAGGGACTTTGCATATTTCATAATGAGTTTTTAATGTATTTTAGTATTTATTTAGTCTTTATTAAGATATGCATTACTCTTCAGGTATATTTTGGGCAGGAGCGAAGTACCCTAGCTCTGTATGTTCCACAAGAGAAAGAAAAAGGCAAATAATTATACTGAGATGTTCCTTCTGTATCTATGAATACATTTTAACCTACTTCAGTATAATGCTTTACTTATAATATGTTAATAATTATTTTTATCAGTAACCTTAAGATGATACATAGCTCTCTCCAGCAAATGCTTGAAATTATTTGATTACAATTTGCAAGTCCTAGAGCACGTCTGTAGTCCTTTTGTTAGCTTTTTTGCAGAGTGTTAATTAAATTTCCAAATTTGGTTCCATCATGCACCTGGAAGCAGAATAAAGCTTTTTACAGACCCCTCGGAGTTACTCCAATGTGCTAATGAGAACTGGAGAAAAGCTGCTCTCAAACCAGGAAAGTAAGACAGAGTTTTAAAAAGGCCCATGCATCAACTAATGGATGATACTACAGCATAGCAGCATACATACACGATTATGCCATTCAGACAACTTGAAGTGTGTTTTGAAACCCCATGAAAAATAAATATTCAAACTGAGAATATGTTGACTCCATTAGTCATACATATAATTCCTGGAAGCATTTTAGGACTTTTAGCTCTAGCTAGTGAAAACTGATTTCATCAGGAGTTGTATAAGATTTTTTGCTTTTAAAGTTAATACTGAAGAAGGGCTCAGAGCTGCCAGTACTGTGCAGTTCTTGAGTGTTAGATTTTGGGAGACAAGCAGCTGAGTATCTACAGATGTCTAGGACTCAGGCTTGCAAGATGCTGATAACATCAAAAAAACCACCCTGAAAGTTGGTGGAAACTCAAGGCCTTATGTCCATGCCCTGTTCAGCATCTGGCATGTTCAAGTGCATCCATGGTTTTCTCATCAAAAAAATGGGATTTGAATTACAGGATACAGGATGCAGTGGTTGTTGATATTCTTTCTGTATGAGCACATTCCAATTCTGTTTAGCTGAGCTGGTCTTTATTTTCTCTCTCTAAAACTTCAGCAGTGCTGCTGGCATCCTGGCTGAGATGCCACGTGGCTACTCCTGTCATTTACATGTACACAGATCCTGCAGGTTTACACGGTTACTGGAGGCTCATGTAATTAAACATTCGCCTTTGAATGAAGATTTGAAACAGTTTATAGTAAAATGTCTAATCTGTGAACCAAACATAAACCCTTTTAAAATTCCTAAATCAGCAGTGAGGTGTTTTCAGGTATTGCATTATTGTGGTGCTGCATATGGTGATATGCTGGGGCCTTTTTGGCTTTTGTATTGGGCTTTTTTTAGCAATGCAGGAGGGACTTGGAGAAGGAGGGGCAAAAAAAGTGACTGGAGCTGCTCACAGACAAGCTTGTGAATTGATTTTTTTGAGAAAAGAACAATTAAAGAGGTTTGACCACTCTGATTGCTTCTTGTTAGTGATTATACTTTTTGCCAGACCAGTAATGTCAGGTTTCAGAGGGTTTGGGCACTTGGTCACATTACATTCCTGTGTACTTAAATGGATTAAGATAAAAAGTCTGACTTGAAAAGGATATTTCAAAACTGACTGCGCCTGTGGTTTTGAATCCTGATGCTTTGAACAAAGAAGGGATTGATTTAATGGGATTAATGCTTAATCCAAATGAAGCAATGTACACACATGCCTTGAATGCTTTTGAGAATAACTACAAATATCACTTATAAAGTTCTGTAGAGAAATAGAGAGAGGTGATCTTTGTGAAAGTAAGAGATGGGACAAGACTGCTTTAGATGAAGGAGTACACAAGCAAAGCTGTGCTCAAATTAGGTCTTCTTGATGACTTTCACATATTTCAAGTCTTTTTTCATACAAGTACGATATTTATTTTCAAATGCTGATTTTGAGCAAGCGTGACACTGCTCTTCAGAATTTTTATTTCAGATAAGAAAAAATATTTTCAAATTTGGCATTTTTAGCTACTTTGAGAAATTAGGACTTTGCCTATACTTGCTCTGACTCTGTGGCCCCTCTAATTTCAGGGAAGAATTGCTTATTAAACCAAAAAAGTTAATTAGTGTATTTTTTTTTTTGTTTGAATTACTTTGTTGTTGTTGTTAACAGACGCAACACTGACAGCATTTATAGTTATTTCCTTTTGTGTTTATGAGTAAAAGCCTTCTCAATATGCGAAATCCACCTGGCTTCTTACAATGACCAGTGTACATCCTCAATGTGCTTTCAAATAATTGGGTCCTGTCTAAATGGGAAAAAGGGTTTGGAGGGAAGCAATGACTGCAGTCTTTCAGAGATTAGCTGCTTGAGGATAAAATGCTGACCCTTGGTAAGAATTAGGCTGGCTCATCAGTTTTTACCCCTTCTTTCCTGACTCCCCATGTTCCCCCCAGACTGGGAACCAGACACTTTAGGTGAAAATTAAAATTCTTGCCTAATCATGAGGTTTGATTAAGTTAGTGGTTTTAGAAAAAAGACCAAATATTGCAACGCTAATGAAAAAATTGCAAGAATTGCTAATGACATGTGTGACTCATGTTGCTAAATGGAGCAGATTTTTAAACATAGCTCTAGGCTTCAATTCTTTCAGCTCATTCACAGTCAGTTCTGCTTTATACTGAACTCAGTGAAGCTATTCTCAGAGGAGAGTGCAGTGTGACATGGATTAAGAGTCAGAGAGCAGAGCCATTAATCGATTTAGTACTACACGGGTTATCTAATATCTAAAAAATTTTAAGAATATTTTAGGCAGTATAAAAAGCTGAAGGCAAAAATATGACTGTCTAGTGATTTTTACTGTTTAATTTTTTTTTCTCTAAAGGAAAGCTGTTGAAGACTGGCTCAAAGGCAAGGAATAATTACTGATAATTGCTGTTTGAAGGTTTTTGTTTTATTTTTAAACCCAGTTCTGCTATATCTGAGTTAGTAAACAGTGTGAAGGAGCATTCTTATGTACTGGAATTGGATTTCTGTCTGGAATGTTTCTTGACGTTGCATATTCCAAGCCAGCTAGTGATGTCCTGGGCAGGTCTTGAATGTTGGTCAGGTCAGGGACAATCAGACAATGAACCTCAGCTGAGGCAATTTCTCCTTAGCTTCATTGTTGAAGATCAAGAAAGCTTAATAGTAAGGATGAAGGAGTTATAAACCACAAAAGCAGATGGTATAGCCAAAAAGAACATTTCAAATGGAGATCTACACGACTTAGCTGGGTGTGCTGGTCAGGAAGTGAGTGCTGGGCTGCCCTAAGTGGTGGGCAGCTGGAGCTGTTTCTTTGCCTATGGTTCATTCAGAGGGGAATGAAAAGAGGAAGAGCTAATCTCATATGTGTGTATCCTTCATTTTTTTAATCAAAAATTCAGAACAAATAGTTAATGTGTGCATAAAATACGACAACAGCAAGTTGTGTCAGGTGGCAGCACTGAAATGTGATTTGATAATTTTAAAATAAGAATACAAGAGAGAAAGCTGATATGGTGTGTGTGTTTTTAATTAAACAGGATATATGTATGGAGAGTGAACTCCACTGCATAAATGGAATGAATGGACATCCAAATCAAATGCCAGATTCCTTCTTTAATTCCCAGAGCAATTATTCCAGTCTTTCTGTGCTTTCTACCCTGCCCGGTGGCCAGAGTTCAGCCCTCCTGAGTGATGGTCCCCCTTCTGGTAACAGTCACAGCTCTGTCAGAGGACAGATGGGTTCCAGATACAAGAGGTGGTGCTTTCTGGGGTGCATGAAATGAAGTGAGGGGAGCTTTTGCTAGGGCTGCTTGAGAGGAAGTGTATAGACCAACACAGTTAAGAATGTGTGCACTGCTGCCTTTTGCTTTGCTAGGCTCTGTTGATATATACACTTGATGCTCCACACAAGAAATGATGAACAAGAATGAGAGAAGTCCTTGCATTACTGGAAGTCGTGGGATGTAGTAGTGAGGGGAGAAGTAGAATGAATGTAGAAAAGTTTGCTGCCCCAAATATTTAGGACCAATACCTTAGTAACAGAAAAATTAATAACCAGAATTGGCTTGTGTTATGTATGTTGGTAATTCTGTAAATGGCACCTGATTGGCATGATAAACTTTAGCTTCATGAGTGTGGGTGTGTTATTGTCCTTTTTATTTAAATGTTAATAATCATTGCCTCTAAATATTCAAATAGGGGTTTTTTTGCATTTTTCACAATTAAGGGATTACAATGCTTCAATAGAGAGGTCAAATAAAGAGGTCAATATTATTTAACAAAAATACCTGTACTAGAAGTTTTCAGGAGCATGTGAATGTTCAAGAGGGTGAGTGTGTGAATATTGTTATGCAATAACTTTATTCTAATATGCATCTTACAATCAAGAAGGCTTTCCATATGCCATAAAATAATTGCTTCTGCAAAGCTGTAAAATGCTCTTACATTCATCTTTAAAACACTTTTTAGCTTTAATGCACATAAAACACAAACCATTAAAATTTCTTTGAAAAGGCTTCTATTTCTACATTTTGTGAAGTGACAATGTGTTATTGTTAGTTTTGGTTGAGGAGTTTGTGTGTTTGCAAGGTGTGTTTTTTTGATGCAGCAGAGGAAAAATTGGGAGCTGACCAATAAGTTGGCCTTAATCTATGTAGAAAATAGGTTTAAGTCACTGCTTTTTAACTCTGCAAACAAAGTTGTAAATCTTATTCTTCTTGCTCCCCTCTACAAATCCCCCATTGAGAAAGAACATCTGTACAGATACCTTTAGTGAAATAAAGAAGGGTAATTTAAAGACTGTTTTGGAATTCTTATATCAGCTCCATGAATTACTTTTCTGTATCAGGTTAAAGCAGAGTTTTTAGCTTTAGGTTGCTGAAGTTGCATACTATCTGGATATTAAACTTGAGACCTGTAGACTGAGGTCTTATTTCACATTGACATTTTATTGAATTCTGATGTGTGTTTTACAAAACCCACAACTTATAAAGGTTTGGATCAAGAAAGAAAGGTTATTTTCACTGAAGAAACAAATTGATCTTTTCAGAATTCCAGTTGCTAATTTTACAATCTTTTCAGGTCATAGGTTTTTACTAGAAGCAAAAAACTGTTTCTTTGCAAAAGACAACTTTAAAGTAGCAGACATTTTATGACAAGTCTGTTTTGATCATTTTTCATGAAGAACTTAAAGGGCAGGTAAATTTTGATGACATTTTGATGGTTAAATCTTTAAAACGTGGTACTCTATTGGATGATTCTTAAATTTCCTTTTCAAATTTTCTCACTGTGAATTTAAAAATACTTTTTTAAGGGTCTACATTTTTCTCATTTGAACAGGTTACAGAATTTTATTAATAAGTTTGATTATTTTTTTTTTTTAGAACATGAGGCAATGCCTGAACTGACTTTAAAATTATCTTGTTCATTTTGCACTTGTATGTACTTCATAGCTGCATTATGATCTAACTCTACAAGCTTTCACCTAAGGTTAAGCAAACAATGTAGTGGGGTTTTGCTTGTTTTCACCCTACTTGCTGATTATCTACTTGTCTTACTGATTTATGATATACCTTTTCTTCTTCACTGACAAAAATCAGGATGCTCAATAACCTCTTATTCAAGTGATTCATATATGGGGAATTGTCTCAAGTAGCAATGTTGTTCTTTGAGGTCATGATATCCAGCAGGAGCTGCCACCTCTGGACTAAAAGGAAGGGTGGTTTAAACCAGTTTTGAGCTGTTGGGGTCTGATGTGGGCGAGGGATGTGGTGCAGCTGGTGTGAGGAAGGTGGTGCAGGTGGTTGATGCTCTGCAGATGAGAGCAGTTGGTTTGTCTTCTGATATTGCTTCCTGAAGACTTTCACAGTAAACATTTGTAAGAGATCTTAAATATTGCCATCATTGACTAGCATTCAAATTGCACTGCACCTCTGTTCATCACGTTCTGATACCATGCAAAGCACAAAACAGGAGCATTGATCTCATTGTGTACCATGAATACTCTCTGAAAGAGGTCAGTGTTGTTCAGGGGGAGTTTCTTTTCTGCTGAAACCTGGCTGCTTTCTGTGCAGAATTTACTATTATATTTAAGTATGCAAAACACAAGAGAAGGTGGCTTATTTAGAGTCATTACAGTGGTTGCTGCTCCTCTTCCCCTCATCTCTCATTAGAGTCATCACAGGTGTTGTTACTTCTCTTCCCCTCATATCTCATTAAGGCTTTTGCACTGGGGTGCCTGTTCCCTCTATGATAGCCTGAAGCCAAGTCCCTCAGGATAGACTTTTTTTATTGCTTCTTCCTTTGGGCAGCCTCAGCACTGCTGGGTTCACCTGCCTGTGGCCAGTCGTTTTATTTGGGGGATTTGCAAAGTGCATAATCAGATTATAGTTTTGTGAGTTTGAAAATTTGTTTATGAATGTCAGGGATCTGAGATACTGAATATTTTTTCTTTTTCTGAAATGTTTACTGCAGTTTTCATTATCTTGCAGATATTGTAAATACATTTTATCTGCAATTATTTTCAGTTTTGATAACTAAGTTATTAAAGCAATGGAAGCGTGCCCGTGAAAACAGTTTATAAATCTAAAGTAACTTAAGTAATTCTAATATTTGGAAATTGCATATGATTTTGGTGTTCAATAATAGTTTGTGTTGATTTTGCTGCCATTTACAGTGAGAGCACTGAATTTGGTGCTCTGTGAGACATCCCAGTTCGCCTTCTTCTATCTCCATCTAACCAGTTTCTTTATCAATAAATCATCCTGCATAGCTTGGAAATAATTTTATAGTCACAATCATAGTAATGAATTCCTATCTGGCTATTTCTCCTGGGTAATGTTTATGTGTATGCCTTCAGGAGACTTTTTGCACACAGTATCTTGTGTGGCTACACTTCACTTCTACTATTTTCTACATTGCAATTTATTTTTTGACAGGATATTGCTCTCTCTGTTCTATTTAAATAGTCATATATTCAATCAGTGTGTTAAACAAAGGGATATTGATTCTTGCTGGTCTCCAGGTATTTTCTTCATATGGGAGTGTTCACACCAATAATGTAATCAATTAATGTTCTCTCTTTCAGGCTTAACAGATGAAAAAGTGAAGGCGTATCTTTCTCTTCACCCCCAGGTACTGGATGAGTTTGTGTCAGAAAGTGTAAGTGCAGAAACTGTGGAAAAATGGCTAAAAAGGAAAAATAACAGACAAGAAGGTAAGTGCTTTTTATTTGTGATTAATATTTAGCGTTGAACACCTCAGTTATTTTCAGATTTAAAAAGGGAATCTGGTTTTGGTATAATTAGAATATTGTAATTTTTGTGTTTAGGTTCTACCATTTTTTTGAAGGCAAAATAGGCTAACAATTTTTAAATATTTTAAGCATTTTGATATTTTTATTTTGAAATATACTAGTATTAATATCAGAAGTTTATTTTACCCATTTTGAATTGCAAATACTATCCATCAACCTGCAGCCTCTATTTTGAGAACATTACTTGGTTTTCTTGAATCAAAAATTGGTAAGTTTTGTATTAAAATTATCCAGTATTCCTCAGCAAATTACTGGATGTACCATCTCAAAAGTTCCTACTTGCAACATGTAATTAAGTAAATTATAGATAAGAGTGTTGACATAGACATTATAACTCAGTGTCTTAAATTCTGGAGGTATTTCTTTTGTGTTGCTTTAGGTAAAATACCTTGCTAAATTGACCCAGAAAACTTTGTTTTGAGCCAGCTTGGGTTGACAACAATCATTAATTTTGTAATGATCTTAAATTTTGTGACATTTTCTGCAAGCATAAGATTCATGCAATTCTAATTCAATGATTGATAATGTATCAGGCAAAATGCAAAGGAGGAAATTACCAAGAAGGTTGGGAAAGAAACACTGGTTTTACTCAGTGACTGACTTCTAAGGTGTTTAGGGTTTTAAGTTCTAATGATAATTCTTATTTTAAATAGAGGGGCTATTGTTACTTACTAGAAGATAGTGCTTTCTGTAGAATTATGAAAAAAAAGATGGTGGACGAGGGATTGAAAAGGCTATGTTGAGCCAGATTTTTGGTGGTGATGACTACATATCATCCTAAGGTGGCAATAAATTTTTGTTGGCTTAAAGAGATTACCTAGAAGCAGGACAGAACTATATAGCAATAGATTGTTTACTACTTTCCTTGTAGTTTGCAAACTACAGCACAGCAGGAGGCCTATTGTTATAATCCATAACAGCAACCAGAAAAAACAGATATGAATCAGGGGAATAGGTTGTGACAATGCTTTTTGTAAAAAGATGGTAACTTTTGTGTTACCAAAAATTTTTTTATGAGCTGTGTGCTCATAAAATATTATTTAAAAATAATAATTTTATCTAAAGGGCTTGAAATCACTGTAAGAAATCAGTGTGTTTGAAACACACTTGATAGTGTGGGTTAAGGATCTTTAGGCTAACACCAAATAAATGCTTTGAGAATTTTTAGCGTCAAGAATCATATTTGCTAAGTGGAATTTATTACCAGTTGCTCAAAGTTTTCAAGTTTTGGGGGGAAGGCTATAAATGAAAGATAAATTATTGTGGAAGTCCTCATAAAACTTTTTGTGGAAGTCCTCATAAAACTTTTTGTAGCAACTGCTAAAGTGACTACTGATCATTACCCTAGTTAAGTTTTAATGTGAACAGATACTACAGTGGGATTTCTCTGTTTTTTTCATACACTTTAAAAATTCTATATTATGGCTAATTTTTCCCAGACTTGTATTAAAAGTGTCAAGCAATAGTTATGCTACCATTAGCATTTAGCTTCATTCTCTTATCATCCTACATGTATTTCTGCCTTCTCTGCTACTTCCCTTTTGCTGGCAGTGATCTTTAAGGTGGCTGTAGTTATTACACTAAAGGCAGTCATGCAGCTGGGCCTTCTTTAGTGCTGGATTTTAGATAAAAATAAGCACAACCAGATTTAAAACTACACTTGCCAAGTAAAACAGATTAATTTGAATGCATTTTGTGTATAGAATGAAATGGATACTTATGAGCCTTGTCTGTGATTTTAATGTAGAGATATAAAGTCTACATTTATATGAAATATTTCTGATAGCAGCATATCCTAATCTTTCAGAAAGCAATATTTCAGGAAAGAAATTTGCTAGATGATTTACTCCTTTCATGTTATGTATGTACAAATTCTACTGCCTGAGTAATGGGGGCATTGAGAAACAAGGGGGAGAGGATGGAACTGGTCCTTTTGGTGTCAGCACGGATCTGAAGTGACTGTGCAGCCTAAGTTACTTTACATCAGTAGGGGTATAATTTTCCCTCTATCCCTTTTGCTTCAGTCTAGTCTACTTTACAAATGCTCACATCATGTAATGTGATACAGCTGGAGAAGTAAGCTTTGTTTTTTATGAGGAAGTTGCCAGGCAGGCAAAAGGCTGTTTTGAGGTCTCTGGCTTAGTGTCTGTACTCTGACACGTTGGTGACGCAGAACAGTCATTAACCTATATGCAGAAATTGTGTCCTGCCTGATTTACAGACATCCAGCTGTGTACCCTTCAGCCAGAAGTCAGTGGGCCTGCAGCCAGGGTAGTTTATCTGAATTTCATTAGCATGAACTGAAATGTCTGGTTTATACTTAAATGAAGCAAAATTAATCCGTGACTGAGATTCAATAAATTAATTGCTCTAAATTGTTTGGGGTTTTATTTTAACCTAAATTATTAAAAAGGGAGGAAATCATTAAATATTGCAGTGTTTAAGGTATAAATATATCCCAAAATCTAATGAGTTGAGTTCTCAGTGTGTTAGATCTTGTATAGATTGAAATTGAAAGATTTCGAAATATGGTCATGACAGGCTGATTGTGATGGTGATCTGTCTGGAATTATAAGACATTTTTTTCTTTAACTTATTTATTCCTTTTCCTGGTATATTGGAGAAAAACTGCAAAGGTGGCATTGGAAAGGAATGCTGCTTACGCTGACATTTGGATATTCATTGCAACTTTTTGAACTCTGACTATTTTCTGCTGTTAAATTACATGTTCAGAACTAACCCAGGTCTTGTATTATTGCACACAGAATTTCCAAACAACTCTGTTGGTAATACACAAACACTTCAGTTTAAATTTTTGCTTTCTAGTTCATGGCAGAGTTAATCAGCCAGAAGGAGATCTTTTCTTTTCCAGATGCCTGGATACAGTACTCACAGAACTCATGAGACTTCTTCCATTGTCCTCTTTCATACCATTCAAGCAAAAGTGGCAGATGATTGTAGCCAGAACCATAATATTAGGAAAGCTTTAGACTCTGCTGCTGGATAGAACCTCATCTCCCAACAAATTTCTCAGAAAAATATTTATAAATTCCAACCTTAATTATATTATTTGAAACTTCACTGCCACAACAATAAGAGGCTAAGCGCATTGATTACAAGCCAGATGTGCATCTTTTTCACTGTTGATACTGAATGTTGTAGATATCTTTTCTAATCTTTTTAATTGCCTCTTATAATAAGAAGAAAGGACAAACTGTACTGACACACCATTTCTACATGGAAAGCTGCCTATATTACTTAAGAAACTCATCACTTCCCTTGGCCCTCATGTTCATCACAGTGCATGACCATGTGCTTAATTACTAGAGAATCTGGAAACATTAACAGATTTGTACATTAATTTTTTTCCAGCCAAATTTGCCAACAACATATAAAGCTATGTATAGTGGGAACTTAAGGTGTTTTGTCATTGTTAATACAATTGTTGTTAAGTGATTAATAAATGTAATTTAAAAAAATTAAATGGAAAGTACATGATATGACACTGATTATACCCAGAACTTATCATCTTTTAAGTGTAATTGAATTACTGCATTTCCAGGAACCTGATATTTCATAATCTGTTAAAAAAAATGAATTAGAAATTAGTTGCTTGATATAAGTATGGCATTGCTTTAATGCTTGAACCATAATACGCTGCATCATTGACACAAAATAAAGTTTCACATAAATAAAAGTAAAAAAGGGATTTCTGTTGCTACAGTTTCAGGTTTTTAGATATCAGCATGGTGAGCTTTAAAGTTGGCTACAGTCGTGTAAGAGACAAAGCAGTGAGTTTTTGAGAGGTGTTGATGTGTGGCTCTATTTAGGGAGCAAGTCTGTTCTTAGGTTTTTATTGTTGTGGAATACCAAAGTACATATTTCTGCAATAGATCATAGTTATGCCATTTTTTGTTCTTTGAATTATGTTATTTATTCCTGCTTTTAAAAGGTGGTGTATAGAGGCATGTTATTTGCAATTTGCCTATGATTATTCAATAGGTGAAAGGATGGCTAACATGCATTTCCATAAGCAGGGATAGTGTATATAAAAAGATACATGTAATGCGGATGTGTGTCAGTATGTGTATGCTAAAGAGATGTCAGCTTGCTCCCAGAATTACAAAGAAAAGAATGGAGCCTATTTTTGATTTGTCAGTTTTTGAGGACTGTGCCTTTTTGCCCCGACTGAGCAGAGATACCTGTTCTGTAGTGCAGGGTAGTAGCTGTAGAGCTGTGGGCGAAGGATACCTGGAATCTGGACACTGTCACTGCTGTGATGCTCCACAGCTTGTTCCAATTCTGACTTCTCCCCAAGATAGGCCAGAGGAGCTGATATGGCAGCATGTTAACAACCTCCTTGATTTATAATTAGTGCCTTAATATTTCATTGATGCTGCAGACATGCTGTTTTATTCTGATGCACCCTTGCTGTGCTTATGTTTGCCAGATCCAAGCAGGGCTTCTTATTACCAGACCCTGCTATTTACATATTTTGATGCCTTTCTTGGATTTTATTTTTTTGTTTTTCTCCAAATAAGACAGAAAGGTTGTACCTTCCAATTCCAACTGGAATAATTGCTTGCTGTGTTCTTGGTCTTCATTTAGTGTTTGCCAATGGCCAGTTTGATACAAAATGTTGGTCTAGGTGGTCTTGTTGGTCTGAACCAAGGTAACTTGTGATACTGACAGGTGCTACTTTCCTGGGATAATATCCAGACTGACAAAATTTGTCTCTATTGTCAATGTTTTATCTGAAGAGTTGCAATAGTGTCTGGGGGCTTTACTATGTAGAACCTATTACTCTGTGTATTTGGCACAGTTCTCACTTCCATGGAGGTAAAACTCATTGGTAGACTTTTGTATACCATAGTTTGCAGGTTGCCATTTTTCATGTGTCTAGAAAGTTTATGTTAGTATCAGTATTTCAGAGGCAGACAGGTGGAGGCACTTCTCAGTTCTGTGGTGGAGCTCTACATAGGAATGCCATTTTAGTCCAGATAATGAAAATGGAACACATGTGTCAGAGCTACAGAAAAATTTTGGAGCAGGTGACTTGGGAGACTTGTATTCTGCCGTAGCTTTTAAAAATGGTTTTATTGCTACATCATTTCCTGAAAGACTCAGTATAATTGTTTGAGGTGAAATGGTTTGTTTCCAGTGTGGCCAGTTCACATTTTTTTATTTATTGTTTTCTCTTAATCAATCAGAAGACTATGAGCTTGTAAGTGGGCTCATTTTGGCTGTGAAAATATTGAGAAGGACTTAAGGAAAAAGTTCTCCCTGTTGCATTGTCAGTCTATTTTTTTATTTAGGTTGGTTAGAATAGGATTTTTTTTAAAGTATTGATAGTGCAGAAATACTGAGCAGTGGCCTCTTGGTAGATAATACTGAGTGATGATGAAGTCTTTTGTTCAGTGTGTGTCTCAATGTTGAAGCAGTTGGAATTTTATTCTTTGTTATTTGAATGTTTATCACTAGCAAACTCCAAACAATGCAAAAAATTGTATGGTACATTTTTTCCTTTTAATTTGCTGAACAGTGTGAGAGTTTGTCTGATGTTCTGGGGTTTTTTTTGAGTGGGTCAGGTGAAAGAGGTGATTTTTCTGTTTTTCTGGAGTTCTGCATATTTAGAATTGTTTAGATGGTAAGAGATTTGCAGAAGGTAATCCTTTAATGACGATATGTTTGGTCTTAGGAAGTAGACGTCACTGCTTGGTCTGAGTTCCTCTTGAACTAATTACGTTAATCACATTATATCTAGAACAATTATTCTCAACATGTACTTATACAAATGTTTGTTGTGTCTTTGTTAAGCTTGTATTAGGAGTGTTTATGTTTTTCTGTCTGCTCAAAACCACTGTTTCTCTTTACTTCTAAGCCTGGCTTCACAGAATCATTTTCTGTTCAGTACTGCTAGTTATATTAGAAATAAAGAGATGTTCATTTTTGTCATTTCTCAATTTTTCAGTAAATTAGGGCTTGGAACTTCTTTTATTATCACACTGAGAAATAGGTGTTTCACTTTTCTTACTATTTCTCTTCAGTTTGCATTTTGAACATTTCCAGATGATCAATTTCATTCTAGAGTGGGCAGTGTAAGAGAGCTAGGATTTCAATAATGGGTTAATTAACATTATGTGCAATACAAAACCATTTCCCTCCTGGGCAAGACAGTTCTCCTGAATGTTGTCTGGCCCCGCTGTTCTTTGTTTTCAGATTGTTTCTCTCCTGTAAACTAATCTTTGTTTTTAGAGTAAAAAATCAAGTCAACAAAAGAAAAAAATCTCAGTAATTGGTGGAGAGGATCCATTTTGCTGATGTATGTGGAGGCTGTATACCCACGTAGCCAACACTTTTAATCATGAGTATTTATGTCAATGTCAGCTAACCTGTTTTACCAGCATTGAAATGGAGTAGGAATGTTCCCATGGTCTGTAAGCTGAGAAAGAAAGAAGTAACAAGGGAATAGTCATTAACTTTTATGGGACTTTCAAATCCAGCTATAGAAGTATTAATTTGATTAATCTTGGCTAGACAAGGCCTGTAATCAAAGATTGACCAATAAGGATAAAAAGACAAAATGTAAAATGATTACAGATATTAACATTGCTTGTTCTGTCCATTAAATGAGACTTAAATCTTTGAGGGAAGAGAAGTATGCAGTCACACAGTGTGATAGTCTGTTACACCACATGTGCACAAAGAAAGGATATTTATTCATGGGTGTTCTTTATGCAAGTAGTGAAAACTCAGTTCAGCAAAGTTCTCAATGTCTTATCTGTAAATTATATATGCATAGAAATTCTGCATCTCTTTTCTGTCACAGGAAGTACAGGAAGCCCTGAGGATGAATGAAAATTCATCTTTTACAGTGGAGATGTCTAGTTGGATATAAATGTTAATGCCATGCTCTAAATGTTTCTCATGTTTCTGTGGGCAGAAGCAATTAATGATATTTAACTTAACCTCATATTGGCTATTAGTGAGGATTTTGAGCAGAAATTTTACGTCTGAAACTGCTCTGATGTCTTAAGGCTTTGAAATCAGATTGCATACACAGAACAGCAAATTACAGACATAGTATGAGCTTATTGAAGACCAAAAAATGTTCAGTGTATGATTCTGTGGTGATTTAGCTAATCATGGTGGTGATTTGGTTACTTTATCTTTTAAAATATCCATGATGAGATGGAATTTTAATCGAGTTGTCCTGTGTTTGTTTATCAGATCAGATTTAGTGCAGCTAATTTCAAGTGTGTACTTTTCATGGTGAGTCATAGATACTCCCTTTATTTGTCCTAGTGAACAGTGGTAGATCAAGTTCTTTGTTCAAAAATTACTTCTTCATCTTGGCAATGAAATAAATCCTGTCAAATATCTTTCAAATGCACTATAATAAACTGCTTTTGTTTTGTTTTGTTTTTTGTTTTGTTTTGTGGGGTTTTTTTTGCTTTGTTTTGTTTTTGGGGGTTTTTCCTGTGTGTTTTATGAATGAAAGTTAAATTATATTCCCACATCATTCAGCAAGAGGAAGGCCCAAGTATGGTTTCATTTCCATCAATTGACTTCTATACATTCCCTAATTGCTCCTTCAGGAGATTATACCTGTTTAAATATGTTGTAGAAGGAGTACATGTATTACACATAAATTAACACTGTTGCCTCTGCTTAGCTGACGTTGAGGTTTTTTGTGTCACAAATATTATTCAAATACTTTGAAGGTGTTATTAAGCATGTAGATAGAAATTATTTGGTTCAAAACATGTACTCACATTTCAGACAGTAAAAAATCCAAAAACAAGCAGACCCACAAAATTTCGGGATGAACTTTTTTCAATGACCTTCAAAGATATTGGACAGAAAATCCAGGTATTTGAGAAAAAATCCTCCTGAAGGCTATTGAGGTTCTAAGAACTTGGATGTAAACTATGGAATTCCTAGACAATTTTCACTACAGAGGACTTCAGTATTCTGAGAGAAATTTTAATTTTCATAAGCTCTCTGAAAAAAAAAATCATGCATACTAGGATTATAAAACTTCATTTGTACTGAAAATTAAATCCAGATACATAGAAACTGTAAAGAATCTCATGAAATGTCAGATAAAACAAGGTTTGATTGATCTTTGCCTCTGAGACCTACTTGCCTGGCATGTGACATCTATGAGGCTAAAGAGCTTTTTCTTCACACCCAAATATGATCTTGCATCCAAGCTACCATCTGGAGTAGTCCTGGGCAGGTGTTAGTCCTCTCATCTGATCCCAAATATTGTTTTGGGAAAGTGCAGATTGGCAAGATCCAATCCATGCTTTGAGTGCAAAGTTAATCAGGTCCTCCTGATATTCAAGCCTGGTCTACACCCCTAATTCCTGAATTCCTTTAGACCTAGACTGAATTAGCTGTTGCAGCTCAAAGAGGGATGCTACAAATAGAGAGGGAAAATCTGCCATTAGAGCTTGGGAACAGATAGAGAGCTTAGCTAGATGCAACCAAACAGGAAGCATCATTAAGTCACTGTGGAAATTTGAAGTTAATTTGAAGTTCAGATGCTCTGTACAGGTAATACCAGCTCCTGAGGATACATAGAAGAGCAAAGTTAACCAGATGTGTAGATGTCTCTAATCTGTATTTCTAGAAGTCCAAAAAAAAAAAAAAACCAAAAAGGAATAATGGAAGTTGTTTTTTTTTTCTCCACGGATCTCTTTGTTGATACAATATATGTGACAAGCTAACATTCCCATCACCACAGCAGAGAGGACAGTGAACTATTTCACTAGCATCATGTGAGGCTTGGAGGAATCACTTCACTTGAATTTATCAGTGGTGAATAAACCTGGATAACAGTCCACTGAGTTTAATTGTGTTTAATTATTTTAATTCTTTAGACACTTTGAGTGAAATGTCTGACTGTCAATTATGGAAGAGGATGAGACTGTGTATGGTCATTTTCTCTAGGTCTGAGGGCAATGGATCTTTTTTCCCCCTGTGGAACACTTAAAGCTGTAAGGAGATTTTGCAGGAAGTTATAAAGGGTTATAAAATCAGTGTCAGTTGGTATTGAACCAATGATAAGTATGAATTTTACTTGAAGGATTTGTCTTGTTTAAGCATAAGGACAGAAAAGCTAAGAAAGAATTAATTGCCTAATTAGGTTAAAGAATAATTTCTTCTCAGAAAAATTATTGTTTCTGTTTTTTATAAATTCTGTGAAGACATTTACATCTACTTATCTAAGTGTATGGCACTTAAGGATGCTCAGTTACTATGCATAGATCTTGTGTTCTTTTGTAGGAGGTTTGTTGTTGTGGAGGGAGTTAGCAAGGTCAGAATTTCTTGCACTGGCTAGCTCATCTAGTTCAATTCAGCCAGAAAAAGACCCCCAATTCTTATAGTGATGTTATCTCTTTATAAAGCCTTTTTCCTTATTGTCTTTACACTATGATGGCTTTTGTGACGCTGCCACCAAACAGAAAGGGATTCTTTATTCTGCAAAAGACCTGAACTGTAGCAGAAGTTTTATAATTATGACTGTCGTGATGAAGACAGTTGACAGACTTACCTTTTCCATAACAGAAGAAAATGAAGGGCACCCTGCAAAAAAAATTGACTACAGATTTGAAACAACAGGATGTCCTTTTTCACACAACCCATGCCTAAATTATGAACCCATTAGCATAATATATTTGAGATGTTAAAAATGTAAATGGGTTCAAAAAGTGATTAGACACATTCCAAAGAAGAAATACTTCATCAAGAGCTGTTACATACTATGATCCTGATGCAGCCTCCAGCTGAGAAAATTCATAAGCATCTGATTGCTCTGAGGACATACTGGAGTAAGTATACTCTGTACATCTGTAGTCTGTGTTTTCTCTCTTTTTCATACTGTGTAAATTCTTCATATTCTTTTCCTATTTCCTTTCTAAATGAGCTGTTACTAGCCATTGTCATAGGCTACAAAGTCGAGTAGATGGACTTTTGGGTCAGCAGAACAGGGTCACTATTCTCTGTCATTATGCTTCTCTTATGCTTTTCTGGGATTTATGTACCACCCGTTGCTAGAATTGCGAGTCAGATTGTCTTAACTCATTTGAATATGCTGGAAAAGAACTGGGTTTTTGTACAATAACACATTGTTTATGGATCTTAGATAAGCTGCAAGAGGTCTTTTCCGTTAAAACAATAAGGCATCTTTGAAACTCTTTGGAGACAGCACCTTATTCAGACTTATGTTAGCTGCAGTACTGAGCTAAATAGTTTTATTCTTTCTTTCAACATGCAGTATGCAGAGATACCCATAAGTGATGATCTTTGGCCACGGAAAAAACGTTTCTCTAGTTGAAATTGCTGAGTAGCAGTGATTAAGAGACTTTCTCACATTTCTGTTTTTAATGCCAAGGTAGAATCTTCTGTTGTTTTGTTGTTTGTTCAGGTAGCAGGAGGGAGCACTTTTACAGGGTGCTGGGTTCTTATTCTAACCTGCTGATTTAATTTCATCTGTCATTAAGAGTGGGGAGTGAAAGGGAAAGAGAAAAAGGATGATAGTGTTTATGAACAACAAGGATTAGGAAATTAATAAGACATGATCCAATAATAGGTTTGGGAGGAGGAATGCCTGTGAGTTTTTGAAGGGTTTATTGCATCAGGTGTAACTGACATCAGGTTTGGGTGACCGGAGTGGGGAGGGGGCAACAAACTTGTTACATTTATAGTCATTCAGTCCTAGAGGGTTCATTGTGAACACTTGGAAATATCTTCATGAAGTGCATCAGGTATTTGTATGGCAATAAAGAGATGTTTATTCTGGGGGACTTGCTGGGCAGTGATTTTGGATTTACAGTAAACACTTGGGGAGACCTGTCAAGACAACTTTTCAAGCTAGTAACTACACAGTGACCCTTCTTTTCAAATCAGAGTTGTCATGATCAGTGTAGCCCTTCTGGAAGAGGACGTAATTTCAAATGGAGCTTTAAATTACCACAATGTGCTTTTTTTGGCATTGTATTACCTAGGAAGCCATGTCATTGTGACACCTGCTGGTTTGCCATCATATATTTCAGGGTTAATCATGAATGTGCTCAAAGAATAATCTGAGTTCTCCCTATTGTCTTTTACTTTTCTTAAATGAAATTTTAGTTTTACAGATAGTTGTTTTTAAAAATGTGTACTATTATCATGTTGTGCTTTACAGCTATTCTCTGGCCAAAACAATTTTTGGAGAAAATTACTGCCATCTCCTCATCTAACAATATGATTGTATTTAAAAAAATATATTTATGAGGAGGAAACAGTGGCCATAAATCTCTGATACTTTTCAGTGTTTGAGGGTACCCATTGTAGCAGCCAATTGTATATACACCAAGTACAGTGAATATATAGACATACATCCGAGTACAGAGGAAATGGCACCATATAATAGAGGAAAAGCTATTTGCAAGTATTTTTTCAAGTTCTGAGAGAGTTTTTTCCTTCATCAAAAACTCTTTGTTGCACTGATTAATAAAAGTAATCAAATTTTGAATCAACACAGTTTGAGCAGGTACAGAAACACTTTTAGCTCTTCAAAATTCATGGTAGATGTCACAGAACAATATTGTAGAGTCACAAAATCATAGGGAATCACAGAAATACTGGTCCAGTGCAATATCTTTTAGTGACCATTTTTAGATGTAAACACTGATGAGTGAATTGCTGGCCCATGTTGGCAGTTTTGTACTTCACAAATAGTTCTTTATGATTGGAGAGTGCACAGGCTCAAATTCTGGAATAAATACTACAACTGAATGTTTCTACACAGTCAGATCTATTTAAACATTGCTGAGATTGGCCCCTTTACATAGGGGCATAAACAAGATTCTTTTAAACACACTTTGAAGAAACTCACCAAAACTAAGCTGTTTTTCTGGATGGCATAGGTGATTTGTATGTTTTCTTTGCAGTGTGACAATGGCAATGCAGTTTCTGTTCAGAAATGTGGACAACTTGTTATAATTCTGAATTCAGCATTTTTTAGTTTAGCTGTCCATCATGTGGAGATGCTTCTGGAGCACTTCTAGGAAAATACACGTGCTAAGAGAATCTAGCAATATTTCTGGGGGCAGCTTAAAAAAATTCATTGGGTGGGTTTCTGATTGTTAATGGTTCCAAAATAATTCTTTTAATAGAAACAATGAAAGGAGAAAAGCTATATATACAGAATCCTTAGGAATAAATGTCATGTTGGAAGTTCAGCTTTCTTTTGTCTTCTTGTAAATCTAATTAAAGGGGGAGAATATTTGATTTAGATTTTCTTCATTCTTAATAAATATGCATAAAATCTTGGATAGTACTGGAGATACAATAATTGCTTTTCTTTACTTTTATGACACATCTTAAAGTAAAAGCTTATTTTAAATAATACTGTATTTTTTCTGGAAGTTTTCTAAGCTCCAGAATAAATTAGCTGAGTTTTTGAAGAGCTCTCAAATTATTGGCTTTTTCTGAGTGGTTGTCTTTCTGTAGATGTTCAGGCATTGAAATCAACACTGGCTTAGTTCAGCATCATTTTATTGATATTTGTACCTTATTTTCCTTTTAATAAATAGAGAAAATTTTGTAACACCAGCTTTCATTCTGCCTATCTCTCTAGGCTTATAATTTTAAAAATATATATTAATATATTTCTCAATTCAAGTATTGTTAAAAGCAATACAGTTTTCCTAGGTTTCATTCCAAGGTCTGCTATTTCTTTTATATGTTACATGATGGAATAATTTTCCTTAGTCTCAAGGTTCTCTCTGTCTCATGATATGTCCAAATCCCTCAGATATGGTTATCTTTCTCTACTCTTTCTGAAGATGGATTTTCTTAAAGAGTGAAGAAACAGAAGCATTTTTTTGTGCAGTAATTAGGGGAGATTTGTGTCAGAGACAGGAAGTCAGGAGCTTTCTGACTTCCTAATCTTTGGTGAATTCTGATTCCATTTTTACCTCTTAGAAAAAAATATTTAATAGGAGCTCCTGCCCTGACTGTTTTCATATCCTTGAGGCTTCATTTATGTGTCTCAAAAGGTTAATGAAAGCCTTTGCTGTGGTAAGTGACAAGCTCGCACATTTTAAAAAAGAGAATTAAGTAAAAGAACAGGCATTCTCACCTGTTTTCTTTTCATTTCATTACATTACATTTTGCTCTTACCAGGACCTCTTTTTGGACATTTGCATCGGATATCACCTTTGGTTTTGAAAATGTTTTAAAAGCATGTCCAGGATCCAAGCCTAGAGGAGAAAAGTGTGGAAACTGGCTTGGTAACTCCTGTGTATCCTCAAGGAAACAGATTAGGAATCCAGATAAAGTATTGAATTTCTGTTCTGACTTCTCAGTAATCATGTTATCTCAGTCTGACCTTTGCTTTGAAAGTACCTCAGATTAGTTGCAAGAGATTGTATTTAGTTAAATGTATTTCATTTGACGTATTTAATCTTTTCAATTTTTGCTTTTAGTGGTTGTACAAAGTCTGTGTTGAGTTCCAGATACCAGCATCTATATACACAGGGAAAAAACCCACAAAGCTCCAGTTCATTTTTAAAATTTTAATAGAAAGGCCTGGGTAATACAAAAGTAGAATGTATTTTTTCCATAGAAAAGATATCTGGAGTTCCTTATGACCAGTTGAAATGCTGCAGAAAAATACACGCAAAACAGTGGTGCTTTTCTTTGAGTTGATGATACAAAGCAGTTGTTATTTGCCTCTAAAGCACGTCCAAAGATGAAGTCTCAGTGACTGTCTGAAAAGTTAGTCTATGCCAAAAATAGGTTTAAAAGAATTGTCAGTACCTATGTATTTGCTCCTGCCTTTTGTCCTGAACTTGTATCAGAAGAACCCTCCAAACTTGCTTATAAATCCTCATTTTATTGAGTCATTGAACAAATTCAGAATCTTACAAATGTTCTCACTACTAGTTTCAGCATTTACTAGAAAATTGCTGCTCTGAAGATTAGTGTTTCAAAGATACTGTGGCATAATACATGAAAAACTGAGCTGCTCTGTCAGTAGAGAAGCTTAGAAAACAGCTTACCTGCTTATCCCATTACAGCTTACTCATGCTTTTTGTAAACATCCTTGGCTACATTCCCAGTAGATAGGGAAATGAAGTGGCTTTACCAAGTGGTTTCCTTCTTTCCCTTCTGTACTGAAAGGAGAGCCCTTTGGGGAAGCATAGGACAGATGAGAAAAGGACAAAAGCAGGACTAGATGCATGTAGGCTATGAGAAGGTAGAGTGGATTGTGTGATCTGTTGGTGATGGCAGGCTGAAACACTCACCCTTTTCAACTAATTAGCACCCCATAGATGCAAACAAATATGTAGTATTTTTTTTCTATTCATTTTTCTTGCTGGTTTTCATTCCCATGATGCTGCAAAGCCTGGGTTTCTTTGGGCTTAAAGAAAGCCCAATTTCCAGGATATTACAAGTTGCATTTTAAGTAATAAGTCCTTTTTATACTAATATTAGCTGTCAACCTAAACCAGCATGCTAGAGTGGGTTTCTAAAAGAATGCATGCAGTTATATACTTGTTTTATGTTTATGGGAAATACCTTTATGCATCAAATTAAAGGACACTTGCTAAATTATGTATGGAAAAAGAAGTAAGTTTAGTGACTGGCAATATTTTAAATGAGAACTTTTAAAGTACTTAATAAGGATTTTGGCTTGTTTTCGTAATTACAAAGTGATGTTAAGTAGGAGAACACAGGATTCCATCATTAAAAATTATTTCTGACTATTTATTTTGCTGTGCTTTCTGTGGATCAAATTATGTACAGTATGGTTATGACTAGCATTGATCAACTGATGGATTAAACTGAAAGACTGTTTTCCTTAATTTTGCACTCTAAACTACCTCCCAATATGTTGCCAAAGAGAATGTGTCTTTGGGGAGAGAACCCAGTCTGCACCACACAGCTGACTGCTAGGCCTTCCCACTGGAAAGCCAGCCATTATTTTCTGTTCTCTACTACACAGTAGTGTGCATCCACCCATTTACAGCATTGAGCCTAGCTTTTTATTTTTTGTTAATCTTTTGTATTTGATGTTCATAGAAATAAATGCTCTAGCCTTGTAGGTCATATTTCTCCCAAGACAAAACTGAAATATAATAGGTGCTTTTTTTTTCTCAAATATTTTTGAAAAAAGTTGTAGTCTCTAGCAATGGGTTTTTCTTGGAACCAAACACATTTTTACGCTGTCATTGATTTTGTAGGCACACCTTATCCAATTTCATTGCCTTACTACATTCAGCAGGCAAAAAAAAAGTAAGTTAGGTAGTAGGTTTGGATTATTCCAGTATATCTGGAATGGTAATGGAAAAGAAAGTATTAAAGTCAGTGTAAATCAGTTACTGGAATCACAGGCATCTTTTAGAACAAGGTTAAGGAATCTGCTGTTGTGCTGTTAAAGCACATTTCTCTCCATGCTTGTTTTCTATTTGAGATTTGGCTAAATAATTCAAAACTAGGAGGCTGAAGATAATTTTCAATCTTAATGCCCTTCCTCTTTACCTGTTCCTAAAATATCATCATCTAAATAATCGATTCTAGATTAAATCATTTAGATGCAGGATGGACCAAAAGAAAGAGTATACTCAGAGGTATGGCTTAGCAGTGTGTCTTGATTGTTAAGAAGTATTTCAAGATTTGAAGAAGAGAATAGTGTGAATTCTTACATAAGCCTTTCTCTGTGTGCTTTACAGGTACCTAAAACATATTAAAGCTTCTTATTTATTCCAGTCCTGTGCTAAAGGAAGCTAATAAATAGAAATGAATGTTGATGTGATCATCATGTTCTTTGACTGGAAGGGCCCATTAAATCTGGACTTGACTGCAACTACTGCATTTTACTACAGAGGATGTGTCCGTGTCTCCAGCCTGAAGGAAGCCATAATTGCATTTTGTTTTGTTAAATATTAAGCTATTACATATGAATGAACTTGTCACGTTACAAAAAATAAGTAGCAATCATCTTAGCAAAGACAGCTTTCAATGCCTCCTTGAAAGTCTTAGGAATCTCAGACTCCTTTAGTCGGCCTTGAATAGCCCAGTCATTAAGAAACTGAGATGCCAGTGAATCCTGTCAGCTCAAGTGGTGCTCACTCAGGCCAGAACTGCCTTGTTCCTGGCAAATAACTCTGTGGTTGATTTAAGCCTGCACTGCCTGCCCTCAGCTTCCATCCCTGGGTGTTTATATCCAGCCTTTCCCATGCGCTGGTCATTTTGCTTATGTCATTGTAGATTATATCTATGGCTCAGCCACAGCTGTAAGCTGCCCCAAGGCAGTGAGGAGAGCACAGAGGTGGCAGTTCAGGCTCAAAGTGGTTTCTGCTGGTGTGGACCTGCACCTTGACAGTCCTTTTTAGATAGTTTAATCTCTTCTGGAAAAGAGAGTTTCAAATATTCTGATCTGAGATGGGATCCATTGGATCTGATTAAGTAATAGACAAACATTGAAAAAACACTGGATATGGTTTAGGTAATAGAATCAGAGAATGGTTTGGTTTGGAAGGAAGTTAATGATCATATAGGTCCAAGCCCCCTGCTGTGGACAGGGACACCTTTCACTTGACCAGGTTGCTCAGACCTCCATCCAGCCTGGCCTTGAATACTTCAGAGATGGCACACCCTCAGCTTATCCAGGTAGCTTGTTCCAGTGCCTCCTCACCCTCTCAGTAAAGAATTTCTTTATTATGTCAAATCCAAACCAACTCTCATTTCAAATCCATTCCCCCTTCTCCGGTCAACACGGGCTCTTGAAAACAGTCTCCTTCCATTTTTCTTGTAGGCTCCCTTCAGGTAGTGGAAGGCTGCAATTATGTAACCCCAAAGTCTTTTTTCCAGGTTGAAAAAAATGCCAATTCTCTTAATCTTTCCTTAAATGAGAGGTGTTCCATCCCTCTACTCAACTTGGTGGTCCTCCTCTGGACACACTCCAACAGATCAATGTTCTCTTGTGGTAATGGATCCCTCAAAAGAAAAAGTGCTGTGCAATTCTTCAAACTCTGGAAAAAGATTCATGCTTTGAAATTGGACATGTCCCTCTTTGAGTTATTTTCCATGGAGGTATCAAAGCAAGGACTTTCCAAGAATGACATGTCAGACTGAGTAAAATATGCACAGAGAGGACAGGGTGCTTGAAGGAGTTGAACATTAACACAGATTGTACTAATAAAAGTTGCAGAGAGAAGTGGTGTGCATTTGAATAAATCTGCACATATGGGAACTGGTATATATTAATTTGGAGTGAAAGCTGAATTTTCAGTTTGTTAGCTATCTCTTTTTATAGTAAATCCATTTTGGCACATTTTGAAGGTGACAGGAATTTGCATCTTATTCAAGTTAATTAGAATCCTAGCAGACACCACTTTACCAAGTCAAGACATTGCTATGGCTGGAAGAAAGACAATAGAAAGTAAGGCAATCAATTACAAATGAGTGATTCCAAAGTGAATTCGGTGTAGGCTAATAATTCAAAATGGTGAAGAGAAGTGCAGATAAAGCACCTCAGGTATCAAATAAGCCAGTGTGGCACAGCATTTAAAAGCACTGACCTATGTGCTAGAATTTGGCTGGCTTTTTGTTTATTTCCTAAGGATATCATTTCAGAGAATAACATTTCTGTGTGCATTATTTCTGGAGCCTTTTCATTCTTACTTATTGTACATCATAGCATAAATTTTATACATACATTTATATATAAATTTTATATATACAAAGAAAAACAAATGTAACAAGCTTTTTCCCTTTTAGCTGTCTTAGAGACTGTCAAACTTGAACTCCTTTTTATAGAATCCAGGCTCAGAATGCATGGAGTAACTTGGAAGTGACCCTGGAAAATAAATTATTGTTTTATAGAGCTTTTTTTCTGCATTTCTTTTGTGCTTTTGTTTTATTTGGCTTATTTGTTTTTGTATACTAACTCATAAATGTGATTTTATAACCCTTATTTGTACTTTTATGCTATTTTGAATCC